>NW_027181992.1:39159261-39759261 GCF_029961685.1 Aristolochia californica | reverse complement strand
ACCAAGTTAGAGTTTTCCTCTTTCAATGGGTCAGTTGATCCCTTAATTTGGTTGCATAGAAGTGAATTTTTTTTTTTTTTTGAACAAAGGGACTACTGAATGGGATAAGGTGCAACTAGCCTCTTTTCATATGACAGATGAAGCCATGTTATGGGTTACTCAAGTAGAGAAAGAGAGACTAGGGATGACTTGATGAGAATTTAAAAATCTATTCACAGTTAGATTTGGCCCTCCTGCCAACAGCAACCCCCTGGGGAGTTAGTCCTATTGCGACAAACTGGTTCGGTGGAACAATATCAAAAATTGTTCCAAGAAAAGTTGGCTCGTGCTGGGGAGAGGGTATTGGTTGACCAACAGGTATCCCTATTCACAACGGGTCTCAATGAGTATTTACGGCTAGAGGTAGAACTCTTTATGCCTACGGATTTAGTAGATGCAATGAATATGGCCCGAGCAATGGAACAACGACAATAGTTGCAGCAACGTAAGCCTAGTTGGTCGGGTGAGAGGAACACTTCCTCCGCATGGCAAGGGCACCGCTATACTTCATCTCAGGGAGCATCTCCAGCAGCCCCATCCTCCAGACACACTCCGATTACGACTCGGGTAGCCAATCCTCGCCCTGGTAATCCCCTACCGAACTTTATCAAAAAATTAACGAGTGCAGAGATGGCAGAAAGGCAGTCCAAAAATTTATGTTATAACTGCGATGTGCAGTATCGGGTAGGGCACCAATGTAAATGATTTTTTTGGCTCGAGGTGGAGAATTCAGAGAATCCAGAGGAGCCAGATGATATTATTGAGGAGGAACCACCGGAGATATCCTTGCATGCTATTACTGGGTAGAAATCACCTAATACAATGCAAGTCCGAGCTCATGTCATTGACCGAGAATTGGTGGGACTAGTCGACTCGGGGAGTACACACAATGTTTTGAGTTTGACAGCCGCACAGCTCCAGCTCCAGATACACACTCATCAGACAATCACCGTCTCAGTGCCCAATGGCGAGAAGATCTCTAGCTATGGGATTAGTAAGGCAGTAACTTTTTCCATCGTTTAATGCTGAATTTTTTTTATTCCCCTGGCGGGATTTGATATGGTATTAGGCATTAAATGGTTACAAACGTTGGGGCCCGTTCTGTGGGACTTTTTGGCTATAACCATGAGCTTTGATTTGGCAGGGAGTCGGGCGCTCTTACAGGGCTGTCAGGTGGACAGGGCCCACCACATGCACACTTTGCTGACACAGGAATAGCCTAACAGTACTAGTGATGGTCTGGTTGAGGAGTTCTCTGACCTCTTCCAGGAGCCTTCGGGTTTGCCTCCCCTGAGGCACTGTGACCACAAGATCTGTCTGAAACTAGGATCTGAGGTAGTGGTCATGGGAACGTACCGTTACCCACACCTTCAGAAGGACGAGATAGAGCATCAGTGCTAGGAGATGTTGAAATAGGGTCTTGTTCATCCCAGTCACTCCCCGTTCTCTTCACCAGTCTTACTTGTGAAGAAACATGATGGGGCATGGAGGTTCTGCGTGTATTATCGGGAGTTGAACGTGCAGACAATGAAAGACAAGTTTCCAATTCCAGTAGTGGATGAGCTCCTAGATGAATTACATGGGTCGTGGTTATTCACTAACTCGACCTCCGATCAGGATACCATCAGGTCTGGATGCACCCCTCTAATATTGAGAAGATGGCATTCCGCATGCACCATGGCCACTTTGAGTTTGTCGTCATGTCGTTCGGGTTATCCAATGCACCCTCCACTTTTCAAGCTTTGATGAACGAGGTATTTAGCCCCTATCTTCAAAAATTTGTTCTTGTGTTTTTTGATGATATTCTTATATATAGCAAGTCGGTTGAGGAGTACTTGGCACACTTGGCACACTTGAGGATTGTTTCAACTTGTTACGAGCACATCAGCTCTATTTGAAACATTCCAAATGTTCTTTTGCGGCTTCACATGTGGGGTATCTGGGACACATTATCTCACATGAGGGGGTTACGGTGGATCCCGAGAAGATCTGAGTTATTCACGAGTGGCCGAAGCCACAGTCTTGTTTTGCATTACGGGGATTTTTGGGTCTTGTGGGCAACTACCGCAAATTTATTCAGAACTATGGGCCGGTGGCAGCACCATTGACCAGTCTACTCAAGAAAAATTCCTTTATTTGGAATGAGGAGCCACCAAGTCGTTTGTGGCACTCAAAGTTGCCCTTGTATCCGTGCTAGTATTACAACTTCCTAACTTTGACGAATTTTTCGTGGTAGAGTGCGACGCTTCGGGCGTGGGCATTGGGGCCATTTTACAGCAGTTGGGCCATCCTATTGCGTATTTTAGCAGAAAGTTGGCAGTTCACCACCACAACTTGTCAGCCTATGACCGTGAATTGATTGGGTTGGCCAAGGCGGTCCAACATTGGAGGCCTTATCTCTGGGGCCGGGCTTTTCTCATACACACGGATCACTACAGCCTTAAATTCCTACTAGAACAGTATTTGATGACTTCGCCATAGGAGCACTAGATCAGTAAGTTATTGGGGTTTGACTTCTCAGTGGAATATCATGCGGGGAGATTAAATAAGGCGGCAGATGCCTTGTCATAGTGTTTTGAGGATCAACAGTCAGTCTATTCGATCAACCAGCCGAGATTTCTCATCCTGGACTTGGTGAGAGATGCACATGCCACTGACCCTGCACTGCAGGAACTGCATCAGAAGATTTTGGAAGTGTAGAATTTAGGATCTCATGAAAGCAACTCTAGATCAACAAGAAAGAAGAAGAAGAAGAATAGAGAAGGAGAAGAGAAGAAGAAGAACGTGGAAGGAGAGAGTTTGGATTAAGGGAGAAGAGGGTTGCGTCAAAAAGAAAAATGAGGGCTAGACGAATTTGTGGAAAGAGAGGAGAGTGCTTCAATGCCCTACCTCTTAGCCAATGCCCTTAGGGCTACAACTTGATAAAACAAAAGACATAAAAGAAACACATATTTACACTTCTATGCCATCTTTATGGAAAGTACCATAGTTTACACATATGCCACTCCTTTGACATGTGGGCTTCTTGTCTTGAGCCTGTGAGCTTGAGCCCATCTTCCAACACTCCCCCTCAAGCTGGAGGAGAAAAGACATCATAAATACCCAGCTTGCCACATATAAATGATAGGATTTTAGATGTAACGGGTTTAGCGAGAATATCAGCTACTTGCTCTTGAGATGACACATGTTTGAGAGAGATTATTCCTGCTTGAAACTTCTCCTGTATAAAATGACAATCCACCTCAATATGTTTAGTTCTTTCATGAAAAACTGGATTTGAAGTGATATGAATGGCTGCTTGATTATCACAATGCAGATTCATGGACCACTTTTTTATAAAAACCTAGTTCGGTAAGAAGGGTCTTGACCCATAAAAGTTCACAAACAGTATGGGCCATAGCTCTGTATTTTGCTTCGGCGCTAGATCTTGAAACCACATTTTGCTTCTTACTTTTCCATGTAATCAAGTTTCCCCCAACCAGAGTACAATACCCTGATGTAGATTTTCTATCATCAGGAGATCCAACCCAATCGGCATCTGAGAAGCCTACTATGTTGAAGTGCCCATATTTTTTATACAACAATCCTCTTCCTGGAGCTCCTTTTAGATAACGTAATATTCTCTCTAAAGCCTGCCAGTGGGTAATTTGTGGTTTGTGCATGAATTGACTCACCACACTTACAGCATATGATATGTTCGGCCTAGTTACTGTGAGATAAATCAGTTTTCCCACAAGTCTTTGATATTTGCCAATATCAATATCTTCTGCATTTGTGGCACATAATTTTACATTTGTATCCATAGGTGTGTCAACTGGTCTACAACCCTTCATTCCTGTTTCTTCAAGAAGATCCAAGACATATTTCTTTTGAGACAATAATATCCCATGTTTGGATTGAAGAACTTCTATACCCAAAAAATATTTAAGCATACCAAGGTCTTTAGTCTTGAATTTATGACATATCATCTGCTTCACCTCTTGTATGCTCAAAGCATCATCACCGGTTAAGATAATATCATCCATGTATTTTCCCTTTGACCGTATCTTATAATATACGGAATGATCAACTAAGCACCGATGAAAACCAAACCGTAGGAGTGATTGACTAAATTTATCAAACCAAGCACGAGGGGACTGCTTAAGCCCATTTAAAGACTTTTTAACCAGTATACTAACTCCCCCTCAACCACATAACCAGGTGGTTGAACCATATAAATTTCCTCACTGATATCACCATTTAAAAAGGAATTTTAACATCCAACTGATAGACGGGCCATGAGGAGTTAGCAACAATAGATAAGATGATGCATACCAAATTCAATTTTGTAACAAGAGAGAAGGTCTCCTCATAATCTATCCCATAGCACTGCGTATAGCCCTTAGCAACCAGTCGAACTTTAAGACGAGCAACCGATCCATCCAAATTAAGTTTCACCAAAAAAAACCATTGGCCCATGGGCTTAATTACAATCCAACCCAGCCCATTAATCCTTGCTTAATAACCTATATACATGTAAATATCTAAAAAAATAACATTAATATAACTTCTAACTTATATGAATTCCAAAATGTGGCAACGACATGGAGAGATAATAAGAGAGAAAATAGGAAGAAGGACAAATTTTCGGCTGAATTAACCTTTAGTTTTTATGATATCAATATCTTCCACAATATAGATTAGAATTACAAAATGTTTGTTGTTTAAGAAACCAGACTCAAAGAGCTTTAATTTTATACCTAATTTGACATAAAAAGCTTTGTTCTAGATTCTGTTTTGACCACTTTATTTTTTTGCATCCTATATCTTGATGGTTGTCGACTTCAATGCCAATATTTCCTTGCATATAGATCAGATTGACATAAATTTTTTGTTAAGTTTTGGAGACTAATCAAAGCTTACGCTAAGTCATAGGGGTTGGAAGAGGGATGGGGAACCCCTGAAAGGTCCATGATATATTAACTATTGTTTCATTAAGGGCAATTTTGGAATTTCACTCTTGTATTGTGGTTAGCCTAATTTTTCCTTTATATTTGGGAGTGCTGCTATTAGGGTATCATCATCACGGAGAAGGATCTTAAGTTGCAGCCCGAGAGAGGATAGAGAAAAAATACTGGTGTGCGATTTCTCTTGTAAACTATTTCATCTTCATAGTGGATTACTGACACAACAAAAGACAAGATGTAGTCTCACCTTGAGGCGTACCTGTATAAATCTTGTTTGTTCTTGTGCTTGCTTTTTCCATCTTCTACGTTTATTATTATTTCTCTCGTTAGTTTGGAATTAGGGCCTCTAATTCCTAACATTTTTCTCCTTCTGAAACTATACTTTGATACCTTTCATTCAAGTATAATATTTATTTATAAAATATAATTTTTTTGAGAGAAAGAAAGCTTTCCACTACTGCTCGAACCTCTTTTGCAATCTGACCTTTGCCGCTTCAAGTATTGATTTCTCTTTATAAAAAACTCTGATTTTAAAAATTAAATTTGTTTTGAAAAGTATACCTGAAGATCGTTCTGTCAATGTATAATTTGCAATATGAAAAGTTCATTATGGAGGTGTAAATGCAAAGAAATCAATGAGTACTAGAACAGTAAAGAAAGAAAAAAGATAGAATATGAACCTAAACTACTAGAGATGATAGATCAGAAAAGGATCATATTTTCTCTGTGGGTTGACAGAGTCAACTTACATAACCTACTCTGATACCATATTGAATTTCATGAAAAAAGAAATATTTCATTGAATTGGTGTGATTTTAGTACAATGAACTTCTATTTTTATTAGAGGAAACAAGTAGAATCCAATTACAATTAAACTATCTTTATCCTAGTTACACCTAAAGTTAAATTCTAAAGGATTAGTCCTAGAGCAATTGAACAACTGAACAACTTAACATACATAGAAGACTAACATAACTAAAACACCTTTAACTGAAACTCTTTTGTGAGACCTCCTCCAGTGAGACCCCTGCAAGACTCCACCATATTAATTCTGGCTCTGTGACACTACTTCCATATTTTCTCTTCAACATGTACATTAGGAGATATAAGGGAGTTAGTGTATTTAAGTGAGTAGAGGTATTTTTGTACTCACCATATACCTTGGGAAGGGGCCATATACCTCTCTGAATGCCTTGCCCTGTATTCCTTAGGCCATCTAGAAGGAACGGACTCAGAGGCTCTTTTCCTATAAATCTAAATCCGCTCATTGGTCAAATTGCTACGTGGCTTCATACCAAGGAGTAAAGAAGGAGTTTGCTAGCCTAAAGGGTACCTCTCTGCGTCACAATTGGTGCACTATTGACAGCCTCTCAACATCTCCATGTACCCATCCCAACCAGGGCTGGATCCCTCGCCCTCTCGCCTTCATAAAATTAAATTTTGATGGTTGCTTACTGGGATGTCCTAGCATTGCTGCGGTGGGGGAGTTTTCAGGAATTCTATGGGAGGCACCCTACTTTCTTTTGTTGGCCCTCTTGCTCTCACTGATGCCAAAAAGGCGGAACTCTCAGCACTTCTTCAATGCCTTCAGCTTTACAAAAACTATCTTAGTTATCCCATTATTATTGAAGGTGATTCCTAGAATGTGATTCAGTGGTACATCACTGTTGTTGAGCCTCCTTGGCATCATTGGACTGTTTACTACTCAATTATGAACATTATATCTTTTGTTTATTGTACTTAGAGTTGACTCTGTAGCTAATAGAGGCACCTCCCTTCAAACTCTCTTTGTCAAGAGTGTGTTTTATGGTCTCTGACCATGGATCGAGTGATTCGACGGTGGGAGAGGTCTTCTTGCAATTTTGGAGCAGAACCAGGGCGTCGGGACCTTCCTGGTCTACCTATGTTGACGGTTTGGGATTGAAGATGGAATCGAGAATGAGAATAGGGAATGCGCACGGGAATGAGATTGGAGAGATAATCAAGCTCGTCGAAGGGAAGCTTGCACCTTGGGTTCCTCAAGGAGAACGCCGACCCTAGGTTCTTTAGAGGAGAACACCGACCCTTTAATAAAATTTTGCTTAGCTACTCATTTCGTTAGCCTGATAAAGCTATCATCCAAGTTTGAGTTATAGATTATTAAAATTATGCCATTCGTGGCTTAGCTACTAGCAACTAATGAAATAAAGAACATATAATGCCTAAGGTGCTTGATTTGCTCCCCTGAGTCACCAACTCACCGCGTCGCCTTTGGATGTCTCGTCTTGCTATGGAGTCCATAACATCACTCTCCCCGTGGAGAAAGAGCTTGTCCGCAAGATCAAATGTTGGGTAGACGTGCTTAAAGATGGCGAGATCTTCCCATGTGGCCTCTGTAGCATCCGTGTGTGTCCACTGAACTAGAATTTTTGTCTCGTCTTCATGCTGGCGAGCACTGAAAATTTTGGTAGGCGTGAGATCAACTTTACCATCTTCAATAGGTGATAAAGAAGGAACAGAGAGTGGTGCTGAACCTTTTAATGGCTTGAGCAAGGAGACATGAAAGACATTATGAAGCTTGGACTTTGGAGGTAGGTTGAGTTTATACGCTACCTGTCCCACACGCTGGAGAATCTGGAATGGTCCAAAATATTTCAGCGAGAGATTGTGCCGAGTGCCCGCGATGGAATGTTGATGGTATGGCTGGAGATGTAGCAATACAAAATCTCCCTGATTGTACTGGATATCATGGTGATGCTGATCATAATAAGCTTTCATACGGGCTTGAGCTTTTTGAAGACAGAGAGTAGAAAATTCCAGTAACTGATCATGATTGAGGAGGGCTTGGTCAACTGTGTCTACTCTGGTGGACCCCTTAGCATATGAAAGTAGGTGAGGGGGATCTCTGTCATATAGGATTTTCAAGGGTGTGGCCTGTAATGCTGTGTGAAATGAGGTATTGTAGCAGTATTCTGCCCACGGAAGGCATTCCACCCATTGTTTAGGTGTGTTCCCCACAAAACACCGTAAATACATGTCAATGGTGCGGTTCACCACCTTAGTCTAGCCATCTATTTAAGAATGATAGGCGGAAGAGTATTTGAGTTTGGTACCCGATAACCGGAATAGCTCTCTCCAAAAATGACTTGTAAATACCACATTGCGATCACTGACAATGGATTCCAGGATGCCGTGGAGACAAACAATATTAGCAAAGAAAACTGGAGCTACCCATGCTGCTGTATAAGGATACTCCAACGGTATAAAGTGGAAATATTTGGAAAACCAATCAACCACCACAAAAAAGAATAGACTTGCCCGAAGCCTTAGGAAGTCTATCGATGAAATCCATTGAGATGTCCGACCAAACCTGTGTTGGGAGATTTAGTGGTTGCAGAACCCTAGCTGGACTTAAATTTTTGGTCTTGTTCCTCTGGCACATTTGACATTCAGCCACATACTTGGCAATAGTGGCTTTCATCCTCTCCCAAAAAAAATCTCTGTGTATTCGCTGTAATGTCTTGAGAAGGCCCTCGTGAGTACTGTCATGGTATGATGAAACTGCAATGGCTACCAAAGGGGATGCGGCCGATAGATAGATGTGGTGCTTGTATAAAATCATGTTGACCTAAAGTGACCAGTGGGAAGACATTGTGCCCCTTGCAATTTTTTGTGTCAACTCCTTCATGCAGGGGTGCGCTGGTGGTCCTTTTTGATTGAATCCAGCAAGAGGGGCGTCGGGTGACTAATGGCAGCAATAAGTGTGGTCTCCTTTGACTGTCAGGATAGGGCATCCACAGCTTTGTTCAAGGCCCCTGCCTTGTGTTCAACAATAAAATCAAACCCCAGGAGTTTTGTAATCCAATGCTAGTGTGGAGAAGTTGATAGGCGTAGCTCCAATAGAAACTTCGAACTGTAGTGGTCTGTGCGGATGATAAAGAAGTGCCCCCATAAATACGGCCCCAGTGACAGACTGCCTTGGCTAGGCCAATTAATTCCCTTTCATAGGCCGGTAAATTATGATGATGAGCGGCAAGTTGATGGCTGAAGTAAGCAATGGGGTAGTGAGATTGTTGTAGGACTGCCCCAATCCCACCTCCGGATGCGTCACATTCCACCACAAATAGGTCCTCAAAATCAGGTAACTACAATACTGGAGCTGTTGCCAATGTGTCTTTGAGGGTCTGGAAAGCTTGTTCTGTGGTATCATTCCAATGGAAGGCATTGCGTCTGAGGAGATTTGAGAGTGGATCTGAGAGTGGCGCATAATTGTGGATGAATTTTCTATAGTAACCTGCTAGTGCCAAAAATCCCTGTAAGGCTGAGATATTTCTCGGTTGCGGCCAATGTATGATAGCAGAATTTTTTTTCGGATCCACTATGACCCCTGTTGATGTAATGACGTGCCCCAAATAGGCTAATTGATGGCGACCAAACGCACACTTGGAACATTTTAAATATAGATGATGAGTTCGAATTATTGTGAAAACCAGCCGCAGATGTTGATCCCATGACTTTCTGTAGATTAAGATATCATAAAAAAATACTAACACAATTTTTTTTGAGATAGGCTCTAAATACCTCGTTCATTAATGCTTGGAACGTTGAGTAAGCATTGGACGGTCCGAAAGGCATGATGACGAATTCAAAATGGCCATGATGAGTACGAAAGGCTGTCTTTGGTATATCCGGAGGATACATTTGGACCTGGTGATACCCCAAACGCAAGTCCAATTTGGTAAAAAATTGAGCCCCATATAGTTCGTCTAATAATTCATCCACCACTGGTATAAGGAACTTGTCCTTGACTGTCTTGGCATTCAATTCTCTATAGTCCACACAAAATCTCCAAGTATTGTCGTGTTTCTTGACCAATAGCACTGGAGAGGAGAAAGGAGACGTACTGTGTCGGATGAGACCTTGTTGCAGCATGAGGTGACATTGATGTTCAATTTCATCTTTTCGAATGTGTGAGTATCTATATGGCCGCACCACTACCACTTTGGATCCTGCCTTCAAACAAATCTTGTGGTCATAGTGTCTCAATGGGGGAAGAGACTTCGGCTCCTAAAAGAGGTTGTTAAAGTCCTCGAGTAGCTTTTCTAGAGTGGTAGGTGGGTGTTGGTCTGGCTGAAGAACTTGTAAATGTGCTAGAAGGTGAGCTTGGTGTCCTTGTAATGTGACCTTGTTGCCCTCTAACTCAAAGGTCATGGTTAAGGCCGCGAAATCCCACATGATGGGTCCCAAAGTTTGGAGCCACTTAATCCCCAAAACCATATCAAAACCTGTGAGTGGAATGATGAGAAATTTTGCTGAAAATGGTTTACCTTCAATGGAGAACATAATGGCCTTGTTGATCCCATAACTTTGAAAATTTTCTCCATTAGCCACCGAGAGGGAAGCTATAGGACGAGGCTGGATGGGGAGCTGTAAATGTTTGGCAGCATTGAAACACAAATAGTTATGAGGGCTGCCCGAGTCCACCAGACTTAGTAGCGGTTACTCATTGACTAAGGCGCACACCTGCATGGTAGTAGTGGACTGGATGCCTGTGATGGCGTGGAGAGAAATCTCTGGTTCCTCCACTTGGGGCTCTTTGACCTCTGGAACTTCTTCCCCTTCATTAGTAACTTCCAACCAAAATAATTTCTGACATTGATGCCCAAATGTATATTGTTCGTCACAATTATAACACAATCCCTTGGAACTTCTTTCTTCCATCTCGGCTCTGTTCAATTTCTTGATAAATGCTGGTTGAGAAGGACTCGGCTTAGGTTTGAGGAGGCACTAAATTCACAGTATTGCGCCATGGTGGTCCTGTGTTGTGGGAGCCAGCCGTTTGTCTTCCCCCCTGCCATGTCGGCTTGCATGACTGTAATTTTTGTTTGGTTTCTAATGCTCTGGCCAAATTCATCACCCTCAATAAATCCATAGGGGCAAGGAGTTCCACCTCTAGGTGTAGTGCCTCAGTCAACCCAGTTGTAAACAGACCTACTTGCTGGTCCACCCTCACGACCTTGCTGGCCCGGGCCAACTTCTTTTGGAATGCCTTTTGATACTGTGCACCAGTGCCGGTTTGGCGTAGTAACACCAAATCCTCCAGTGGATTGCTTTGAGCTGGTGATCCAAACCGGATTGAACACAATTCTTTAAATTCTTGTCAATTTAAATTTGGATACTCCAATTCTAATTGATGGCCCCATAGCTACGCATCGTCGAGCATATGGAAGGCGACCAATCCCACTTTGTCACTTTCAGTAGTACGTTGGTGAGAAAAAAAAATTCACACCTGTAGAGTCATATCAGAGAGTCCTCAAACCCATTAAAAATTGGGAACTCCCATTTGGTGTATCTCGGAATGGTCCCTCCTCCGGGATCCGAATTTTCTCCTGGTGCTGGATGCTTTGTGCGTCCAACATAAAGTTGCCCTTGTCTGAGCGCAGGGCTTCTTTCCCCTTCCTTTGGTTTGGAATTTATTCCCCCAATCATATCATATAATCTATGGGATAGGGCTTCAATTTGTAAATGTACCTATTGAGAGACCCAACTGTCCACCAATGCAACCAGACGTTGCTGAAACTCTTCTTGCCTTGCCGCCACTCGGGTGTCACTCTATTCTTCCTTAGTGTGTATCATATCTTTGATACAAGTTAGAAACTCGGCGTTGTTAGATGACTCTCCCATACTGACCTGCTCTGATACCAACGTGTTAAGGTCTCTGACCATGGACCGAGTGATTCGACGGTGGGAGAGGTCTTCTTGCATGTTAGGTGCTCTGACCATGGACCGTGTAACCCTTTTGGAGGGGAGGTCTTCGACCAGCTCTAGTTCAGCTCAGTGGGAACGTGATGCCCCGGGTCGACCTATGATGTCTATTACTGAGTGAATACGAGAACATAGAGGAGTGATAGATGCCATATTCTGACATGAGAACTAGGTTAATTATAATAGAATAACCTTTATAATTGCGTTATAGGTGGTTATTTATCGATTTTCAAATGAAACGTGCATTTATTGAATTTGGCATTAACCACTATATATATTGCCTATTTTTCTCTTCTGAATTATATTTCATTGTTTTTAAGGTTTATTTCTTCCTGAAATGCTTTTTATGGATTCAATTATGGAATTTCAGGAGAATTTTGGTGGAGAAGGAGATATTTACCAAAATTCCCATAGTGAAATGGAGGTATTTTTTTAGGGCAAATGGTATTAAAAGAAAGAAAAAAATCGTATTAAAGGGAAGAGAGCGTCGAGAGAAGGGGAGGAATCATCGACCAAAATAGAGCACCGGGGGACCGAAACAGGGGAAGACCCCGAGAGGAGTTTGCCACCGTCGTTCGCCGCACCACCATCGTCCACCGCCGTCTGGCAACCGAGAACAGAACCGAGGAGAGCTCGAGAGAGTCTCCATCGCGGTGAGTTCGACAGTGCCAGTTTCTGCTCACCAGGCCGAGAGGTGATCCGAGAGGGCTTCTCCGGTGCCAATTCCGCATTCCGACCATCCTCCGGCGTCTATTACATATTTCCGACCATTCCCGGAGCTATTCCGACTCCAACCGAGACTTGAGAGAGCCGGTTAGAGGACTTTAGCTCTGTTTCATCCTTCGCAGAACGTCACCTCCGTCCATCGACTTCTATCCTTCATAGTCGGCGTTGTTTCTACCTCCGGCCACTCACTCTTGCTACCCGAAGCCATCAATTTCAGGAAATTGCAGCACCTGTGAGAACGAGTCTGCTACCCGAGCGAGAGGAAGGAGAAGGGGAGTAATTCATCAATATTGAATTTAATTTTTCTATAGTTTGAACTTAGGTTTTGAATGTTTATTAAATGTGATTTGATAATTAATGTTTATTGAATTTTTTTTTTCTGGATATTTGATTAAATTAGCTAGTTAGGGTAGGATTATAATTTAGGTTGGATTTTGGTATTTTAATCCGATTTATGTCTTTCACTCTATGCGCCCGAGAGGGGCTAGACGCAAGGATTGAGAAATCGGATCCGTGGTTACGTGGCGCTAAAGAGAGGCATAAATCACCGTAAAATCCAGAGTTGACGTTTCCTGTTGCGCAAGTAGTTAACCAGATGATTGCTTGATAATTTAGGATATAATTAGTGTTTAGTTCAAATTAATTCATCATATTTGGTTAGGCTAGTTGACTGAAGAATACACAAAATTCAGTCCTCCCTTTGGATATGACCCTCGCTTCCCGCTAAATTACATGAACGATTCGTATGCTTGCGAGGTATAAAAGCCGATGTCATTAAATTTTACTTCAAGTTTTTGGCGCCGTTGCCGGGGAGGCACGTATTAAGTGTATTTCTTTGTTCTCCATGGTCTTAGGTTAGATTTATTTTTATTTTATTTTATTTTATTTTTTATTTTTTTGCTTTCATAATTTTATCTTGGTGATTTTGTATGGAATTATTTTTATTTCTTCTAGTTACTTTGTATTTTTAGTAGTGATTTTGTTAGCTTAATTTGATAGTTCATTTTTTTTCTTTTTGTATTTTTATGCACGGGCGCCTCTCCCTAGGTGGACCATTAGCTCCCTTTGTTGAAGAGGTAGAACATATTTGTAGGAAAACACTCAAAGTCAAGTTAGGAGCTACCATCGCCAATCAGGGTGAACCATTACAGTTACCTACAGCAGGTGACCGTAGAGCCCTGAGGGATTATTCTATCCCATCCCACTTCACATCACCTTCTTGCATTATATTGCCACCCACTACTGCCGCCAGTTATGAGTTGAAACCGGGTGTGATCCAACTCCTCCCTACATTCTATGGGTTGGAGAAGGAGGACCCTTATTACTACATCAAGGAATTCTTAGATATTTGTGAAACTTTCAAATTCCAAAATTTCTCAGATGATTCTATCCAGTTAAGACTTTTTCCATTTTCACTTAAGGATAAGGCCAAGTCTTGGCTTAATTCCTTAGAGGTGGGTAGCATTACTTCATGGGACACATTAGTCACGAAATTTTTGTCCAAGTACTTTCCCATTCAAAGAACTACAGCCCTCAGAAGAGAAATCTCCAACTTTATGCAGCAGGAGGGTGAACACTTTTATGAGGCTTGGGAGAAATGGAAGGATTTGATCCGTAGGTGTCCGCATCATGGGTTTGAGAAATGGCATTTAGTGCAATACTTTTATCAAGGTCTTACACCCCAGGTTAGATCCATGGTAGATGCAACGAGTGGTGGGAGTTTGATGGGTAAGAGTGCTAGTGAGGCGTGGGACTTCTTTGAAAAGTTGAGTGATCAATCTCAGCAATGGGGTTCATCATTTAATGTTGATAGGAGATCCCATGAAGCCAAAAGAGGGTCTCTACGAGGTTAGTGAAACACCCATGCTCATGGCCAAGATTGAGGGGTTGACTAGAAAAATTGATGCCCTTATGGTGTCCAAGAGTTCAACTGCTTCTAACCCATCTACTATCTGTGCCATATGCTCTGGTTCATCTCATCCCACACAAATGTGTCCATCTAGTTCATCCTACCCGGAGCTCATTGAGGACTTGAATGCAGTCCAGAATTTTCATAGACCAAACCGGAACGATCCTTTTTTGGAAACATATAATCCGGGTTGGGCTAGGCACCCAAATTTCTCATGGTCCAACGGCCCACAGGTTGGGGGTCCTCCAGGGTTTACTCAACCCCAAGCTCCGCGCCCACACTTCACTCAACAGCCATTGATTCCACAAAAACCTTCACTTGAGGATACACTTCAATTATTCATGCAGAATACTCAGTCCTCCATTGCTAAACTTGAAATGCAAGTGAGTCAGTTGGTCAGCCACATGAGTGAACAAGCACAAAATAGACTCCCGAGTCAAACCATTCCTAATCCCAAAAGCACACATGAGAGTGGGTTGAGTTCCAAACCCCACCATGAGTAAGCCAAAGCCATAACCACCCTTAGGAGTGGTTGTGAGTTGAAAATGGGGTAGGGACCTCTAAGTCTAAAGAGTCAAAGGATGACAATGGGGACACATCATTGAGTGAAGAACCTCCAAGTTCTCCACCAACAGCCAAGCAGATCCGTAACCAAGTCCCACTAGCTCCTTATCCGCAGAGGTTATCGGGCCCACCTAGGAAAGGAGATAGCATGCATGAAACATTGGAACTGTTCAGTAAGGTTCACATTAACATTCCACTTCTTGATGCTATTAGGCAAGTCCCTGCCTATGCCCGATTTTTTAAAGACCTTTGTACACAGAAGAGAAAATAACATGTTAACAAAAAGTTCTTTCTTACTGAGAATGTAAGCTCAATTCTGAAGCACAACACTCCTCCTAAAGTTAAAGATCCTGGATGTCCCACAATTTCATGTGTCATTGGTGAACATACCATCCAGAGAGCTCTTCTTGACTTAGGGACAAGTGTGAATTTGCTTCCTTTCTTTGTGTACCAGTAATTAGGTTTGGGGGAATTGAAGCCTACTCCCATCACACTTCAACTAGCTGACCGTTCTGTCAAGATACCACGAGGAATAGTTGAAGATGTTTTGATAAAAGTGGACAAATTTCTGTTCCCGATTGATTTCATTGTTCTTGATACAGAACCAGTAGTCAATGTGACCAACCAAATTCCTGTCATCCTACGACGTCCCTTCTTAGCCACATCTAATGCTATCATTCATTGTAAAAGTGGTGAGTTGGAGTTGTCTTTTGGAAAATTTAAGGTCTCATTGAATGTATTTAATGTCGGGCACCACCCACTTGAGTCTGATGATCTAAGTCCTGCATTTAAGATAGAAATTGTTATGCTTGATGACGAATCCACTCTTGAATCTTTTGAGTCTTGCATAACATCTTTAGACATGGACAATTTTGATGAGGAAACATAATTTTGAGAGGTTGATTCTTTACTCAATTCTGTACTTCTGTTGGAGGAAGCTTATGAGGTTATCACAATTGATCATCCACAGGATCTTCCTCTTGACTTGGACAAACCTCTTGAAACTTCCAAGATAGATCTTAAGCCACTTCCTCCCACATTGAAGTATGCGTTCTTGGGGCCCATGAACTCATTACCAGTCATTATTTCCTCTTATTTGAGTATTGAGCAGGAGGAACAATTGACTGAAGTTTTACAAGCACACAGAGAGGCATTGGGGTGGACTCTTGATGCCTTAAAAGGGATTAGCCCCTCCATATGCATGCACCGTATTCATTTGGAGGAGGGGACTAAAGCCTCATGTGAGATGCAACGTAGGTTAAATCCCCATATGCTGGAGGTTGTGAGAGAAGAAGTCATCAGGTTGTTTGTGACAGGAATCATTTACCCTATTTCTGATAGCACCTGGGTGAGTCCAATTCAAGTTGTCCCTAAGAAAGGGGGGATAATGATAATGAAAAATGAGAGTGGTGAATTGATTCCCACAAGAACTACCACCAAGTGGCGTGTCTGCATTGACTATAGAAAACTGAATTCCGCCACTAGGAAGGATCACTTCCCACTACCTTTCATTGATCAGGTACTAGAGCGATTGGCCGACCATAATTTTTATTGCTTCTTAGATGGATACTCCGGCTACAATCAAATTCCCATTGCTCCAAAAGACCTGGAAAAGACCACTTTCACGTGTCCGTTTGGCACCTATGCTTACAGACGCATGCCTTTTGGTTTATGCAATGCGCCCGCCACTTTCCAACGGTGCATGATGAGTATCTTTTCTGACATGATTGGTGACTTTTTAGAGGTCTTTATGGATGACTTTTCTGTGTTTGGCTCTAGTTTTGATACATGTCTGCACAATCTTTCACTCGTATTGTCCCGTTGCATTAAGTCCAATTTAGTCTTGAATTGGGAGAAATGCCACTTCATGGTAAAAGAAGGAATTTTTTTAGGACATGTAGTGTCTGAGCGGGGTGTAGAAGTGGACAAAGCCAAGGTTGACCTAATTGCCAATCTGCCACCACCTACTTCTATGAAGGGGGTGCGTTCTTTCTTTGGCCATGCTGGGTTCCATAGGCTTTTCATTAAGGACTTTACCAAAATTTCTCGTCCTTTGACGAATTTGCTTGCTCAAGATGTTGCTTTTGCCTTTGATGATGCTTGTATTCATGCTTTTGAGACACTGAAGAAATGTTTGTCCACTGCACCCATTGTCCAACCCCCTACTTGGTCTTTGCCTTTTGAGTTGATGTGTGATGCCTCTAACTATGCATTGGGGGCTGTTTTGGGGCAAAAGATGGATAAAATGCCCTGTGTCATTCAGTATGCTAGCCGCACTCTTCATGATGCTCAATTGAATTACAGTACCACTGAGAAGGAGTTGCTAGGTGTTGTGTTTGCCTTGAACAAATTCAGATCATATCTGTTAGGGTCAAAGGTTATAGTATTCACTGATCATTCTGCTTTGAAGTACTTATTATCCATCAAGGACACTAAACCTCGCTTGATTAGATGGATCTTGCAATTGCAAGAATTTGACCTTGAGATTCGAGATAAGAAGGGTTGTGAGAATGTTGTTGCTGATCATCTATCTAGGATCTATGTAGCACCTCAGGAAGGATTCCTTCCTTTAAATAATTCCTTCCCTGATGAACAACTTCTCCAAGTATCCCAGTTGCCTTGGTTTGCTGACATAGTCAACTATCTTGTAACTCATAAGATTCCTGATTATTGGAGTAAACAAGATCGGTTGAAATTCTTTTCCCAAGTCAAACATTTTTTTGTGATGACCCTTATTTGTTCAAGGTGTGTTTTGACCAAGTCATTAGGCATTGTGTACATGAGCAAGACTTTGCCAACATTCTTGAATTTTGTCATTCCCACGCATGTGGTGGACATTTTCGTGCTAGAAAGACCGCGGCTAAAGTCTTGCAATGTGGTTTCTATTGGCCTTCATTATTTAGAGATGCCCATGAGTTTTTTCAGGTGTGTGATAAATGCCAACAAATTGGTTGTTTGTCTAGGAAGAACATAATGCCTCTTAACCCCATTCTTATTGTTGAATTGTTTGATGTGTGGGGTATTGACTTCATGGGTCAATTTCCTGTCTCGTTTAGCTATCAATACATCCTTGTTGCTGTTGAATATGTCTCTAAATGGATTGAAGCTATTGCATGTAAGACAAATGATCACAAAATGGTGGTAAAGTTTTTAAAAGAAAATATCTTTAATCGGTTTGGTACCCCTAGAGCGATCATCAGTGATGGGGGATCTCATTTTTGTAATAGAGCATTTGAGACATTATTGAAGAAATATTCCATCACTCATCGGGTGTCCATTCCGTACCACCTACAAACTTGTGGTCAAGTGGAAATCTCTAATAGGGAGATCAAACGGATTTTGGTGAAGTCGGTTCGCTTTGATAGGAAAGATTGGTCAACTCGATTGGACGATGCTTTATGGGCCTATCGAACCACTTATAAGACTCCTATTGGTATGTCTCCATTTCGCCTAGTGTTTGGCAAAGCATGTCATCTACCTCTTGAGCATGAGCATAGAGCTTATTGGGCCATTAAGGCTTTGAATTTTGATTTGACTCAAGCGGGTGAGGAGAGAAAATTGCAATTGAATGAGTTGGAGGAGATACGTCATGATGCTTATGAGAATGCCAAACTGTATAAGGAGTGAACAATGCTTTTACATGATAAATCTATTTTTCGCAAGTCTTTTACTATTGGACAAAATGTTTTACTTTATAACTCATGATTGCATTTGTTTCCAGGGAAGCTAAGATCCAGGTGATCCGGTCCATTTGAAGTTATACAAGTGTTTCCTCATGGTGCTATTGAGATCCGCAATCACGGAGACGGGTCGGTTTTCAAAGTTAATGGTCAGAGGCTCAAATCATATCTTGAGAATGTCCCCACACAGGAAGAGGTGATGGTGATTTTCTTGGAGGAACCTGTCATTTCATCTTGAATGCGTCAGAGTCTTGCTTACGACTATAAACTTAGCACATTGTGGGCAATCCCCACGTTTCTATCCCTTTGTACATTACGGTTTTATTTTTGGTTTATTCATTCTTATTTGGGATAACCTTTGGTGTACTCTGGTCTTGATTGATTGGAGGTACCCCGGCGATGCCGGCCCCATCATGGATTCGGGGTACTCCCTTGCTGGCTGAGAGCATAAATGGTTTCGGTAGTCGATGACCAGACCTTTGGTCCCTAGTTTGAGAGGTCTGCACTCAAACAACCATTCTGGGATTGACCAGTTCGATCTTGAAGTATTGAATGAAAACCTTATGGTGAGTAACTTAAGGACTTGTGTTCAGCGCGTGATTCCTGCTGCCTTCAGTGGCCAATCACACGGAGATTTCTTCAAAGTGTGATGTGGGATAGCGGTTTCATCTACGGATGATTACCTACGGGTACGACTGATACGAGTAAACCTTCTTCGAGGGAGACTATGTATCATTCCTGGGGGTCTTTATTGACTTTTTGGTATTATTGTTGATGACCAAACACATATGGTCCCACTTATGGATTTAGGAACCCTGAGGGAGCTTAACCCTTACCCTGCTGGAGTATAACTAGCTAAGTTGTTATTCCTTTTTGTAGTCGTTCTGGTGTTTTAATTTTTCCCCTTTGAGGACAATGTCAAGTTTAGGTTTGGGGGGGGGAGGGGTTACAAAAGAGAACATGTAAATCTAGTGTTGATCTATGTTAGTTTGAATAGTCTTGTATGCCTATTTGAGCTCATTCCTTTTTATACCTCAATGAAATTCCTTGTTGTAATGTATGAATGCAAATGGAATTGCTCTTGCTTTCAAAAGACAGATAACTTCAGAAACAGCCTGGGCAAACCCAGGGACATGCACCAGAACAATCGTTTACTTAAAAATAAGTGCATGTGGCAGTGAAGACGAATACAAAATGGTGGTAATACCAAAAATATTCAGTGAAACAAAAATTATGCTGGTAATAGCAAAAGTGCGCTGGTAATAGCGTAAATTGGTTTTAAATCTGGAAGCAATGAGTTTCCTTAACTTTGATGATGAATTGTAATTTGAAAGAAGTTGCAGGTCAAGATTGAAATTGGTATATTTCTTTTGTAAGATTATCAGACAACAGGCTTACTCTACTATTTTCTCTTAATTGTGATGTGACCAGGATTTTATTGTTATTTGTTGCCTCTTTGTTCTGTTGAAATAATTGCTTATGGGTCACATTGGTTCAGGTGGAGTAACAATGAGTGTATTTGGATTGATAATATGCTATATTTTACACAGGTTTTCAAATTGCGCAGGATCTCATATGATTTTCAGATATTTTACGATACTAAGTGTTAGTCATATGTTAATGAGGAGTAAATTTTCTTCAGTTTTCTTTTTATATTATTGATTTAGATGAATTTTGTGGGTAAATTCCATGCAAACCCTCACGAGACATAACTCGTCCACTACTGCAAAGTAGGGGTTTAATGGCTTGTTGCATGCGCTAAATGCAATCGTGTTCCCTACGAAAGTGGCATTTTGTTTTCTTAGGCTTAATTTTGGTTTGATTGTTGTTTTGCTAGGGACTAGCAAAGATTTAGGTTTGGGGGTGTGATAGATGCCATATTCTAACATGAGAACTAGGTTAATTATAATAGAATAACCTTTATAATTGTGTTATAGGTGGTTATTTATCGGTTTTCAAATGAAACGTGCATTTATTGAATTTGGCATTAATCACTGTCTATATTGCATATTTTTCTCTCCTGAATTATATTTCATTGTTTTTAAGGTTTATTTCTTCTTGAAATGCTTTTTATGGATTCAATTATGGAATTTCAGGAGAATTTTGGTGGAGAAAGGGATATTTACCAAAATGCCCTTAGTGAAATGGAGGTATTTTTTAGGGCAAATGGTATTAAAAGAAAGAAAAAAATTGTATTAAAGGGAAGAGAGCGTCGAGAGAAGGGGAGGGATCATCGACCAAAACAGAGCACCAGGGGACCAAAACAAGGGAAGACCCGAGAGGAGTTTGCCACCGTCGTTCGCCGTGCCATCATCGTTCTCTATGCCACCATCATCCACCGCCGTCCGGCAACCGAGAACAAACCCGAGGAGAGCTCGAGAGAGTCTCCATCGCGGTGAGTTCGACAATGCCAGTTTCTGCTCGCCAGGCCGAGAGGTGATCCGAGAGGGCTTCTCCGGTGCCAATTCCGCATTTCGACCATCCTCCGGCGTCTATTACGTATTTCCGACCATTCCCATAGCTATTCCGACTCTGACCGAGACTCGAGAGAGCCGGTTAGAGGACTTCAGCTCTATTTTGTTCTTCGTCGGAAGTCACCTCCGTCCGTTGGCTTCTATCCTTCGTCGCCGGCGTCGTCTCTACCTCCGGCCACTCACTCTTGCTACCCGAAGCCATCAATTTCAGGAAATTGCAGCATCCGTGAGAACGAGTCTGCTGCCCGAGCGAGAGGAAGGAGAAGGGGAGTAATTCATCATTTTGAAATTTACTTTTTCTATAGTTTGAACTTAGGTTTTGAATGTTTATTAAATGTGATTTGATAATTAATGTTTATTGAATATTTGTTTTCCGGATATTTGATTAAATTAGCTAGTTAGGGTAGCATTATAATTTAGGTTGGATTTTGGTATTTTAATCCGATTTCTGTCTTTCACTCTATGCGCCCAAGAGGGGCTAGATGCAAGGATTGAGAAATCGGATCCGTGGTTACGTGGCGCTCGAGAGAGGCACGAATCACCGTAAAATCCAGAGTTGACGTTTCCTGTTGTGCAAGTAGTTAAGCAAATGATTGCTTGATAATTTATGATAAAATTAGTGTTTAGTTCAGATTAATTCATCATATTTGGTTAGGCTAGTTGACTGAAGAATACACAAAATTCAGTCATCCCCGTGGATATGACCCTCGCTTCCCGCTAAATTACATGAACGATTCGTATGCTTGCGAGGTATAAAAACCGATGTCATTAAATTTTACATCAAGGAGCGTGAAAGAGAATCAAGGGATAACTCGGCTCTAAGAGAGTCCAAAACCTAGGTTCCTTGGAGGAGGAGAACACAGACCCTAAAATTTGATAAAATCTGTCTTACCTTTTTTTCACTTTTCTGAACCCTCTTAAGCCATCTACGATTTTGGCCAAGAGTCTGTTCTACATCCTTTTTTACAACACTACCATTCATTGGCTTACAAGTTAAACTTAGGAAATAAATAAATACATGTGTTGTTGCACGC
The DNA here is from genome assembly GCF_029961685.1 of Aristolochia californica. Taxonomy (NCBI): domain Eukaryota; kingdom Viridiplantae; phylum Streptophyta; class Magnoliopsida; order Piperales; family Aristolochiaceae; genus Aristolochia; species Aristolochia californica. The sequence continues at coordinate 39,737,145 of NW_027181992.1, read as the reverse complement.
TAGCACTTAAGTGGCATACAAGCTAACGTGTTGGAGTTACTGCTGCTGTTCACTTGCTGAATCAAAAGAATCAAAACATAACATACTTTTTCTGCTCACGTGGTGCTGATCTTCTGACTGACTATTGCTGCTCAAGTGTTGCTGATCCTGCTGAGCTTCCCGTGTCGACTCGCCCGTGTCACCTTTGGACGACTCGTCTTGCTATGGTGTCCCTAACATCACTCCCTGGGGGAAGAAAGAGCTTTTCCTCAAGCTCGAAGTCGGGGTAAGCATGCTGGAAAACAACGAGATCTTCCCAAGTGGCTTCGGTGGCATGTGTGTGGGTCCACTGGACTAGGACCTCTTTGTCGTTGTCATGCTGCCAAGCACTCAATATGTGAGCAGGCGTTAGTGAAAGCTTACCATCTTCAATCGGTGGTAGTGCTGGAATAGAGGGAGGGGCGGGGCCCTTTAGAGGCTTGAGTAAGGAGACGTGAAAAGCTTTATGGAGTTTGGCCTCTAGTGGCAGTTGGAGCTGATATGCAACCTATCCAATCCGCTGGAGAATTTTGAAGAGACCAAAATATTTAGGAGAAAGCTTGTGGCGAGTACCTGCAATGGAATTCTGGTGGTACGGGTGGAGACAGAGCCATACAAAATCATCCGGACTGTACTGCACATCATGGTGGCCTTGGTCATAATAGTGTTTCATTCGGGGTTGAGCTGTCTGGAGGTGTTGGGTAGTCGTTGCCAACAATTGGTCACGAGAGAGAAGAGCTTGGTCCACGGCCTCCACTCGGGTGGTACCACATGCTTACGACAGCAATTGAGGAGGATCCCAACCATATAGGATTTTGAATGGGGTGGCCTGTAAAGATGTGTGGAACGAAGTGTTATAGAAGTACTCCGCCCACGGAAGGAAGTCTACCCACCTTTTGGGACTGTCCCCCAAAAAAACACCGCAAACACATCTCAATGGTGCGGTTGACTATCTCTGTTTGGCCGTCAGTTTGAGGGTGATATGCTGAAGAAAACTTGAGTTTAGTACCGGAGAGCCTAAAAAGGTCCTTCCGAAAGAGACTTGTAAATACCACATCGCGGTCACTGACGATAGATTCGGGAATCCCGTGAAGGAGAACAATATGGGCAAAGAAATGTTGAGCGACAATGGCTGCTGTATACGGATGCTCCATAGGTGTAAAATGGGCATATTTTGAAAAATGGTCTACCACCACCAAGAGGACTGATTTGCCCCAAGCTTTTGGAAGCGCTTCAATAAGATCCATGGAAAGGTCGGCCCATACCTGAGTGGGAAGCTGGAGCGGTTGCAAGGCACCTGCTGGATGCAAATGTTCAACTTTGTTCCATTGACACACTAGGCATTGAGCCACTTATTGTGCAATGGTAGATTTCATACCTGGCCAATAAAAATCATTCCGGAGGCGTTGAAGTGTTTTCTGCAGTCCTTCGTGGGTGCTGTCATGATAAGAGGAAATGGAAATAACGATCAATGGAGAAGTGGAGGGCAATTAGAGATGCTGTTTGTAGAGAATAAGGTGGTCTTGAACTGCCCAATGTGCTGATTTGGTGCCCATAGCAATCTGGTGGGACAGCGCCTATAATTCTGGTTGGCCTCCCAGATGGAATCGAGTAAAAACGGAGTGGAGTGACTAATAGGAGGCAGCTGCAGTTGGTCGTCAGTGCGCCGGGAGAGGGCATCAACGGCTTTGTTCAAACTGCCTGCTCTATGTTCCACTTGAAAGTCAAAGCACATTAACTTACTCAACCAGATCTGTTGAGGAGAAGTGGAGATGCGTTGATCCAACAAAAACTTCAAACTGTAGTGATCGGTGCGGATAATAAAGAAGCGGCCCCATAAGTATGGTCCCCAATGATAGACGGGCTTGGAGAGTCCGATGAGTTCTTGTTCGTATGCGGGAAGCTTATTGTGGTGCAATGCAAGCTGACGACTGAAATAGGCAATGGGGTGCTGATTTTGTTGAAGCACCGCTCCAATCCCACCTCCGGAGGCATCACATTAGACCACAAAGACTTCTGCAAAATCTAGAAGCTGAAGTACCGGGGCTGATGCTAAGGCTTGCTTGAGAGCTTGAAATGATTTTTCAGCACTGTCATTCCATTGGAAAGCATTACGGCGGAGGAGAGTTGTGAGAGGGCTAGCAAGCTTAGCATAATTGTGGATGAATTTTTTGTAGTAGCTGGCTAAGCCCAGAAATCCTCTCAAGGCTGAAATATGTGTGGGCAGTAGCCAATTCAGAATGGCTTCAATCTTGTCCAGATCCAGTCTGATGCCTGCTGCGGTAATAACATGACCAAGATAGGCCAGGTTCTGGGTACCAAACGAGCACTTGGAACGCTTTAAATATAAGGGATGTGTCCGTAGAAGTTGGAACACCACTTGTAAGACGCGGAGATGGTGAGTCCATGACTTGCTATAGATCAGAATATTATCAAAGAATACTAAAACAAATTTTCTGAGATAGTCTTGAAATACCTCGTTCATGAGTGCTTGAAAGGTAGAAGGGGCATTGGAGAGACCGAACGGCATGACAATGAATTCAAAGTGCCCATGGTGAGTACGGAAGGTGGTCTTTTCGATATCTGGCGGGTACATTCTGACTTGGTGATAGCCCGAGCGTAACTCTAACTTGGTGAAAAATGTGGCACCCTTCAATCCATCGAGGAGCTCATCGATGACAGGAATAGGAAATTTGTCTTTAATGGTCTTGGCATTGAGCTCTCCGTAATCCACGCGAAACCGCCAAGTATTATCATTCTTTTTGACCAAGAGAATGTGGCTTGAGAATGGGGACTTACTCGGCCAGATGAGACCCTATTGGAGCATGAGGTGGCACTGACGCTCAATTTCATCCTTCTCTATGTGGGGGTACCGGTAGGGACGCACAAGCACCACTTCGGATCCAGCCTTCAAACTGATCCTATGGTCACAATGGCCCAGTGGGGGAAGAGAAATTGGCTCCTGAAAGAGGTACTTGAAGTGCTCACGTAAACTATCCAACTTGCTGTCCTCTGTTGTATGCTGTTGCAGGCCGTGTAATTGGACTGGCCCTTCACAAGTATGGCCCTGTAAGGTGACCTTGTTGTGGTCCACGGTGAAGTTCATCCTCAAAGCTGAAAAGTCCCACAAAATGGGCCCAAAAGTTTGGAGCCACTTAACGCCCAATACCATGTCGAACCCTGCCAATGGGATTATAAAAAAATTCTGCTGAGAAGTGCTAATTGTCAATCTCGAACACGACTGTCTTGCTGACCCCGTAGCTGGTCACATTTGCAACAGAGGCGGAAGCTGCTAGCCGTGGCTGAATTAGGAACTGTAAGTACTTGGCCGCGGTAAAACTCAAAAAATTATGAGTGCTCCCGGAGTCCACCAAACTGAGGAGGGGTTGCTGATTGACCAGGGCAGAAACTTGCATTGTGGTTGTGGACTGGAGCCCGATGATGGCGTGCAAGGAAATGGCGGGCTGTTCAACCTCTGGTGTGTCCAGTTCAGAGTGTGCTTCTTCTTCCACTTCAATGTCGAGTTCTAACCAGAATAATTTTGGGCACTAGTGCCCAAAAGTATACTGCTCATCACAATTATAACACAACCCTTTCGCCCTTCGTGTTTCCATTTCACACCGGTTTAATTTTTGGATAAAGGATGGAGTGGCTGGAGCAGATTTAGGGGTTGTAGACGGAGGGGCAGCAGCACCCTGGTGGGGCTGGGGAGGAGCGTTAGTTCTCCATGGCTGAGCTGAGCTAGGTACTAGCGAACTAGTCTTTGCCCCTGTCCACACTGACCGTCTAATCTGAAATTTCTGTTTGGCTTCCAAAGCACATGCCAAATTCATTGCTCAAGACATATCAGTGGGCACAAGGCATTCTACTTTCAGACGAAGGGACTCAGTGAGGCCGGCTATGAATAAGCTGACGTGCTGGTCTACTGATAGATGCCATATTCTGACATGAGAACTAAGTTAATTATAATAGAATAACCTTTATAATTGTGTTATAGGTGGTTATTTATCGGTTTTCAAATGAAATGACCATTTATTGAATTTGGCATTAATCATTGTCGATATTGCATATTTTTCTCTCTTGAATTATATTTCATTGTTTTAAGGTTTATTTCTTCCTGAAATGCTTTTTATAGATTTAATTATGGGATTTCAGGAGAATTTTGGTGGAGAATGAGATATTGACCAAAATGCCCTTAGTGAAATGGAGGTGATTTTTAGGTCAAATCATTTTAAAATAAATAGGATGGTATTAAAGGAAAGAGGAGGTGGAATGAGGGGGGCGAGACCCGAGAGGGGAGACCCGAGAAGTCGAACCACGAGGGGGCAGCGTGAAAACAAAACATAAACGGAGACCAAAACAGAGGACTTTGAACGGAAACAGGGGAGGACCCGAGAGGAGTTCCCCACCGTCGTTCGCCGGGCCAATACCTTTCGCCGCGCCATCGTCGTCCACCGCCGTCCAGCAACCGAGAACAAACCCGAGGAGAGCTCAAGAGAGTCTCCATTGAGGTGAGTTCGACAGTCGTCGCTCGCCAGGCCAAGAAGTGATTCGAGAGGGCTTCTCTAGTGCCACTTCCACTTTCCGACCATTCTCCGGAGTCGGTTACGTATTTCCGACCATTCCCGGAGTGACTCCGACTCCGACCAAGACTCGAGAGAGCCGGTTAGAGAACTTCATCTCTGTTTTGTTCTTCGCCGGACATTACCTCCGTCCGTCGGCTTCCAACCTTCGTCGCCGGAGTCGTCTTCACTTCCAGCCACTCACTCTTGTTACCCGAAGCCATTAATTTCGGGAAATTGCAGCACCCGTGAGAATGAGTTGCTGCCCGAGCGAGAGGAAGAGGAAGGGAAGTAATTCGTCATTATTGAATTTAATTTTTTATATAGTTGAACTTAGGTTTTGAACGTTAATTGAATCTGATTTGATAATTAATGTTTATTTAAGATTTGTTTTCTGGATATTTGATTAAATTAGCTAATTAGGGTAAGATTATAATTGAGGTTGGATTTTGGTATTTTAATCCGATGTTTGTCTTTCACTCTATGCTCCCGAGAGGGGCTAGACGCAAGGATTGAGAAATCGAATTCGTGATTACGTGGCGCTCGAGAGAGGCACGAATCACGGTAAAATCCAGAGTTGATAATTTTAGCATCATCACAATAGAAAATTGATTCTCTGCATTCTATTGTAATCCGGTCTTTGTCATTAACTCTAGCCGCCCGAGAGGGGCTAGACGCAAGGTTTGAGAATCCGGATTCGTGGTTTTGTGGCGCTCGAGAGAGGCACGAATCACGGTAAAATCCAGAGTTGACGTTTCCTATTGTGCAAGTAGTTAATTAGATTATTGTTTGATAATGTAGGATATAATTAGTGTTTAGTTCAGATTAATTCATCATATTTGGTTAGGCTAGTTGACTGAAGAATACACAAAATTCAATCCTCCCTGTGGATATGACCCTTGCTTACTGCTAGATTACATGAACGATTCGTACGCTTGCGAGGTATTAAAGCCGATGTAACTAAATTTTGCATCAAGTTTTTGGCGCCATTGCCGGGGAGGCACGTATTAAGTGTATTTCTTTTTTCTCCATGGTCTTAGGTTAGGATAAAATAATAAAAAATAAAAAATAAAAAATAAATAAAATAAATTAATAAATAAATAAATAAATAAAATAAAAATAAAAAAATGTGCTTAAGACTCCTATTGGGATGTCTCCATTTCGCCTAGTGTTCGGCAAAGCATGTCATCTACTTGTTGAGCTTGAGCATAGAGATTATTGGGCCATTAAGGCTTTGAATATTGATTTGGCTCAAACGGGTGAGGAGAGGAAATTGCAATTGAATGAGTTGGAGGAGATACGTCAAGATGCTTATGAGAATGCCAAATTGTACAAGGAGCGAACAAAGCTTTTACATGATAAATCTATTTTTCGCAAGTCTTTTACTGTTGGGCAAAATATTTTACTTTATAACTCACGATTGCATTTGTTTCCAGGGAAATTGAGATCTAGGTGGTCCGGTCCATTTGAGGTTACACAGGTGTTTCCTCATGGCGCTGTTGAGATCCACAATCACGGAGATGGGTCGGCCTTCAAAGTTAACAGTCAGAGGCTCAAACCGTATCTTGAGAATGTTCCCACACCGGAGGAGGTGATGGTGATTTTCTTAGAGGAACTTGTCCATTCATCCTGAATGCGTCAGAGTCATGCTTACGACTATAAACTTAGCACATTGTGGGCAATCCCCACGTTTCTATCCTTTTGTATATTACAGTTTTTTTTGTTTATTCATTCTTATTGGGATAACCTTTGGTGTACTCTGGTCTTGATTGATTGGAGGTCCCCCGGTGATGTCGGCCTCATCATGGACTTGGGGTACTCTCTTGCCGGCTGAGAGCATAAATGGTTCCGGTAGTCGATGACCAGACTTTTGGTCCCTAGTTTGAGAGGTCTGTACTCAAACATCGTTTTGGGATTGACCACTTCGATCTTGAAGTATTGAAGGAAAACCTTATGGTGAGTAACTTAAGGACTTGTGTTCAGCGCGTGATTCCTGCTGCCTTCAGTGGCCGGTCACACGGAGATTTCTTCAAAGTATGATGTGGGATAGCGGTTTCATCTACGGATGATTATCTACGGGTACGGCTGATACGGGTAAACCTTCTTCGAGGGAGACTATGTATCATTCCTAGGGGTCTTTATTGACTCTTCGGTATTATTGTTGATGACCAAACACATATGGTCCCACCTATGGATTTAGGAGCCCTGAGGAAGCTTAACCCTTTCTTTTTGTAGTCGTTCTAGTGTTTTAACTTTTCCCCATTGAGGACAATGTGAGGTTTAGGTTTGGGGGGAGAAACAACTCTTTTATATCTTAAGAATGATTTTCTTTTGATTTTTTTTTTTTTTGTGGTTTTCAAATTACTCCTCTTACTATGTGGTTAACGTTAGTAGAGTTAAAATAAGTTGCTCAAATGTGTTTCAAAAATTTTCGTAAAACTGTGTAGAATATGCCTATTAGAAATCTGATATCATTTGTTGTGATTCATGAGAATTCGGTGGGATAGCTTACTATTGCATTAGACTTGGAACTTAGTTGCAAAAGAGAACATGTAAATCTAATGTTGATCTATGTTAGTCTGAATAGTCTTGTATGCCTGTTTGTACTCAATCTTTTTTATACCTCAATAAAATTCCTTGTTGTAACGTATGAATGCAAATGGAAATGTTCTTACTTGCAAAAGACAGATAACTTCAGAAACAGCCTGGGCAAACCCAGGGACATGCACCGGAACAGTCGGTTACTTAAAAATAAGTGCATGTGCAGTGAAGACGAATACAAAATGGTGGTAATACCAAAAGTATTCAGTGAAACAAAAATTACGCTGGTAACAGCAAAAGTGCACTGGTAATAGCGTAAAATGGTTTTAAATCTGGAAGCAATGAGTTTCTTAACTTTGATGATGAATTGTAATTTGAAAGACGGTGCAAGTCAAGATTGAAATTGGTATATTTCTTTTGTGAGATTGTCAGACAACAGGCTTACTCTACTAAATTCTCTTAATTGTGATGTGACCAGGATTTTATTGTTATTTGTTGCCTCTTTGTTCTGTTGAAGTAATTGCTTATGGGTCACATTGGTTCAAGTGGAGTAACAATGAGTGTATTTGGATTGATAATAGGCTATATTTTACACAGGTTTTCAAATTTTGCAAGATCTCATATGATTTTCAGATATTTTACGATACTAAGTGTTAGTCATATGCTAATGAGGAGTAAATTTTCTTCAGTTTTTCTTTTTATATTATTGATTTAGATGAATTTTGTGGGTAAATTCCATGCAAACCCTCATGAGACATAACTCGTCCACTATTGCAGAGTAGGGGTTTAACGGCTTGTTGCATGCGCTAAATGCAATCGTGCTCCCTACGAAAGTGGCATTTTGTTTTCCTAGGCTTAATTTTGGTTCGATTGTTGTTTTGCTAGGGACTAGCAAAGATTTAGGTTTGGGGGTGTGATAGATGCCATATTCTGACATGAGAACTAAGTTAATTATAATAGAATAACCTTTATAATTGTGTTATAGGTGGTTATTTATCGGTTTTCAAATGAAATGAGCATTTATTGAATTTGGCATTAATCACTGTCGATATTGCATATTTTTCTCTCTTGAATTATATTTCATTGTTTTCAAGGTTTATTTCGTCCTGAAATGCTTTTTATAGATTTAATTATGGAATTTCGGGAGAATTTTGGTGGAGAATGAGATATTTACCAAAATGCCCTTAGTGAAATGGAGGTGAGTTTTAGGTCAAATCGTTTTAAAATAAATAGGATGGTATTAAAGGAAAGAGGAGGTGGAACGAGAGGTGCGAGACCCGAGAGGGGAGACCCGGGAGGGGAGACCCGAGAGGTCGAACCATGAGGGGGCAGCATGAAGTGAAAACATAAACGGAGACCAAAATAGAGGACTTTGAACGGAAACAGGGGAGGACCCGAGAGGAGTTCCCCACCGTCGTTCGCCGGGCCAATACCTTTCGCTGCGCCATCGTCGTCCACCGCCGTCCACTGCCGTCCAGCAACCGAGAACAAACCCGAGGAGAGCTCGAGAGAGTCTCCGTCGAGGTGAGTTCGATAGTCGTCGCTCGCCAGGCCGAGAAGTGATCTGAGAGGCTTCTCCGGTGCCACTTCCACTTTCTGACCATCCTCCGGCGTCGTTACGTATTTTTGACCATTCCCGGAGCGACTCCGACTCCGACCGAGACTCGAGAGAGCCGGTTAGAGAACTTCATCTCTGTTTCGTTCTTCGCCGGACGTTACCTCCGTCCGTCGGCTTCCAACCTTCGTCGCCGGCGTCGTCTTCACTTCCGGCCACTCACTCTTGTTACCCGAAGCCATTAATTTCAGAAAATTGCAGCACCCATGAGAACGAGTTGCTGCCCGAACGAGAGGAAGAAGAAGGGGAGTAATTTGTCATTATTGAATTTAATTTTTTATATAGTTTGAACTTAGGTTTTGAACGTTAATTGAATCTGATTTGATAATTAATGTTTATTTAAGATTTGTTTTCTGGATATTTGATTAAATTAGCTAATTAGGGTAGGATTATAATTGAGGTTGGATTTTGGTATTTTAATATAATTTCTGTCTTTCACTCTATGCGCCCGAGAGGGGCTACACGCAAGGATTGAGAAATCGGATTCGTGATTACGTGGCGCTCGAGAGAGGCACGAATCACGGTAAAATCCAGAGTTGATAATTTTAGCATCATCACAATAGGAAATTGATTCTCTGCATTCTATTGTAATCCACTCTTTGTCATTAACTCTAGGCGCCCGAGAGGGGCTAGACGCAAGGTTTGAGAATCCGGATTCGTGGTTTCGTGGCCCTCGAGAGAGGCACGAATCATGGTAAAATCCAGAGTTGACTTTTCCTGTTGTGCAAGTAGTTAATTAGATTATTGCTTGATAATGTAGGATATAATTAGTGTTTAGTTCAGATTAATTCATCATATTTGGTTAGGCTAGTTGACTGAAGAATACACAAAATTCAATCCTCCCTGTGGATATGACCCTTGCTTACTGCTAGATTACATGAACGATTCGTATGCTTGCGAGGTATTAAAGCCGATGTAACTAAATTTTGCATCATCTACCAGCACCACCTTGCTAGCTCATTCCAATTTCTCTTGGAATTGCTTCTGGTACTAGGCTACACTACCGGTTTGGCATAACAGTACTAAATCGCCTAAATGGTTGCTGTGAGCCGGCGGTCCAAACCGTATGGTGCACTGTTATGGACTCAATAGTATCATGAATTACCAACAGGCATAGGAATTAATTAATGTGGTTTTCAATTTTCATGTAATTGATTTTGGTTTGGTTTGGTTTAGAATTATTTGGCTTGAACAAGTGACCCAAGGGTCTGAATTGTTTTTGGCGTCCTCAACCCTATTTAAGGGGACGGCTAGGTTAATGAAAGATAGTGATTGAGTTATAATTTAGGCTAGAGTAATCTAGATAACAGGTCGAGAGCTCCTTCAAGCTCTCCCCCGTTTTCCCCCAATTCCCATTTTCGAAATTCTTTCTTCATCACTCCATCAATCTACATCGATGTCAAGCAAGGCAATGGAAGGAAGAGAAGAGAGGAGGGTGACAAGAACCATGGCTCGTGAGGATCCTAACAACATGGTATCAGACAAATCCACCCTTGGTGACTCCTCTTCTCCATAGGACATATGTCAAGTGCTTTCAGATCTTCAACAAAGGTCCACTCTTCAAGGTGCTGAAATTACTAACATCCATAATACATTGCACACGCTGGAATCTTCTCTCCAAACAATCATCTGCCAGGTTGCTGCCCTTCAATCGCCAGTGCCACCACCAGCAACCAACTTTCAACCACCGACAGCACATCACCCACACTTCATGCCACCACAACCCCCACCACTGTGCCAACAACCTGTTCCCATGGCTGCTCATGCACAGGGACCAACTACGGTTCCCAGGTACTTTAAACTCAACTTTCCTACATATGATGGATCTAAAGATCCTTTACTTTTGTTCACGAAATGTGAGCAATTTTTCTATCATCAACAAATGGTGGATATGGACAAGGTCACACTAACCGCCTACCACCTGCTCAATGAAGCGCTCATGTGGTTCCATCACTACCGAAATGTCCATTCCACTCAGGATTGGCTACCTTTTAAACATGCTTGCCAGATGAGGTTTGGACCTCCAGCTAGTAGCAACCCAGTGGGGGAATTGATCAACTATAAATAGACTAGCACCTTAGAATTGTACCAGAAAACATTTCAAGAAAGGTTGGCCCGAGCAAGTGAATTTGTTCCTCCTCACCTACATGTGCAAATTTTTAATGCGGGCTTGACTGAGGCGGTTCGATTGGAAGTAGAATTACTTGGTCCGAGAGATTTGGACTCAGCCATGGCTGTGGAATAGAAACAAAGAGATCTAAGGGAATCATTAGGCCGAAAACCATTTTGGACCAACAGACTACCGGGTACTGCACCTGGACCACGTTTTGGCTCCTCTGCCCCTAATCGTACATACAAGTCTACAACTGTGCCCGCCCCCGCCCCCCCCCCCCCCCCCCCCACACACAATCTTCCATGTAAATTCTTGACTAAACAAGAAATGGAGGCAAGAAAGGCCAAGGGACTCTATTTTAATTGTGATGAACAATTTCTTCCAGGACATACCTATAAACAATTATTCAGTATTGAACTTTGGGAAGAAGGTCCAGAAGAGCATCCCGAAACTTATGTTGTTGAAGAGGAACAACAAGACCTAGAGCTCTCCCTCCATGCTATGCATGGCCTGCGTAGTTCTAATACCTTGCAGGTAAAGGCCAAGTTACACCATCTCCTGTTACTTGCTTTAGTTGATTCTGGCAGCACACATAATTTTATCAGTGAGCCCGCAGTGAAACAATTGGGATTAGAAATTCAATAGCAAAAGGGTATCTCGGTTTTAGTGGTCAATGGGGCTAAAATTACCAGTGTGGGGTTATATGCAAACACCCCTTTTACCATTGAGGGACATTCATTTAAGGCAGACTTACTGGTCATTCCTTTGGCAGGATTTGATTTGGTGCTCGAGGTAAAATGGCTTCAGTTATAAGGCCCTATATTGTGGGACTTTCAGGCTTGGACTATGACATTTACAGCACAACAGGGCCAGATTACATTACAGGGTATTATGGCACAGGTGCCTAACGCACTTCACACTTTACAGATATAGAACACTGGTGATTGTAAGTTAGATCCATTACTTACAACATTTACAGATTTATTTAATGACCCTACTGGTCTACCACCAGTGCGTCACTGTGATCACCGCATTTGTTTGAAGTTGAGAACTGATCTAGTGGTGGTGCACCCTTATCGTTACCCACATATACAGAAAGATGAAATTGAAAGACATTGCCTGAATATGCTCGCTCAGGGAGTTATCCAACCCAGTAGGTCTCCCTTCTCATCACCTGTTTTACTGGTACGCAAAAAGGATAAATCATGGAGGTTTTGTGTCGACTATAGGCAACTCAATTTTCAGACAATTAAAGACAAGTTCCCCATCCCGGTGGTGTACGAGTTGCTGGATGAGTTACATGGTGCTACGATTTTTACCAAGTTAGATTTTAAATTGGGCTATCATCAAATTAGAGTTCACCCTGTAGATGTGGAGAAGATTGTGTTCCGCATGCACCACGGTCATTTTGAGTTCCTCGTCATGCCCTTCGATCTCTCCAATGCACCCTCCACCTTCCAGGCTCTCATGAATGAGGTATTTTCCTCACTTCCGTGGAACTATGTGTTAGTATTTTTTTATGACATCTTGGTCTATAGAAAAAATTGGGTTGAACATCTCCAACACCTCCATCAGGTATTTACCATTCTACTCTCCCATCATTTGGTTTTGAATAAATCCAAATGTTCTATGACACCTTAGAAGTGGCATATTTAGGCCACGTTATATCAGTTGTGGGCGTGAAGGTTGACTAGAGTAAGATCCAAGTAGTCACAAATTGGCCTCCTCCCACCTCTCTTACAGCATTAATGGGATTTTTGGGCCTAGCAGGATATTACAGAAAATTTATCCTTTCTTATGGCCAGATAGCAGCACCACTCAACAACCTTCTCAAGAAACATGCATTCACCTGGTCTTCCTCAACGGATCAGGCCTTTCAGCTGTTAAAGGAGGCCTTAGCCTCAGCGCTTGTACTACAACGACCAGATTTTGATGAAGAATTTGTGGTGGAATGTGATGCGTTCGATGGAGGTATTGGTGCAGTGTTACAACAATTGGGACACCCCATCACTTATTTCAGCCGCCAGTTGGGACAACACCACCACAAATTAGCCGCATATGAGAGGAAACTGATTGGGTTAGCCAAGGTTGTCCAACATTGGTGGCCTTATCTCTGGGGATGACCATTTCTCATTCGTACAGATAATCGCAGAGTCAAGTATCTTCTTGAACAACACCTCACCACATCACCACAATAGCATTGGTTGACTAAACTCATGGGCTTCGATTTTACAGTTCAATATAAGCCAGGCAGTTTGAATTTGGGGGCTGATGCTTTGTCTCATCGGGACATTCCAGAACCACACGTTTATGCTATCAGCAACCCACGTTCACTTTTGTTGGATTCTATTCGAGAGGAGACATCTCAATATCCAAAACTTATTTCATTATATTAGGATATTCAGCAAGGGACAACAGCTCATCATTGGACAATTCACGATCATCTTATCCTATACAAAAACAAGATTTTTATGCATCACACATCCCCACTTCTTCTCACCATTCTGTCTTCTATCCATGATAGAACACATGAGGGTCGACAGAAAACATATTTCCGAATCAGTCGGGAATTTTATTGGAGGGGCATGAAGAGCACGATTGCTGATTATGTAGCTGCTTGTCAGATTTGTCAATGTAACAAGGCCGAATCTTTAAGTCCTGCCGGCCTACTACAACCTCTGCAGCTACCGTCTCAAATCTGGTCCGACATTTCAATGGACTACATTGATGGCCTTCCCACTTCATTAGGTAAGTCAGTGATAGTAGTTGTGGTTGACCCTTTTTCAAAATATGGTCACTTCATTATTTTGGCGCATCCATATACTACTGCTCATGTAGCTCAAATGGTGCGGTTCACCACCTCAGTCTGCCCGTCTGTCTGTGGATGATAGGCGGAGGAGAACTTCAATTTCGTCCCACTCAAGCGAAACAGTTTCCACCAAAAGGTGCTCGTGAAAACTGCATCTTTGTCACTCACAATGGATTCTGGAATATCATGTAAGCGGACTATCTGCTCCAGGAAATTCTGAGCAACCCGTGTTGCTGTATACGGATGAGCCATCGGTATAAAATGCTCGTACTTGGAGAATCGATCAACCACTACGAAAAGTACAGATTTGCCAGCTGACAGGGGTAGGCCTTCTACAAAATCCATTGAAATGTCGACCCAAACTTGCGTAGGAAGGGCCAAAGGCTGGAGAAGACCGGCTGGACTCAAGTGCTCGGCTTTGTTGCACTGGCATACCTGACAGTCGCCCACATAAGTGGCAATAGAGGGTTTCATGGCTTGCCAGTAAAAATCAGCTCGAATTCTGTGCAAGGTCTTCTGGATCCCCTCGTGTGTACTGTCATGGTAGGCTGAGAAAATAGCTGGAATCAACTCGGACTCAAGTGGAAGGAAAATCCGATGCTTGTAATAAATAAGTGAATCCTGGATGGACCACTTCACATTCATTGTCCCTTCTGAGATCTGCTGATGCAGTTCATGCAGTGCAGGGTTAGTAGCATGTGTTTCTCGCACCAAGTCCATAATGAGAAATCTCGGCTGGGTGATAGAATAGACCGACTGCTGATCTTCAAAACACCGTGACAAGGCATCTGCCACCTTATTTAATATCCCCGCACGATACTCCACCGAGAAGTCAAACCCCAACAACTTACTGATCCAGTGCTGCTGTGGCGACGTCGTCAAACGCTGTTCTAGTAAGAATTTAAGGCTGTAATGATCCGTGCGTATGAGAAAAGCCCGGCCTCAGAGATAAGGCCTCCAATGTTGGACTGCTTTGGCCAACCCAATCAATTCACGTTCATAGGCTGCCAGTTTGTGATGGCAGACTGCTAGCTGTCTGCTAAAATAAGCAATAGGATGGCCCATCTGCTGTAAAACGGCCCCCATGCCCACGCCCGAAGCGTCGCACTCTACCACGAACAATTCGTCGAAGTTGGGAAGTTGTAATACTGGCGTGGATGCGAGGGCAGTTTTGAGTGCCACAAATGACGTGGTGGCCCCCTCATTCCAAATAAAGGAATTTTTCTTGAGTAAACTCGTCAATGGTGCTACCACTGGCCCATAGTTCTGAATAAATTTGTGGTAGTAGCCCGCAAGACCCAGAAAACCCCGTAATGCAGAACACGATTGTGGTTGCAACCACTCGTGAATAGCTCGGATCTTCTCAAGATCCACCATAACCCCCTCATGTGAGATAATGTGACCCAGATATCCCACATGTGAAGCCGCAAAAGAACACTTGGAGTGTTTCAAATAGAGTTGATGTGCTCTTAACAAGTCGAAAACAATCCTCAAGTGTGCCAAGTGCTCCTCAACCGACTTGCTATATATCAAAATATCATCGAAAAATACAAGAACAAATTTTTGAAGATAGGGGCTAAATACCTCGTTCATCAAAGCTTGAAAAGTGGAGGGTGCATTGGATAACCCGAACGGCATGACGACGAACTCAAAGTGGCCATGGTGCGTGCGGAACACCGTCTTCTCGATATCAGAGAGGTGCATCCGGACCTGATGGTATCCCGAACGGAGGTCGAGTTTAGTGAATAACCACGACCCATGTAACTCATCCAGAAGCTCATCCACTACCGGAATCGGGAACTTGTCTTTTACTGTCTGCACGTTCAAGTCTCGATAATCCACGCAGAATCTCCATGTCCCATCATGTTTCTTCACAAGTAAGACGGGTGAAGAGAACGGGGAGTGACTGGGACGAATAAGACCCTGTTTCAACATCTCATGGCACTGACGCTCTATCTCATCCTTCTAAAGGTGTGGGTAACGGTATGGTGGCACGACCACTACCTCAGAACCTGGTTTCAGACAGATCCTGTGGTCACAGTGCCTCATGGGAGGCAACCCCGAAGACTCTTGGAAGAGGTCATGGAACTCCTCAACCAGACCATCACTAGTACTGTCAGGCTGATCCTGTGTCTGCAAAGTGTGTATGCGGTGGGCCCTGTCCACCTGACAGCCCTGTAAGAGCACCCGACTTCCGGCCAAATCAAAGCTCATGGTTAAAGCCAAAAAGTCCCACAGAATGGGCCCCAATGTTTGTAACCATTTAATGCCTAAAACCATATCAAATCCCGCTAGGGGAATAACAAAAAATTCCGCATTAAATGAAGTAAATCCAATGGAAAAAGTTACCGCCTTACTAATCCCATAGGTAGGGACCTTCTCGCCATTGGCCACTGAGACGGTGGATGTCGGATGAGTGTGTATTTGGAGCTGGAGATGTTGTGCGGCTGTCAAACTCAGAAAATTGTGTGTACTCCCCGAGTCGACTAGTCCCACCAGTTCTCGGTCGATGACATGAGCTCGGACTTGCATTGTAGTAGGTGATTTCTGCCCAATAATAGCATGCAAGGATATCTCTGGTGGTTCCTTCTCGATAATATCCACTAGTTCCTCTGGATCCTCTGAATCCTCCATTTCGAGCCAAAATAATCGTTTACATTGGTGTCTGACCCGATACTGCTCATCGCAGTTATAACAGAGATTTTTGGACCGCCTTTCTGCCATCTCCGCACTCGTCAATTTTTTTATAAAGCTCGGTAGGGAATTACCAGGGCGGGGATCGGCTACCCGAGTCGTAGTCGGAGTGTGTCTGGATGGTGCTGCTGCAGATGCTCCCTGAGATGAATTATAGAGGTGCCCTTGCCACGTGGAGGAAGTGTTCCTCTCACTCGACCAACCCGGCTTACGTTGCTGCAATTTTTGTCGTTGTTCCATTGCTCGGGCCATATTCATGGCATGAGCTAGATCCGTGGGCATAAGGAGTTCTACCTCTAGCCGTAAATACTCATTGAGACCTGTTGTGAATAAGGAGAGCTGCTGGTCAACCAATACCCTCTCTCCAGCACGAGCCAACTTTTCGTGGAAGAATTTTTGATAGTGTTCCACCGAACACGTTTGTCTCAATAGGACTAACTCTCCCAAGGGGTTGCTGTTGGCGGGAGGCCCAAATCTAACTGTGCATAGATTTTTAAATTCGCCCCAAGTCATTCCCGGTCTCTCTTTCTCTACTTGAGTCACCCATAACATGGCTTCATCTGTCATATGGAAAGAGGCTAGTTGCACCTTATCCCATTCAGTAGTCCCTTGGTTCAAAAAAAAAATTTCACATCTATGCAACCAAATTACGGGATCCACAGAACCATTAAAAGAGGGAAACTCTAACTTGGTGTACCTTGGGATTGTGCATCCATGCTGAGGTACTTGGACAGCAGTGCGCCCAGGCCACTGTTCCCCTCTTCTGTGATATGGTTGAGCAACCTCTCGCACCTCTGGACTCTGATGTCTCTCTGTCCTCAACTCCTGTAGCATGCTAATGATTCGGCTCATCTCTTCTTCCAAACCACAAACCTTTACCAACACTGGTTGTGCTGTTTCAAGGTTATCTTCTATCTTTTGTATCCTGATTTGGATTTCTTCATTGCTGATATAATCCCCCATGTTACCCTACTTTGATACCAAGTTGTTACGATCTCGGGTCATGGATCGAGTAACACGGCGTGGGATTTGTGAATCCAGCACTCAGAATTTACTCACTTCACGTCAAGGGTCTGTGTATGAGTATTTCTCCTTAACCAGTGTTTGGCCAGGAGGAAAGATCCTCTTTTGAGGGTCCTACAGAGTTGTTGCGCTAGGTAGAAGACCCCATAGCAATGTTGACCTTGCTAGAGCAAGGTGCTCTCTTTTCTTGGTCACGGCAAAGAGGGTTTGGCCCTCTTTGTTGTTGCTCTAGCTAAGAATGCAATCCTTCTTTCTTAAATAACTTGAAACACGAGTTTGGGATAGATTAATACCTCTTCTTTGATGCTATGATCAGCTCCCACGTTGCACCATGATTTGCTCAAGATTTGAGGATAAAAATCCTCACTTTGCTGCTTGGTAAGGGAGGAATTCGGCCTCTCTTGCTGCTGCTGCCGAGAGGGAGGATAGACCTCCTCTTTGGGCTTGGAAAAGGGGCAGGAAGCTCCTTTTCTTAGTAGGGATGATGGTGGATGAATTTGGGTGAAGATGGACGGCAATGGAGGGTGAAGGATAGGTTGGATTTTTGGAGTAAACCCTAAACTCGAGATCAAGAGGTGATCTCAACCTATTTAGACTAGGTTATTCTAAAATCTCAAAGCTTCCCTATTTCATTCATACCTATCCCTTAAATAGGGAGTTTTAGATAATTCCCCATAATGCCCTTACATATAAAGTAATTAGAAATAACTCCTACTTAAAAACAATATAAGAAATAAATCCTACTTAAAACAATATAAGAAATAAATCCTACTCAAAGAAATATAAGAATTAAATCCTATTGAGTGAGTTGTTGTTGTCTTCTTCGTTGTGTGACTCGGTGTGCTATTGAGTCCACAACATACTGGTGAAGATGGAGTCTCTGTCACTAGTAATGGACGTAGGCACCCCATGTAAGCGGACAATATAATCCATGAAAGGCTGGGTGATGTGAGCTACTATGTAGGGATGCGCCAGAGGCAGAAAATGGGCATATTTTGAGAAGTAGTCAACCACTTAAAAAATAACTGATTTTCCTGAAGATGGCGGCAGTCCATAGATGAAATCCATGGAAATTTTGGACCATACCTGTGAAGGTAACTGAAGTGGTTGGAGCAACCCTGCTGAACTTAATGATTTGGTTTTGTTCCGTTGACAAGTCTGACAAACTGTCACATAGTCTGTGACACTTCTCTTCATGCCCCTCCAATAAAAATCTCGGTTGAGAAGGAAATAAGTTTTCTGCCTGCCCTCATGTGTGCTATCATGAAAAATGGACAAGATGTTGTGAATGAGTGGCGATGTGTGATGTAAATAAATCCTATTCTGGAACAATAAAAGACGATCCTAGATTGTCCAATGACTATCCATGGTACCCTGCTCAATATTATGATATAACTCAATGAGCTCCAAATGCTGTTGTGTTTCAACCCAAATGGAGTCCAACAAAAGAAGTTTGGGTGACTGATAGCGTGTAATTGTGGCTCTGGCATGTTTGGTTTATACTCAACGGTGAAATCGAACCCCATCAATTTGCTCAACCAATGCTGCTGGGGGGAGGTGGTAAGACGCTGCTCAAGGAGATACTTCAGGCTGCAATGATCGGTCCGTATGAGAAATGGGCACCCCTAGAGATAGGGTCGCCAGTGCTGGATAGCTTTCGCTAACCCGATCAGCTCCTTTTCATAGGCATCGAGTTTGTGATGGTGTTGGCCCAGTTGTCTGCTGAAATAAGCTATGGGTGGCCATGTTGCTGTAATACTGAGCCGATACCCCCACCAGACGCATCACATTCAACCACAAAAAATTCATCAAAGTCTGGTAGCTGCAAGACCGACGTTGAAGATAATGCTGCCTTCAACTGCTAAAAAGAAGAAACTACAGTCTCAGACCAGAGAAATGCATTTTTCTTCAGGAGATTGTTGAGTGGAGCAGCAATTTGTCCGTAGTTACAAATGAATTTTCTGTAATAACCAGCGAGCCCCAAAAAACCACTTAATGCTAAGATGGATGTGGGAAGAGGTTAGTCGGTGACTGCCTACATTTTACTCTGGTCAACCTTCACACCCTCTGCTGATATAACGTGCCCCAGATATGCCACTTCAGGTGTGCCCATGGAACACTTGGAGTGGTTTAAAACCGAATGATGGGAACGTAAGATAGTAAAAACTTGGGGAAGATGATGAAGGTGCTCATCCCAATTTTTGCTATATACTAGGATATCATAAAAAAAAAACAAGAACAAACTTCCTCAGGAGAGAATTAAATACCTCATTCATGAGGGCCTGGATAGTGCAAAGGGCGTTAGATAGACTAAATGGCATGACTAGAAACTCGAAATGCCCATGGTGTGTCCTAAACACCGTCTTCTCCACATCAGATGGATGAACCCGAATTTGATGATAACCTGACCACATATCCAACTTTATAAATAAGGTAGCTTCATGTAATTCATCAAATAACCCGTCAACCACTGGTATAGGAAATTTATCTTTAATTGTTGAGCTCCCTATAGTCAACACAAAACTGCCAAGACTTGTCATGTTTCTTGACTAGTAACACGAAGGATGAAAAGGGACACCTGCTAGGCTGAATAATTCCTTGGCGAGCATAGTTTGGCATTGGTGCTCAATTTCATCCTTCTGTAAGTGGGGGTAATGGTAAGGCCTGACCACCACTGGTTCAGTCCCCAATTTCAACCTTATACGGTGATCACAATGGCTACTAGGCGAGAGGGCAGTAAGGGACTGAAATAAATCTCCAAATTCTATAAGTAAAGTAGTTAACTTACAGTGCACAGCGCTCTAGACCTAAATTTCCTGAAGAGTGCATGGCGCAGTAACATTTGTGCCATGAAGGGTAATCTGACATTGGGCAGCTATAAACGTCATGGTAAGTGATTTGAAATCCCACAAGATAGGCCACAATGTTTGGAGCCATTTAATTCCGAGTACCAAGTCGAACCCCGCTAGTGGAATGACAAAAAAATCAGCTACAAAGGAGTGCCCCTCAATACAAAAAGGTGTGCCTATAGAGATACCCACACTGGAGATTTTGGCCTCATTGGCCAGTGAGACGGATATGCCGGTGTTCTGCTAAATTACCAACCCAAGTTGTTCTGTGGCTGGCTGACTTATGAAGTTATGGGTGTTGCCGGAGTCAACTAAGGCCAGTAACTGGAGGTGTTGTAAACCCGCCAGAACTTGCATTGTGTTGGAGCTGTGCATGCCAGACATAGCATGGAGTGAAATAGCAGGTGCATCCTGTTTGGCCTCAACACTGTCTTCCACTGGTTGAAATTCCTCTGTGTCATCGAAGACCTCCAAGCAGAATAACCTCTTGCATAGGTGACCTTGGACATATTTTTCATCACAGTTATAACAAAGGCCCTTGGCCAGCTGCTATTCCATCTCCTGCCTGGACAACTTTTTAATGTATGGAGCTGGTGGTGTGGAGAGTGAAATATCTGCACGGGGTGCTGAATTTGGCCTAGGGTGTGTAGTCCTTGAATAGGATGAGGGGGCATTGGTGGGCGCCCTGCTTGGCCCAGAGGGTCTTCTGACCAGGGACTCTTTGAGGACGTGCTGTTTAGCATCAATTGTCCTAGTCAAGTTCATAGTGTGGTCCAAGTCTCGAGAGTCATGTAATTCTACCTCCAGACGTAGGGCCTCTGTCAAGCCAGCGGTATAGAGATGAACATATTGCGAGGGCCTGACAAAGTTATTGGCTCAGGCCAAGCATTTCTGAGTGCTTTTGGTACAATTCAATAGCTCCCGGCTATTTTGAATTCACCAAATCACCCAAAGGATTGCTACGGGTGGGAGGACCAAACCTCAACATGCAAGATTGTTTAAATAAATCCCAATCCTGAACCAAATATTCATTCTTAAACTGGTGGAACCATAGAAGTGCTTCATCGAGATTATGGTATGCTGCTAACTGGACCCGATCATCCGCAGGTATTCTTTGATTGTAAAAGAACTGGTCACATCAGTGTAACCAGATCAAGGGGTCTGTAGACCCATCAAATATCAAAAAATCCAATTTAACTTACCTTGGTACTGAATTAGGGGCATGTGCATGGGGTCCCATTTGGGATGTGGGGGGCGCAACTGTGGTGGTGGTGGTGGTGGTGGCGGGTGGTGATGGTGGTGCTCGGCTGGAGGAGTGCAGCTTCCGGGCGGCGGCGGTGGCCCTCGAACCACACCTTCATCCTATCGCCAGAGGATTTGCCGGACAGAATCATTCAAGGCTGCCATTGCCGATTGAAGGGCAGCAATGTGCTTGCGATTATCGGTAATGGCTTGATGTTGTGCCTCTGACCTTTGAAGCTGTTCCTCTATAAGTTGACGCAAATCCTCTGGGGAAGAGGAATCCCCAAGGGTGGACCTGTCTGATACCAAGATGTTGGGATCTTCCCGGGCCATGGATCTCATCACCCTTCTTCCTTCTCTTCCCTCCAGATTTTCTCTCGACGTGGAAAGGAGTTTTCGGTGTTTGGAACGTGGAATGGTGAAAGTGAATTGAGCCTTGAAGGAGGCTAGACCTAGACCTCAGGAGGGAGCATCCGACCTCTAACTTTCTACTTGATTCAATGCTTAATTCTTCATTAAGCTCTTCTCCCCTATAAATAGAATTAGGGACGTGAATGACAAACCTGACCCATGGGTCACTAAGTTCACAAAAATTACAATCAAACCAACCCAAACCAAAACCAACACACATAAAAATAAAAATTCCATAATTTAATTTCTACGCCTGCTTTTTAAGCTATGGAGTCCATAACACTCACCCAATTTGAGCGATGAAGTTTTTTGTGTCCCCTGTTGTGCGTGTTGTTGTCCAATGCATAGTTGGTTCAGATCTTCCCAAGCTTGTTGAATGTTTGAAACGGCTGGCCAAGTCAGATCATATAGTTGTTTTTAAAAATGCAAAGAGTGGTGTAAATATTGTAGCAGGAGCTGGAGAACTCCATCTTGAGATCTGCCTTAAGGATTTGCAAGATTACTTCATGGGTGGAGCTGAAATCATTGTTTCTCCTCCTACTGCTTCATTCTATGACACTGTAATGCGCAAGTCTCCTTACAAACACAATCGGCTTTATATGGAAGCTAGGCCTATGGAGTTCTACACTCTTCCTTTTGGATCCAAATATTGGACAGATGCTTCTCATGGGATGTATTTTCCAGTGCCTTGATCCTGCATTGACAATTGTTGCTGCCATGCTGGATAATTGTGGGCAGTGCCACCTTGCCAATGAGGTGGGTGTGTGTGTGTGAGGGGTGGGGGGGCTCAGTTGTGGGTTGTTTCACACCAGTCCAAGACTGATGCAGGGCAGCAAGGTTACTGGGGGAGATGTGGTGACGTTCGACACACATCCCTTGCTTCGACCTCGAGGACATGCTTAAAAAAAATAAAAATTTGCTACTCGAGTGGAATGCTCTAGTTTTGGGCGTCCAGAGGGAGAACATAGCTCTGTGGATGCTACTTGAGAACAGGTGGAGACGTCAGCGTACAAACCCTACCTTCGAGCTTGAGGACAAGCACTTTTTCCCAGGGGTATAATGTTATGCACACAATAACATTATTATTATAATTTTTTTAATTTACTTTATTTTATTTCAGTTTTAGGCCACAAAGGGGTATTTTTGTAATATTTTATCTTAAACCCTGTAAGGGTGAACCCTATTTAAGGGGTAAGAGTAATGAGAAAGACAAGTATTGATTTTTAAGTTCAACAGACGTGGAGCTCTCCTTGACGAGGTCTAGGGTTTTCAAGCTTCCCTTTGGCTTAATCTTTGTCTTTCTTTTCTACGAATCCTTGTGTCAAATCCGGGACCATAACACTATGCAGGACAAGGGAGAAATCAGGGTAGGGACATGAAGTCTGTCCAGTGCTTTAACTATAAAGAATTTGGTCATTTTGCTCAGGATTGCTCTAAGAAGTTCTGTAAGTAGTGCAAGCAAATGGGTCATCTCATTGCCGATTGTCCTCTTCGCCCGGAAAGGAAGAAGGGTACTGTTTATCATGCATCCATAGGTGCTTCTAGTTCTACTACATTGCCTCTTGTCATATCAGTTACTCCAACTACTATTCCTACAACCCCATCAAATCTGAGTACACTCACACCTAAAATGGTACAACAGATAATCATTTATGCTCTTTCTACTTTTGGGCTCTCAGGTAAGAATAAAGTCTCTACTCGGCCATGGTATGTTGACTCTGGAGCTTCTAACCATATGACCAACACTGTTATTTCTCTTTCCAATGTCAGAAAGTATGATGGAAATCTAAAAATTAACATTGCTGATGGCATCTCTCTGCCTATCAGCGTTGTTGGTGATCTTTCTCCTACCTTAGTTGATGTTTTTATGTCCCCTGATCTCTCCACAAATCTTATTTCTTGTGGTCAGTTGGTTGATAATAATTGTAATGTTATGTTCTCTCGATTTGGTTGTGTTGTGCAGGATCAAGCGTCAGGGAAGATAATTATGAAGGGGCTTAAAGTGGGACGACTCTTTCCCGTTCTAGTTTTTCTCTCTACCAGTATTTGTCATGATCCTTTACTTTCCTTTGCATGTAATGTTGTTAGTTCTGGAACTAAGATGTGGCATAGACGTCTCGGCCACCGAAACTTTGATGTACTTCATACTATGTTTAATTTTGGTTTATTAAAAAGTACAGCATGTTCTTCTCTTGATCTTTCATTTGATTGTTCATCATTCAAACTTGGCAAAATTAAAATTCTACCTTTTTCTCATCATGCATGTCATGCCTCACACTGTTTTGATATTATTCATAGTGATGTTTGGGGAATTGCTCTTGTTGTTTCTCATGCGCTACTTTGTTACTTTTATTGATAACTTTAGTAGTTTTTACTTGGGAATACTTCCTATGGGCTAAGTCTAAAGTTTTTGTCGTATTTACAAACTTTCTTGCGCTTCATGAGACTCAATTCTTTGTCAGCATCAAGGTATTACACTCTGATTCTAGTAGTGATTACATGTCTAATGAGTTTTAGGATTTTCTTCAAAGCAAAGGTAACATCTCTCAGCGTTCGTGTCCTTCGACACTCCAAAAAAATGGCGTTGCTAAGAGGAAAAATCGTCATCTTCTTGACATGGTGCGAACTCTTTTACTTGATTCATCTGCTCCTCCCCATTTTTTGTGTGAAGCAATATCTACTTCGGTTCATTTAATCAACCATTTGGCTTCTTCTACGTTGCATCATGTTTCTCCATTTTTTAAGTTATTTAGTCATTCTCCTTCATATATGGATCTTCAGACATTCGGTTGTGTTTATTTTGTGCATCTACCTGCTCATGAATGACATAAACTTATAGCCCAATCCGTTAAGCATGCCTTTCTTGGTTATGCTATGTTTGCTATGATCCCCGTGCTCATCATCTACGTGTTTCTTAGAATGTGGTTTTCTTTAAAAATCAATATTTCTTTCCATCTCATGTTCCGCTGCCATCTGCATCTTTATCTATTCTGCCTAACTTTTATGAGCTCAGTTCTACGTCATTTGTGCCCCCTCATGATCCTGACCTAACACCTGCTCTTGATCCTCCTCCTGCTCCTGCTTCCACCACTCTTCGCCGGTCTATTCACCCTTCTCACCCCCTTAATAGGAATGGTATCTCCTCCACTCTCTCTCTTGTGGTTACTTTAACATCTATTTCCATTCCCTCTTGCTACAAATAGGCAATGACACATGAGTGTTGGCAAAAGGCAATGCAAACATAACTTCAAGCTCTTGAGTAGAATCACACTTGGGATATTGTTACTTGCCCCCCTACTATTAAGCCTCTTGGGAATAAATGGGTTTTCTCTGTATAGCTTCGATCTGATGGTTCTTTGGATCGGTACAAAGCTCGCCTCATAGATCTGGGAAACATGCAGGAATATGGGATTGATTATGAGGATACATTTGCCCCAGTTGCCAAGATGACCATGGTTTGCACTATTTTAGCTATTGCTACTTCACAGTCCTGACATCTGCATCAGATGGATGTGAAGAATGCATTTATGCATGGTGATCTACAAGAAGATACATGAAGCTTCCCTCTGGTATGACTACTTCTTCTCCTCAGGATGTTTGCAAGCTACACCATCCTCTGTATGGGCTTAAGCAATCTCCCCCGGCTTGGTTTAAGAAGTTTCATAGTACACTTCTTATCCACAGATTTACACAAAGTCAGTATGATTCTTCTCCCTTCTTTCACAAGTCGGCATCGGGCATAGTCCTTCTCTTGGTATGTGTGGATAATATTATCCTTACGGGCACTGACTCTGGCCTAATTCCAAAGCTCCAGCAACTGCTGCATGCCACCTTCCATATGAAAGACCTGGGCCAACCCACGTACTTCTTAGGACTAGAAGTACATCATCGGGCCAAAGGTATTTTCCTAAATCAACACAAGTAAACTCAACCTTGGCTGGTTGGCGGATACTTCTTCTATTGCGACTCCTATGGAGGTGAATGTGAAATACAGGAAAGATGAAGGGGACCTTCTTGATGATCCTACTCTCTATCTGCGTTTGGTTTGGAGTCTCATCTAATTGACCACGACTTGCCTGGATATCTCCTCTGCCGTTCATCAGGTTAGTCAATTTATTTCTTCTCCTTGGCATCTTCATCTTGCTGCAGTCCGATGCATCATCCGTTATCTTTGAGGTTCTCCTACTTGTGGGTTATTCTTTCCTACCGTCTCATCTCTTCAACTTGTTGCATGCAGTGAAGCTGATTGAGCTGGGTGCCCCGATACCCGTCTCTCTACTACAGGTTAGTGTACGTTTTTAGGGGATTTCTTGGAAATGTAAGAAAGGAGATCAAGTGTCCAAGTCATCTACTGAGGCTGAGTATCATGCCATATCTACTGCATGTTCTAAAATTATATGGCTACACGATCTCCTTGAAGAACTTGAGTTTCCTCAGACTACCTCTACACCTCTTCATGCAGATAACACTAGTGATATTTAGATTGTTACCAATCCTGTTTTCCATGAATGCTCCAAGCACATTGAGGTTGATTGTCATTCTATCCGCGATACCTTGGAGCGTCGAGTGATATCTCTTCCTTACATCTCTTCGGATCTCCAAGTGGATGATGTCTTCACCAAAGCAATGACTCAACACCGCCATAATTTTCTGGTTGGCAAATTATTGTTGGTTGACTTGCCAGCATCAATTTGAGGGGGGATGTTACCATATTTTGGAATTCATATAAGTTAGAAGTTATATTAATGTTAGTTGTTTAGATATTTACATGTATATAGGTTAATAAGCAAGGATTAATGGGCTGGATTGGATTGTAATTAAGCCCATGGGCTGTCTTGTACTTAACCTAACCTTGTGCTTAAATACAAGATAAAGGAAGAGAAATTGGAGCCCCCAATTTTTCAGCTTTTCTTGTGTGTTGGTGTGGTTGTCAGTCTTAGAGCTTGGAGCACTTGGTTGTGGCAGTTCTAGGAGCCTATTAGGTAGATTTTTTTGGTCGTTGTTGCTTCCTCCACTAACTAGGTATCTCTCGGTAGATTCAGAGCTTGGAGCTCTTTATTTTGGCTGCGCATGATCGCTCCTCTTGGTGGAAATCCTTGGTCGTTGCTGCTCTCTTCAGCAACTCAGTTTGGTTGTTCCAGTAGCCACACTTGGGCTAGAAAATATTGACACATGCATTGGCATGAATTAACTTTCCTTTTCTCCTAGAATCCTAGGCTTTTTAGTCAATTTCTCTTCTAATCATAGAGTTTTGAGAGTTTTGATCAGAATTAATTACTCCATGATGTTCTCGTTCAAGCTATGCAAAAAATTCTCACTTCGATGTTTTTTTCAGGTGTTGTGTTTTTGTTACTTGGCTATCTTACACATCTTCAACTCCAAAAATTGTGGTTACCCCAAAAAATGTTATAATTGATCAAATTTATTAAGTTCTAGTATTATAGTTTCCCCTAGTTTATTTTTAAAAGGTCATATTCTTTATTTGTTTGGAAGTATGAGTGTTCCATAGTCGCCTCCTTCCGTTTAAAGTTGTTTTCCTCTAGTATTTCTTTAGTTTATCTTCTTTTGTTTTCATCACTTCAAAGCAATGCCTAGACCCACTACCTAAAAAGTATAGGAGTGTGTCCAATATCTAGCTTGAGTCAAGTCTTTTATTCTTCACCCAATAGTTGATATGTGTTTGAGCTACCCTAAAAAAGTGAGTAGTCTCTTTGTTAAGCCCTAAGTTGCGTCATTTTTCTGCCATTAAAATTGATCATAATGTGTTTCAAACTATGACTATTTTTACTGGAGTATGGAGCTTTGTCTTATGTCTAGGAGTGATTTTATTCTCCCACATTGTGTTTTATCCAAGTTGGGTCTCTATGTCCTTTTTATCTCGAGCTTGAGGGGGTGAAGTAGAAGAAGAAGTACAAGAAAGAGGTATTTTCTTCTAAACGTTGTGGTAATTTTTATGTGACCAAAATATTCCAGAAAGGGGGAAAACAAATGATGAAGGTTAAACATCTACCAAATTATTTTAGCCAATAAAGATTGAAGACCAAGAATCCTTTTCCTTGCAAGCTGAAGTTATAAACTCTAGCTTGAGGGGGAGTGTTGAAAAGTCGAAGAGTCTTACATGACTCTCACAACAAGAATCCTCAGAGACATAGAAATAATATGGTGTAGCCTTATAGGTGTCTCACAGAAAGAGTCTCAGTTCAAGGAGTTTTAGTTATGTTTGTCTTCTATTTATGTTCAGGTGTTCAATTGTTCTAGGACTTGTATTTTACACTTTAACTTTGGGTGTAACTGGGATAAGGGTAGTTTAATTGTAATTGGGTTCTACATGTTTCCTCTATTATAAATTGATGGTCATTGTACTCAAATTACAACAAGTCAATGAAGTATTTCTTTTTTCTAGAAATTCAACAATACATGTTCAAACTATATGAAAATGAAACCAGAGAAACATCTAAACATGCTAAATGAGATAATGTAAACTCTAGCTAACATCATATGTTAAAAGACAAAAATCCCCTTAACCCCCCCCCCCCCCCCCCCCCCCCCCCCCCCCCTCAAGCTAGAGCATCTAGAAGGCCCAACTTGTTAAAAAATATTTCAAACTCTTCAATTTGATCACCAAGCCGTACATATGAAGTGACCTCTTTCTTCATAACTACATTTCAGATAAAGTCAAAATTCACTTCAATATGCTTTGTTCTCTCATGGAAAATTGGATTCCCGAGAATAAATATGATTACCTGAATGTCACAGTACATAATCATAGGTTCATTTGAACATGAAACTACTTTACAACAAATCTTACCCACATCAATTCATTGAGTGTATGAGTCATGGCTCTATACTTAGCATTTGCACTAGAACAATCTAGAAAATTTTGTTTCTTACTCTTCCAACTTGTCAAATTGCCTCCTAGAAATACACAAAAGCCTATAGTAGATTTCCTATAAAGTTTAGATCATGCATAATCTGCATATGAAAAAGATTCCATCTTCAAGTCATCATGATGTTTAAAGTGTAACCCTTTTCCCAGTAACCTTTTCAAATATCTCAAGACTCTTCGAGTAACTTCAAGGTGAATTTTGTGAGGGCACTTTATGAACTGATTAACTACACTCATTGAAAATGATATATTAAGTCAAGTCACAGTGGCATATGTGAGTTTGTCAACCAACCTTCGATATGGTGTCTTATCATTAAGTTCATCACTCTGCCATTATAGAGATCAATTCCAACATCCATGGGAGTCTCAACTAATTTATCACCCAACAGCCAATACTCATGCAACATATATGTGACATATTTTCTCTAGGTCATAACAAGACATGCGCTACTTCTAGCTTCCTCAATACCCAAAAAATACTTTAATAATCCAAGGTCTTTAGCCAAATGAGCCTTTAACTCCTCATCACCTTTCACATCACTATCGGATAAGATGATGTCATCCACATACACCAACAACACTACCTCTAGGCTTGGAGTAAAAGGATATGTGTCTAAGGTGGAGGAAACAAAGAATGTAGTATCCTAAAAATGTCATATCGATAGATATAAATGTCTCCTTAGTGAAAGGGTAGAAACATTTGTATCCCTTCTGTGTATGAGAATATCCCATAAAAACACATTTAACTACACAAGGGGAAAGTTTATCTTTGGAGGGATCAAACACATGTGCAAAGCAAACACCCAAACAAACAAAGGAGACAAAGAGAATAAAGTAATTGATTGAACCAATAAATGTAGGGGAACTTGCGCTCCAAGAACTAAAGAGGTCATCCTATTGATAAGAAAGCACTTTATGAGAACTACATCTTCCTAATAAGACTTGAGTACATGCTTATGCAATAACATAGTATGAGCCACTTCTAGTAAATGTAATTTTTGTATTCAGCCACACTGTTTTGTTGTGGGGTAAAAACACATGATGATTGATGTATTATTCTATATTCTTGAAAAAGTAGATCAAATTTTTGGTTCATGAATTCCAGATCATTATCGATTCAAAATACATGAGCGGACTTATCAAACTAATTTTTATTTCATTATAAACAAGTTGAAATACATGAGACACATCTAATGTCACCTTCGTGAACATAGGATTTAACATACCTGTACTCACAAAAGTTGTTGTAGGAGTGGAAGCCTTAGTCATAGATGTTGAGGAAGAGGCAGCTGACAACTGAGCCATATGTTGTACCAGTTGTTATTGTTGTTGTAGGAAATGGTGCATTTCATCAAATGATTCTAGTAAAATATTACTTACCACCTCAGTAGGAGTTTCACTGTTCCGATGAAAGGTCGAGTTTTCCCATGTTGGCTTACCAAACTTGATCCAAGGCTTGTCTGAGAAGTCGTTAGATCTACCACAATGATTAGTTTTCCACTCAAATTTACCATCACATAGGCCTTGACCTCGTCCAGGTCCTTCTCTACCTTTGCCTATATTGATACTCCCATGTTCTCTAGACAACTAAGAAACTAAAATTATTAAGTACAGAAGCATTGACCATCTTATCTCCCTTACCACCTCTAGGTACAATAGTAGTTTCAACACACATAATTCTGTTGAATGTAGTAGACAAGGTAGGTAAATTATCTCCAGCAAGTAAATGTGCTTTCACTCCATCAAATTTGGAACCTAGACCATCAAGAAATTTACCAACCAGCAACTGGCTTTTCTGTTTTCTTTATTCCCTTTCATTTGTAGTTGAAAATAAGTGAGATTGAGGGGAGAAAATAGGAGAAGGAAGAAAAGGAGTTTTGGAAAAGAGCAGCAAGGCTTTGTTGTAGTGAGTGGTGAAAAAGAATGCCCTCTTTTTAATAAGGGTTTAAAGTGAATCTTTACAAAAGCACAAAAATGTCCCTCAATACTCAAACTTATATATCTCCTAAAATACAACTCTAATTTGGATGAAAATTGAACCATAGACATATTAAGACATTGCCTATAAAATAGACATAATACAAGAGAAAATATAATATAGGAAATAAAAAAAATACCTCTAAACTGATATTTTAATACTCCCCTTCAAGCTAGAGAATAGATATCAAACATCCCTAGCTTGTCATAGATAGACACATGTGCACGTCTTTGTAAACACTTGGTGAATACATCTCCTAACTAGTCTGAAGATTTCACATATGAAGTTATCACCTTTCGTTGCAAAATTACATCTCTAATAAAGTTGAAATCAACCTCTATATGTCTAATTCTCTCGTAGAATATAGGGTTGCTTGCAATGAAGATGGTGGCCTGATTATCATACTTCATAACCATAGGATTTGGTAAATGTAAACCAAATTCAAGAAGAAAAAACCTATTCCACATAAGCTCACTAACTGTGTGTGCCACTGCTTGATATTCGGTCTCTACACTTAGAACTAGCCACAACTATTTGTTTCTTACTTTTCCACCTTACCAGGTTACCTCCAAGAAATCAACAATAGCCTGACGTAGACTGTCTATCCATCTTACACCCACTATAATCTGCATTAGAATATCCAAGTACATCAATCTTCAGATTATGAGTATACAATAAACCTTTTCTAGGTGCACCCTTTAAATACTTGAAAATCCTCTAAGCAGCTTCTAGATGCAGTTTCTAAGGATTTTCCATGAACTGGTTCACAAATCCCACAATATACGATATATTAGGCCTGGTAAATGTAGTATAAATCAATGTGATTACCAATCTTTAGTAATAATTTTGTCTTAGTGATTACGACCCTACATGTCATGAAGATTATGGTTGACTTCCATTGGAGTGTCAACCGGTTTAACACATAACAAACCATACTCATATAGTATATCTAATATATATTTTCTCTAAGAGATAACAATACATCACTTGTTCCAAGGAACTTCAATGCCAAGGAAGTACTTGAGGGAACCTAAATTTTTCAACTAAAAATGTGTGGCCAGTTATTGTTTGACTTTTGTAATACCTTCAAGATCATTCTCAGATACATATCATTTATAGACAACCAAAACCACCACACCAATCTTCCTCTTAAGTAGGAATATGGAATGATCATAATGGCTAAGAAACCAAATTGCATTATTACAGTGCTAAAATCTTCAAACCATGCTCGTGGACTCTGTTTAAGTCGCCTTCTATAACTTACATACATTCTCTTTCTCCCCCTGAGCAACATACCCAGGAGGTTGCTCTATATAAACTTCCTCATGTAAATCACCATACAGAAAGCATTTTTGACATCAAACTGAAAGAGATGCTAACCTCAATTAGCTTCCACAAAGATAAGATATGTACCAAAGTGAGTTGGGCCATAGGAAAAAATGTCTCAAACACATCAACTTCAAAGGTCCACGTATATCCCTTTGTCCACAGCCTACCTTGTGTCATTCAATAGAGTCATCAACATTATAGTTTATGTTTAACCTAATGGTAACCCACAATAGCCACCCCTCCCAATGAACCACCTAAATGTCAAGTTCCGCAAGACATCAAAACACTCATTTTGTCATTTATGGCTTGTTTCCACTTTGGAAAACACAAAGTATCTTGCACTGAACAAGGTACAAAGGAACTAGACAATGACATAGGAAAGGATTTAAAGAATATGGACAACAATTTAAGAAATACATATTTTGAGATTGGGGGAGAAGTGCACGACCATTTACCTTTCATAGACTAATAGGCAAGTCCAAATCAAACATAATGGAACCTAAAAATAAGGAAAAAGATGGCTGATCATGAGACAAGAGCTACGTAGGCATAGCTACTGGTGGCACTTCAGGAGCATGAGGATGATGATGACGACAACGACTGTAAACACGAAGAGGTGGAGAAGAACCTAATGGAGCTGGTACATCCAAAACATCGACAGGAACTGGACTGTCTGAAGAAGACTCAAAAGAAATAGAAAGCTCACTAATTAATGCAAAATATGAAGTAAGCCCAAAGAAAGTCACATTCGTTGACACATATGTCTTCCATAGAATAAGATCATAACATTTGTACCCTTTTTTGTCAATGAGAGTGTCCCAGAAAGACACATTTGATAGACCAAGGTTGTAACTTATCAATTGAATTTCCAATCATGTGAACAAAACAAGTACAACAAAAAATGTGATGCACCACATCAAATAGTTTATGATTCGGTTTTTAAAGCTTGAAGAGGAACTTGACTATTCAAAACAAAGAAGGGCATTCAATTAACTAAGAAACAAAAATTCAAAACTACACCCCCTCACAAAGACGTAAGAACGTTCATGTTCACTAATAGTGTCTAAGGAACCTCAAGAAGTTGTCTATTATCACATTCAACCACCCCATTTTGATAGGGGTATAAGGACAAGATGTCTGATGGGTAATACTATGTGAGGCACAAAACACCAAAAATTTATGTTTAAGATATTCCAATTAGTTGTTAATACAAAGCACATGAACACAAGCATCAAATTGATTTTTTATTTCATTGAAAAAATTTAGGAATACATCAAATACTTCAGACTTCTCTCACAAGAGATACACCCAAGTTACTCTACTAGAATCATAAATAAAAGACACAGAATACTTGAAACCAAATGGACTAGTGACCCGATATGGACCTCATACATTAACATAAGATAATTGAAACAATTTGGTGGTACGACTAGAACTAATTGGGAAACTAGATCGATGATTCTTTCCCAGAAAACAAGACTCGTAATCAAACAAAATTTCTTTTAGTAAATAAAAAAATAGATGCAGCTTAACGCGTGATGGATGTCCCAAGCACAAATGCCACAAGTAGGAAGAACTTGCAGTAGTGAGCATCACAGTTTGAGAACCAGATACATCATCCAGCATATGGACCCCTCCCTTCTCATGTCCTGAACCAATCATCCTCTTTGTCTACAAGGCCTGGAAAACACATAAAGTAGGATACAATGTTATCGAATAGTATAAGGATTTAGTAGTGTGACTCATAGACAAGAGATTGACTGCAAACTTTGGAACAAACAGAGTATTGGAAGATGGGCCCAAGCCCACACGTCCAAGTGTGTAGAAGATGGGCTCAAGCCCATAGACCAAGGAGAAGGCCCACATGCCCACAAAATGGTGGCATGTGTTAGATCCAGGACCATAACAGCACGATGGTAAATAAAGAGTCATCTCATAAAGATGGCACTGATGTAATTATTTTATGATCTACGTATTTTATTCACTCTTACTTGAAGGGCAATCTTATAATATTAGTATTTTTTATATCTATAAATACAACTTATGGTGGAGGGTTTGGACAAGTCCATTGCCCTATTCTTCCTTATCTTTTCTGCAAATTGTTCACTGTTACTCTTCTCCTCCTAAGACCTTCTCTCCAATGCTCTTCTTCTTCTCAACCCATAATCCTCTTCTATTGTGATAATACATCATGAAATCTTAAGTTTCAACATGGTATCAGAGGGAGCAATGATCTAAGATGTAAAAGCAGAAGAAGATGGAGAAGGAAGAGATGAAGAAGAATAAAAAGAAAAAGAAAAAGAAAAAAGAGGAGTTTCTTATTTTTCTTTAAGAATTATTTCTCAATTTCTATATTTCATTGGATGTTTCACTCTCTCGACATATTTTTAATATATAAAATTATATACCGTTGGAAATATTTTTGAGTCTAGTTTCCAAATAAAAAAGAATCAATGAAATTAATTTTTTTCTTGAAATAGAAATCGACATTTGAACCAGCAAAGGTAAAACAACTGAAATGTTTCATAAAGCAGCATAAAGCTTCAATTTTCAAGTTGTTTTAAGCCATCAAGAACAAGACTTTATATGGAGAAATATATATCAAACGAAACATATATAAATCTATTTTATTACATATTAATCCAATTATCATTGTGAGATTTCTATATGGAGACATCAATCTTGGAAGAGTCGATGGTCATACTGGCCAAAGAAAGAGTACTCAGATCAGCCAAATAACAAAGTCCAAAATCTATCGGATTATTTATCTCAAAAGAAATATATGTTTTGAAGAAAATTTATACCTTTTCAAAGGTATTTAATTCTAGTCTCATAAGGTAAAAAATCCAGGTCAATTTGATCCACATTTAAGGAGATATTCACGTTGGAGGAATCAAAAGTCATGTTGGTATACTGTTGCATGTGAAGATCCGAATTTAAGCCGAATTTTTTGCTTAAAGTTTTGAGTTGCTGTTGTTGAACAAAAATATCAAAAAAGTGTCTCATGATCTGCCCTTGGAAATTTTCAATTTTTTAAATTATAATATCTGGAAAAAATATTTAGAAGATCATGTTATTTTCAAAAACTTTCCTTAATTTTTTTGTCAAAAATTGCCTTGCCTAAAGATTTCAAGAAAAAAAGGCAAGGAAATGTGTCTTCTTTGATTGCTAAGTTGGCACCAATTGAAGGAGTAAACTACCGTATTTAGAAGATTTTTCAAGCCACGAATTTTGTGAGATTTTTTTGGTATTTTGAAAGATTACAAAGAATTTGATTTGGCATCCTTGCCAAAAAATTAAGGAAAGAAAAAATTGAAATATTTGGCTTGGCTTGAGTTACTTGGTTTAAAATATTTAAGCTAATGAAGTTGTTGATACTTGCCTTCTTTTACTTGATCATACAAGAGGTGGATTAGCAATAGAGCTTGCAAAATATTTTTTGACTTTAAGGTGGGATCATTGACATTATCTCCCAAGTTGAGGGGTAGAATAGAAGGAGAATATGAAGGATGAGCACATTGAAGATTGTTTGATTTATATATTATCAAACAACACTTGGTTCAACTTATCATTGGAAGTCTATTACTTGGCTTGAGTCACTCACTCACTATCAAAGCTACTATCTGCTACCGGTTTGACATCGGCTTGATTATTACCCTAGATTATTACCTTGGGTTATCCTCGGCTTATTACTTGGTACATAACTTCCATATTCAAGCATGGACTTGTTGCAAATTATCTAATGTATCCTTATTGATCTTAAGGACTTTTACTTCCTACTGGTTATCCACAACTATATAAATTGCCTATTTAATACGTGTTATTTGGGCCCAAGCCCATTTCAGCTACTACTATTATGTCTCTCTAATTGAAAATTTATTATTGAAGAAGGATTTCTTGGTTACTGATTATTGTTAGCACTGGTTATTCAGATAAAGAAGAAAGCACATGGTAGTCCCAAAATATTATCTTCCAGTGATTACCCTTTACCTCCCTTATTTGGCATTTTACTTCTACCATTTGAGAGTCGGTGCTCGGTGGAGGGACATTGTGATAGAGGAGTTTATTACTACACTTATGAGTAATGCCTATAGACCCACTACCTACACCGGATAGGAGTGTGTCCAACATCCAGCGTGAGTCAAGTCTATTATTCACCCAAGAGGTGTTTTTTTAGCTACCCTGAGAAAGTTTTTTTTACTATGACCATTTGACTGGAGTATGGAGTGATGTCTTACAACTAGGAGTGATTTTACTCTCTCTTATATTATGTCAGTTGTGTCTTCTGGAAAAGATCAAAGAGACCACCAGCTTGACGGGGAGTGTTGCAAGATATGGTGGACTGCCATTTTATATAGGAAGATCATGTACACCATTTGCAACAAGTTGGGAGTTTATGATGTTGTCTCACCCCCAGCTTGAGGGGGAGTATTGAAAGATGAGCTCAAGCCCACGCGACCAATGAAGGCCCACACCAAGCCCATAGACCAAGGAGAAGGCCCACATAGTGGTGGTATGATGGTAAATAAAGAGTCATCTCATAAAGATGGCACTGATCTAATTAGTTTATGATTTATGTCTCTTATTCACTCTTACAAGGGTGAAGGGTATTCTTGTAATATTAGTACTTTTGATATATATAAATATAACTTAAGGGGGAGGATTTGGATAAGCCCATTACCCTATTCTTCCTCCTCTTTTCTCAAAATTTGTCACTCTTCCTCTACTCCTCCTAAAACCTTCTCCCCACAATTTTTCTTCTTCTTATTAGCCCTTAATACTTTTCTACTATGATTATATATCATGGAATCTTAAGTTACAACACAGAACTAGGCCTAATGACATATGTGAGTTAGCATGAACATAACCCTCCCCTTGAATATGAGAGGTGGATCCGTCAACTAAAGTAACTCGATGATTTGAATGAGATGGATTAATGGACTGAATTAAGGAACCATACTTAAGGGATTAATGAACTGATATAAGGAGGGCATACCCGACATCTATGAAAAGGATCTTGAATCAATGATCCAATAGGGAGAACTAGACACATTCATACAATCATACTTTTACTCTCTATTGAGACACTTGCTGAGGATGAAGGATGAGTCTCAACATTTGAAGAAGTAGTAGATAATGCAGTAAACTAGCCCCATCATTGTATTAATTGCTAAATTTCTTCATAAGAACCGGTATGTGAAAAACCATCCTTTCTATTACTATTGAATTGGCCCAGGTGTGTTTACCAAATTTCTCCTAACATTTTTTAGAAATATAGTTTGAACTATCATAGTGAACACATTTCCAATCCCTTTGATCATTCCAGCCATTATCATGGGTAGAGAAGGAGCAACCTCTACCTCTATTATTACCACTACGAAACTAACTATCAAGCTTACCAATAGATGACTAGAGATTAAGAGCAACTACATTAGAGAGATTTCCACCTGAGTAATTTTTATTAACTATTGCACTTTCAGCCCGAATAAATATATTCAAAGCCTACTCTAGGGAAGTCACATCCTCATTGGCCGACAATTGAGCATGAATGGCATCATACTCAAAGCCCAAACCATCTAGAAACTAGGCAACCTGAATCTGATTCTTTTTCTTACAAAGTCCTCAACATTCATAGAAAATGGATGAAATGTGTTGATTTCTTGAAGAACCCCTCTCATCTCAATGAAGCAATACGTAACTGATCTATACTTCCATGTTTCATATTAAAGTATTTCACATACAATTCATAAAATCTCGACAAATTACTATACGAGCATATTCCTCAACTTCATTGAGTTCCTTATCAATAAGCTCAAATTCAATCTCCCTAGCACCAGGATGTTATGCACACAATAACATTAATATTTAATTTTTTTATTTAATTTAACT
Organism: Aristolochia californica; assembly: GCF_029961685.1. Taxonomy (NCBI): domain Eukaryota; kingdom Viridiplantae; phylum Streptophyta; class Magnoliopsida; order Piperales; family Aristolochiaceae; genus Aristolochia; species Aristolochia californica. Next base: position 39,699,186 of record NW_027181992.1, on the reverse strand, counting down.
GTAGGGGTATTTTTGGAATATTTATTTTATAGGGGTATTTTTTAATATTTTATCTTAAACCCTGTAAGGGAGAATCCTATTTAAGGGGTAAGAGTAATGAGAAAGACAAGCATTGATATTAGGTTAATTTTAGGGTAAACAGGCTTAGGGCTCTCCTCAACGAGCTCTAGGGTTTTCAAGCTTCCCTTTGGTTTGATCTTCATCTTCCTTTCCATGCTTTCCTACGATTCCACGTGGTCTCCCTACATTAACCCGTGGCAGATCTGGGACCATTACGAATCTTTGTGTCAGATCCAGGACCATAACAACTGGTATTAGAGCTAGACCTATATTGCAAGTTCGAATCTCGTTGGAGACACCTTGCGCTAGAGGAGGGGGCGACCTAGAGGCCGAATTAAAATTACTGGTAGGGTCGTAGAGTGGTCAGGCCAGTGTCGCTAGAGTGGGCTGTCGCTAGTGTTAGGCCGCCGTGGACGTCGGCTCACCACAACGGGGGTGTACTGTTACGCACCCGGTCCCGCCCTAGGCAGTAAAACTGATCCTGGGTTAAGTACTTATGTCTTCCACTCCTAACGGGTCGGTCTTTTGGGTAGTATTGGCTAGGTGCTTAAAATTTGGTATCATTGTGATAGATAAAATTCGTTGGAAACGCTCTCTCAGACGAATAGAAGAAATATGAAATCCTAGAGTTCTCTGTCTCGTAAAAGCTCCCCGAACTACCGAAATCCAATGACGGGGACACCAATTTTTTTGAAATCGGAAGGGTATTCAGCACACCCTTCATCGAAAAATCCAGAATGGGGTTAAACATCAAATCCCTTCCCAATGGATATCGTACATCTTTCCGAACCGAAGACGTAGGGAAATCCAAAGCAGAACAGCGGGGAGGTAATACAAATCCGAACATGAGAAATTTGGACCTCAATTCCGAAATTGGAGACAAGGGAAATCGCCGAGCAGGAACGTCATGTGCAAAAATTCCGAGCAGGGCAAAGGGACCCAGAAATTCCGACTCAAACCACTCCTGCTCATGGCAAGCAAATCTTCTGGTGACTGTTCCAACGAGGACACAAGCGGCAAAGCCCCAAAGCGCTGTTGTTCGCCACTGAAAACTGAGGAGGAAGCTCTGTCGGTGCCGTCGGAAAAAAGGCCGGTGGGATTTGACTTCCAGCCACCACCTCTCACTAGCAATCCAGCTCTCAACAGCCCAATGGGGAACCATCTTCACCAAAATTAGGGGTAAGCTTCGGAAACACCCTCGAATTTTAGGTCAAAACGAGTCTTTCATGGCGTTGAGGTGGCTACAGGTGTTGTGCAGCAGCAACGCTTCTCAAAAATTGGGGACGAAGGTTCTCTATTTCGGGAAGCAAAGAAATAGTGCCCAAATGAGGGAATTTTGGCTAGGGTATATGAAATTCAAGATAAAAATTTTCGGAGGATGTCGGGATCAGTAAAACTAATTTTTTGGGGACGTCTGAATTTTTTTTCTGGTGGCTTTGTTTTTTTGTGGATGCGCACAGTTCTTGTGTGGAGGTGAGTTGTCAAATTGAAGATGGGGGGTTTCATTTTCTGGATCCCAGGTATGCTGCTCGGTCACAAAAATATTTTTGGATGTTGTTTTATTTTTCTCTTGCTAAGAATAGCAGCAGGGAGCCTCTTCCAATTTCTGTTGCACGCATGGATGAAGGGCATGTTTCATATTCTTTGCTAAATGGGGATAGAATGGAGATCATTTTTTTTGTGGACGAATTATAATGTGGTGCATGCTCCTAAAAGTTGTGTTGAATGGGATCAACAAGTATATTTTGTTAATGAGACAGTCCTGAATTTAGTAGCAGAAATTTAAAGGTTCCATATGACAGAAGTATCCTCTGAATGGGCTTATAGTGGTGAACGAACTAAGGTTCGTATAATTGGAGACTTTCTATGCAGTTCTTTGGAGTGTTTCAGATACGTTGCTGCTTATGAGAACGTAATCAGGTTGCATATTGTCACTTTGAACGACTACAACATCCAGTTTGTGTTTTTCTCCATTTATCACAAATTGCATATTGCACTTGGGTTTTTGGCTACAAATGTTTTCTCCAATGTAAAATCTGCTTTAGTTATTGGCTCTGTGTAGGTCTTTGGATTAGGACTATTGGGAATCTCTCTATTTCCTTCTTTTTTTTAAGATACAAGCTTCTCAAGAGACTGGGGTTTAGTGATGGAGATCTTTCCTGGTTTTTCTCTATACCGAGGTGTATATGAGTTTGCACTATAAGCCTTTACTGGATATTCTATTAGAATTTCTGGAATGCGTTGGGGAGCTCTGAATGTCATGTCCTGGAATGCAATGATTTTGGAACACTGTATTCCTGGATGTCCTGCAGATGGTCTAACGTTAGTTGCAGCAATGGTGAGACAAGGTTCCAGCACCAAACCAGGTGCCAAGACAACATCAAAAGGTAAAAGGTGGACCGCTAAAGTTACCCTTATGGGTCTGCTAGGAGCTTGTGTTCTTCTAGGATTGATGTTAGCAGGCCAAACATCTTTTCAAGAAATGTTGCCTAAATATCACTCCAGCCCCAAGTTTGCACTGAAAGGGATTAAGGAGTACATCTCCATAAGCAACTTTCAATCATTTGCTGAATTGGCCGGTCGCTATGTGGATGTTTGGCATGCCATGATAATCAGATTCTGCCAAACCAGGAACGTTGGGGAAGTACTGAGTGTCTTTAAGGAGATGGCAAAACAGCAAGGGAGGAAACAGGAGGTAGCTGCTGGTTTTGCAGCCCTTAAGTTCTTCCACAACTTGTGGTGTGCTGCTGCTATTACAGTACAGAAATGGACTCAACCGACCAAAATAAACAACAGAAAAGTTATTGGTCCATCTTTAGGCCAGCAGCATAAGCATGTGTATTGGAAGTATGGAAGTTTTACCTATTGTTCCAGCGCAATCCAATGCATTGCTGAATTGTACAGTGCTATTTTGACACTGCAGAAAACAGTCCTACCACTTGTAGGAACTCTTATATGGGCAGGTGCTGAAGTTGATCACTCTGGGATTGGCTTGGTGCAAAATGACATAGTCAAGCTTTTTGACAGTTTGGAACGTTATGATGATGACCACACATAACTGAATATGACAGACTTTCAAATCAGATGCCCTATGAAGGACATAAATTACAACAAGGAAAGGGCTGATACGGTTATCACTTCTCTTGGATTTGATAATCAAAAAATTGTGAAGTGCATGGGCGACGCATTTGCTAATGCTGACAATCCGGTGCTGAACAAAGCGCATGATGCTCAAGGTTGTAAGGGATCCAGGGGTTATGTTACCATTCTGCCTACTCTTCTTATTCATAATAGCCAGTGTCAAGGGACGTTAGAGGAAGGTGTTGTACTGAAGGCTATTTGTGTTGGGTTTGAGGAAACTATTGAATATGTTGTTTGTTTGAGAAATGATATTCAGAACAATGAATGCTTGAGCATCAATGGGGGTTGTTGGCGAGATAAAATAGTGAATATAACAGCTTGCAAGGACACCTTCCGTGGTAGAGTCTGTGAGTGCCCCTGGCTAGAAGGAGTGCAGTTCAAGGGGGGTGGTTATAGCCATTGTGCAGCAAGTGGGCTTGGATGATGCAAGTTAAACAATGGAGGATGTTGGCATGCTCCTCAAGATGGACATTCTGCCTCAGCTTGTCAGGAGGCTGAGGGTAGTAAAGGCCAATGTCTAGCTGGATTCAGGGATGCATGGGGGTGTTCATATGTTCTTGCTAGGGACGAGAAGTTTCACCAAAGGTACAACCTTGAATTGGTGGATCTTGACAAAGTAGGCAACCTCGATGATATTGCTATCAAGCTTAGTGTTTATGGCCATGATACTTTCATGGAGTATGCTGGGCAATTGGCTGAACATGGACTGGGTCCAAAGAATGAGGTTATCAGGGATATGCTATTTTTTGCCAATGAGGCAAATGCTGGGGCAGCTCCCCCAAAGGCTGTTAATGTTGAAGCAGCATTTACCAGTTTGGCGCAGGTGACAATTCAACTTGTTGTTCGTTTTCTTACCCGTATTGAAATGCGCTAGCATTGAGGAGTCCAGAGGAAGGACACAGCTCCACGAATGCTACTTGCACATAGGCGGAGACGTCGGCATACAGACCCTACTTTCGCGCTTGAGGACAAGGTCGTTCTTCCAGGGGGTGTAATGTTATGCACCCGATAACATTAATATTTAATTGTTTTTATTTAATTTATATTATTTTATTTCAGTTTTAGACCACAGGGGTATTTTTGGCATATTTCATTTATAAGGGTATTTTTGTAATATTTTATCTTAAACCCTGTAAGGGTGAACCCTATTTAAGGGGTAAGAGTAATGAGAAAGACAAGCATTGATGTTAGGTTAATTTTAGGGTAAACAGGCTTAGGGCTCTCCTCAACGAGCTCTAGGGTTTTCAAGCTTCCCTTTGGCTTGATCTTCATCTTCCTCTCCATGCCTTCCTACAATTCCACGTGGTTTCCCTACAATAACCTGTGGCAGATTTGCGACCATTACGAATCCTTGTGTCAGATCCAGGACCATAACACCGGAGCAGTAACTTATGTAGATGTTGTAAGTAACACAACTTCTCACTCATTTCCTCGAGAAAAAATTTCCTCTCTATCCTTCTTCTCATCTGCCTTTTCCACAGGTCAAGTGCTGAAATTTCTAGTTTGACACCAAATATCTCACCATTTCATCCACAACAACCAACAAAATCAACAAGATAAAGATCAAGTCCACCATTTTCAGGGCTCCATGGATTAAAACATGGAGAAAAGGAGAGAAGGCACATTGGGAAGAAAACAAGAGGAAGAATGAGGTTATGGACTTGTGTCCAAACCCTCCCCCTGAAGCTCTTTTTATAAATGAATAAAAGTACAATATAATAATTATGACCTTCACCCTAGAAGAGTGAAGAAGAGACGAGAAACATAAACTAATTATATTAGTTCCATCTTTATGAAATGACTTCTTATTTACCATCATGCCACCTCACTGGGCCTTCTCCTTGGTGGTGTGGGCTTGAGCCCATCTTCTAACACTCCCCTTCAAACTGGGGGTGAGAGAACACCATAAGTACCCATCTTGTTGCAAATGGTGGATAGGATCTTGTGATTAACTGGCTTTGTGAGGATGTCTGCAACTTGTCCTTGTGAGAAGTGTCTGAGAGATAATATGTCGGGTTGGAATTTTTACCATTTAGAATGGTAGCCTAGCTCAATTACATCATATCTTTCAATACTCTCCCTCAAGTTGGTGATCTCTTTGTTCTTTACCAAGAGACCCAACTTGCATAATATAATAGTGATAGAATTACTCCTAGCTCATACACCAGTGAAAATGGTCATAGTTTGAAACACACTCCTCTCAATTTAAAAGGCAAAAAGTTAACCCCACTAGAGGGCACAACAAAGAGACTACTCACTTTTTTAGGGTAGCTCAAAGAAAAAAACCTCTTGGGTTAAAAAAGACTTGACTCAAGCTAGATGTTGGGCACACTCCTATACTTTTTAGGTAGTGGGACAAAAGGCATTGCTCTGAAGTGATTTTAACAAATAATAAGATGTATTAATAAGCTCCTCCATCATGGTGACTCAAGTATGAGTACAAACCGGGCACCGATTCCCAATTGGTTTTAATGGGGGACAAAACATAAGTTGAAACCAACATCAAAGGATTTCAAAAAAAATATAGTCATAATAATAGTACAATTTAGGATCCCATGTAAAGGACTTAGATCAACCAAGAAGAAGAAGAGGAATGAGAAGAGAAGAAGAAGGGATCACTACAAAAGGGAGAGAGCTTGGACTAGGAGGAAGGAGAGGTACGCCGACCAAGGGAAGGAGGGAGGCTGGACAAACTTTGGAGAAAGGAGGAGAAAGCTTCAATGCTCTACCTGTTAGCCAATGCCTTTATTTATAGATTTTACAATGCCCTTAAGGCTACAACTTTATAAAAGACGACACATAAAAAGTACAAGTATTTACACCTTCATGCCATCTTTATGAGAAGCATCCTATATTACCCATATGCCATCACTTAGACGTGTGGGTTTCCTTCCCTTGGACTTGTGGGCTTGAGCCCATCTTCTAACACTCCCCCTCAAGCTGGAGGAGGAAAAATATCATAGATACCCAGCTTGCCACATATAAAGGATAGGATTTTAGATGTAACTAGTTTAGTGAGGATATCTGCTACTTGCTCTTGTGATGAAACATGTTTAAGAGAGATTATACCTGCTTGAAATTTCACCCGTATAAACTGGCAATCCACCTCAATGTGTTTGGTCCTTTCATTGAAGATTGGGTTTGAAGTAATATCAATGGCTGCTTGGTTATCACTGTGTAGATTCATGGGACCTCCTTTATAAAATCCTAATTCGGTATGAAGGGTCTTGATCCATAGGAGTTCACTAACTACGTGGGCCATAGCTCTATATTCTTCTTTAGCACTAGATCTTGCAACCACATTTTGCTTCTTACTTCTCCATGTAACCAAGTTCCCTCCAACAAGAGTGCAATATCTAGATTTAGACTTCCTATCATCAGGTGATCTAGTCCAATCTGCATCTGAGAAACCTTATATGTTGAAAAGGCCATGTTTTTTAAAAGTAATCCTCTTCTCTAAGCTCCTTCTAAGTATCGTAATATTCTCTCTAAGGCCTGCCACTGGGTAAGTTGTGGTTGATGCAAGTACTGACTCACCACGCTTACTGCATATGATATGTCTGGTCTAGTTATTGTGAGATAGATCAGTTTGCCCAGAAGCCTTTGATATTTACCAATATCAATATCTTCTACTGTCGTTGTACATAATTTTACATTCGTATCCATAGGTGTGTCAACTGGTTGACAGCCCTTCAAACCTGTTTCTTTGAGGAGGTCCAAAACATACTTATGTTGAGACAATATTATCCCATGTTTGGATTGAAGTACTTCTATGCCCAAAAAATAATTAAGCAGTCCCATATCTTTAGTTTTGAATTCTTTACATATCATATTTTTTGCCTCTTGTATGTTATGTGCATCATCGCCGGTTAAGATAATGTCATCAACATAAACAACCAATAATATTTTCCTTTTGAGGTATCTTTAAAGTATACTGAATGATCTATTGTGCACTGACGAAAGCCAAACTGTAGTAGTGCTTGGTTGAATTTTTCAAACCAGGCCCAAGGGGACTGTTTAAGCCCATATCAGGACTGTGTAGCCGGCATACAGACTCCGCCTCAACCAAATAGCCAGGTGGTTGAACCATATAAATTTCCTTGTTGATTTCCCAATTTAGGAAGGCATTTTTACATTGAGTTGATATACAAGCCATGATGAGTTAATAGCAAGAGATAATAGGATACGTACCAAATTTAACTTGGCAACTAGAGAAAAGTTCTCATCATAATCCACTCCATAACACTGAGTGTATACTTTAGCAATGAGTCGACATTAAGATGAGCAATGGACCCATCCGGTTTATGTTTAACAGAAAACACCCATTTACAACCGATGAGTTTTTTCCCTTTAGGGAGCAGTGCTAAGTACCAGGTTTGATTCTCATATAAGGCATGCATTTCCTCATCCATAGTCGTCTTCCATCCTTGATGTTGTAGGGCCTCATGATAGGATTGCGGAATTGAAGTAGAAGAAAGAGATGCAAGGAACAATGAGCAAGTGGAAGACAAACGACGGTGAGACATAAAGTTGGATATAGGGTAAGAAGTAGTACATGAACGACATTCCTTTCTTAAAACAATAGGCCAAGTATCAAATTCTGGACCAAACATAGGAGGGGATGGGCTTACCTCGGATGGATTCAAAAACTCCATAGGTGAGGTGTTGGTCGGTGCTTTAGGGGGTTGAGTTATATCGACATTGAAGGGAACAAGTGGACAAGGAGTGATAAGAGGAAATGACAAACTTGGAGAAGCATCATTCAAGGAGTAGAATAAGGTGTCCTCAAAGAAGATCACATCCCAAGATACAAGCATCCTGCGAAGGGTAGGATTGTAATAGACATACCCTCTTTGGGTGCGAGAGTACCCCAAGAAAATACACTTCTTAGAATGAGGATAAAGTTTACTCTTGTGGAGATGTGACATGGACAAAGCATGTATAGCCAAAAACCCTGAGGGGAAGAGAGTTTTATGACTAAGAACAGATGAAGGTAACTGATGTAGAATTTTAGTTACATCGACTTTTATACCTCGCAAGCGTACGAATCGTTCATGTAATCTAGCAGTAAGCGAGGGTCATATCCACAGGGAGGATTGAATTTCGTGTATTCTTCAGTCAACTAGCCTAACCACATATGATGAATTAATCTGAACTAAACACTAATTATATCCTAAATTATCAAGCAATAATTTAATTAACTACTTGCACAACAGGAAACGTCAACTCTGGATTTTATCGTGATTCGTGCCTCTCTCGAGCGCCACGTAACCACGAATCCGGATTCTCAATCCTTGCGTCTAGCCCCTCTCGGGTGCCTAGAGTTAATGACAAAGATCGGATTACAATAGAATGCAGAGAATCAATTTCCTATTGTGATGATGCTAAAATTATCAACTTTGGATTTTACCGTGATTCGTGCCTCTCTCGAGCGCCACATAACCACGAATCCGGATTCTCAATCCTTGCGTCTAGCCCCTCTCGGGCACCTAGAGTTAAAGACAGAAATCGGATTAAAATACCAAAATCCAACCTCAATTATAATCTTACCCTAATTAGCTAATTTAATCAAATATCAAGAAAACAAATCTTAAATAAACCTTAATTATCAAATCAGATTCAATTAACATTCAAAACCTAAGTTCAAACCATATGAAAAATTAAATTCAATAATGACGAATTACTCCCCTTCTTCCTCCTCTCGCTCGGGCAGCAACTCGTTCTCACGGGTGCTGCGATTTCCGGAAATTGGTGGCGTCGGGTAGCAATAGTGAGTGGCCGGAGGTAGAGACGACGCCGGCGACGACGGTTAGAAGCCGACGGACGGAGGTAACGTCCGACGAAGAGCAAAACAGAGCTGACGTTCTCTAACCGGCTCTCTCGAGTCTCGGTTGGAGTCGGAATGGCTCCGGGACTGGTCGGAATATGTAAACGACGCCGGAGGATGGTCGGAAAGCGGAAGTGGCACCGGAGAAGCCCTCTCGGATCACTTCTCGGCCTGGTGAGCGACTGTCGAACTCACCTCGACGGAGACTTTCTCGAGCTCTCCTCGGGTTTGTTCTCAGTTTCTGGACGGCGGTGGACGGCGGTGGACGACGGTGGCGCGGCGAAAGGTATTGGCCGGCAAACAGCGGTGGGGAACTCCTCTCGGATCCTCCCCTGTTTCCGGTCAAAGTCCTCTCTTTTGGTCTCTGTTTCTCTTCTCTTCACGCTCCTCTTCTCTTCACGCTCCTCCTCTCTTTAAATATGATTTTTCTTATTTTAAAACGATTTGCCCTAGAAATTACCTCCATTTCACTAAGGGCATTTTGGTAAATATCTTCTTCTCCACCCAAATTCTCCTGAAATTCCATAATTGAATCTATAAAAAGCATTTCAAGAAGAAATAAGACTAAAAAATAATGAAATATAATTCAGGAGAGAGAAATATGCAATATCGACAGTGATTAATGCCAAATTCAATAAATGCTCATTTCATTTGAAAACTGATAAGTAACCACCTATAACACAATTATAAAGGTTATTCTATTATAATTAACCTAGTTCTCATGTCAAAATATGGCATCTATCACACCCCCAAACCTAAATCTTTGCTAGTCCCTAGCAAAACAACAATCGAACCAAAATTAAGCCTAGGAAAACAAAATGCCACTTTCATAGGGAGCACGATTGCATTTAGCGCATGCAACAAGCCGTTAAACCCCTACTCTGCAGTAGTGGATGAGTTATGTCTCGTGAGGGTTTGCATGGAATTTACCCACAAAATTCATCTAAATCAATAATATAAAAAGGAAAACTAAAGAAAATTTACTCCTCATTAGCATATGACTAACACTTAGTATCATAAAATATCTGAAATTCATATGAGATCTTGCGAAATATTAAAACCTGTGTAAAAGATAGCCTATTATCAATCCAAATACACTCATTGTTACTCCACCTGAACCAATGTGACCCATAAGCTATTACTTCAATAGAACAAAGAGGCAGCAAATAACAATAAAATCCTGGTCACATCACAATTAAGAGAAAATAGAAAAGTAAGCCTGTTGTCTTACAATCTCACCAAAGAAATATACCAATTTCAATCTTGACTTGTAACTTCTTTCAAATTACAATTCATCATCAAAGTTAAGGAAACTCATTGCTTCCAGATTTAAAACCATTTTTCGCTATTACCAGCGCACTTTTGCTATTACCAGCGTAATTTTTGTTTTTTTTTTTTCTTCACTGAATACTTTTGGTATTACCACCATTTTGTATTCGTCTTCACTGCACATGCACTTATTTTTAAGTAACCGACTGTTCCAGTGCATGTCCCTGGGTTTGCCCAGGCTGTTTCTGAAGTTATCTGTCTTTTGCAAGCAAGAGCATTTCCATTTGCATTTATACATTACAACAAGGAATTTTACTGAGGTATGAGTTCAAACAGGCATACAAGACTATTTAGACTAACATAGATCAACACTAGATTTACATGTTCACTTTTGCAACTAAGTTCCAAGTCTAATGCAATAGGAAGCTATCCCACTGAATTCTCATGAATCACAACAAATGATATCAGATTTCTAATAGGCATATTCTACACAAATTTACGAAAAATTTTTGAAAAACATTTGAGCAACTTATTTTAACTCTACTAATGTTAACTACATACTAAGAGGAGTAATTTGAAAACCACGAACAAAAATCGAACGAAAATTATTGCTAAGACATAAAAGAGTCGTTCCCCCCCCCCCCCCCCCCCCCAAACCTAAACCTGACATTGTCCTCAATGGGAAAAAGTTAAAATACTATCACGACTACAAAAAAAAAAGAATAATAAAGACCCCCAGGAATGATACATAGTCTCCCTCGAAGAAGGTTTACTCGTATCAGCCGTACCCGTAGGTAATCATCCGTAGATGAAACCGCTATCCCACATCACACTTTGAAGAAATCTCCGTGTGACTGGCCACTAAAGGCAGCAGGAATCACGCACTGAACACAAGTCCTTAAGTTACTCACCATAAGGTTTTCATTCAATACTTCAAGATCGAACTGGTCAATCCCAGAACGGTTGTTTGAGTACAGACCTCTCAAACTAGGGACCAAAAGTCTGGTCATCGACTACCGGAACCATTTATGCTCTCAGCCGGTAAGAGAGTATGAATAAACCAAAAAATAAAATAAAAATATAACTGTAATGTACAAAGGGATAGAAACGTGGGGATTGCCCACAATGTGCTAAGTTTATAGTCGTAAGCAAGACTCTGACGCATTCAAGATGAAATGACAAGTTCCTCCAAGAAAATCACCATCACCTCCTCTGGTGTGGGGACATTCTCAAGATACGGTTTGAGCCTCTGACCGTTAACTTTGAAGATCGACCCGTCTCCGTGATTGCGGATCTTAATAGCGCCATGAGGAAACACCTGTGTAACTTCAAATGGACCGGACCACCTGGATCTTAGCTTCCCTGGAAACAAATGCAATCGTGAGTTATAAAGTAAAACATTCTGCCCAACAGTAAAAGACTTGCGAAAAATAGATTTATCATGTAAAAGCTTTGTTCGCTCCTTATACAGTTTGGCATTCTCATAAGCATCATAACGTATCTCTTCCAACTCATTCAATTGCAACTTTCTCTCCTCACCCGCTTGAGTTAAATCAAAATTTAAAGCCTTAATGGCCCAATAAGCTCTATGCTCAAGCTCAACAAGTAGATGACATGCTTTGCCGAATACTAGGCGAAATGGAGACATCCCAATAGGAGTCTTATAAGCGGTTCGATAGGCCCATAAAGCATCGTCCAATCTAGTGGACCAATCTTTCCTATCAAAGCGAACCGACTTCTCCAAAATCCGTTTGATCTCCCTATTAGAGATTTCCACTTGACCACAAGTTTGCGGGTAGTACGGAGTGGACACCCGATGAGTGATGGAATATTTCTTCAATAAGGTCTCAAATGCTCTGTTACAAAAATGAGATCCCCCATCGCTGATTATCGCTCTCGGGGTACCAAACCGATTAAAGATATTTTCTTTTAAAAACTTTACCACCACTTTGTGATCATTTGTCTTACATGATATAGCTTCAATCTATTTAGAGACATATTCAACAGCAACAAGAATGTATTGATAGCCGAACGAAACAGGAAAAGGACCCATGAAGTCAATACCCCACACATCAAACAATTCAACAATAAGAATGGGGTTAAGAGGCATCATGTTCTTCCTAGACAAACAACCAGTTCGTTGGCATTTATCACACACCTGACAAAACTCATGGGCATCTCTAAATAATGAAGGCCAATAGAAACCACATTACAAGACTTTATCCGTGGTCTTTCTAGCACCAAAATGTCCACCACATGCGTGGGAATGACAAAATTCAAGAATGTTGGCAAAGTCTTGCTCATGTACACAACGCCTAATGACTTGGTCAGAACACACCTTGAACAAATAAGGGTCATCCCAAAAAAAATGTTTGACTTGGGAAAAGAATTTCAACCTATCTTGTTTACTCCAATAATCAGGAATCTTATGAGTTACAAGATAGTTGACTATGTCAGCAAACCAAGGCAACTGGGATACTTGGAGAAGTTGTTCATCAGGGAAGGAATCATTTAAAGGAAGGAATCCTTCCTGAGGTACTACACAGATCCTAGATAGATGATCAACAACAACATTCTCACAACCCTTTTTATCTCGAATCTCAAGGTCAAATTCTTGCAATTGCAAAATCCATCTAATCAAGCGAGGTTTAGTGTCCTTGATGGATAATAAGTACTTCAAAGCAGAATGATCAGTGAACACTATAACCTTTGACCCTAACAGATATGATCTGAATTTGTTCAAGGCAAACACAACAGCTAGCAACTCCTTCTCAGTGGTAGTATAATTCAATTGAGTATCATGAAGAGTTCGGCTAGCATATTGAATGACACAGGGCATTTTATCCGTCTTTTGCCCCAAAACAGCCCCCAATGCATAGTCAGAGGCATCACACATCAACTCAAAAGGCAAAGACCAAATAGGGGGTTGGACAATGGGTGCAGTGGACAAACATTTCTTCAGTGTTTCAAAAGCATGAATACAGGCATCATCAAAGGCGTAAGCAACATCTTGAGCAAGTAAATTCGTCAAAGGACGAGAAATTTTGCTAAATTCTTTAATGAAACGCCTATAGAACCCAGCATGGCCAAGGAAAGAACGCACCCCCTTCACAGAAGTAGGTGGTGGCAGATTGGGAATTAGGTCAACCTTGGCTTTGTCCACTTCTACACCCCGCTCAGACACTACATGTCCTAAAACAATTCCTTCTTTCACTATGAAGTGGCATTTCTCCCAATTCAAGACTAAATTGGACTTAATGCAACGGGACAACACGAGTGAAAGATTGTACAGACATGTATCAAAACTAGAGCCAAATACAGAAAAGTCATCCATAAAGACCTCTAAAAATTCACCAATCATGTCAGAAAAAATACTCATCATGCACTGTTGGAAAGTGGCGGGTGCATTGCATAAACCAAAAGGCATGCGTCTGTAAGCATAGGTGCCAAACGGACACGTGAATGTGGTCTTTTCCTGGTCTTCTGGAGCAATGGGAATTTGATTGTAGCCGGAGTATCCATCTAAGAAGCAATAAAAATTGTGGCCGGCCAATCGCTCTAGTACCTGATCAATGAAAGGTAGTGGGAAGTGATCCTTCCTAGTGACGGAATTAAGTTTTCTATAGTCAATGCAGACACGCCACTTGGTGGTAGTTCTTGTGGGAATCAATTCACCACTCTCATTTTTCATTATTGTTATCCCCCCTTTCTTAGGGACAACTTGAATTGGACTCACCCAGGTGCTATCGGAAATAGGGTAAATGATTCCTGTCACAAGCAACCTGATGACTTCTTCTCTCACAACCTCCAGCATATGGGGATTTAACCTACGTTGCATCTCACGTAAGGCTTTAGTCCCCTCCTCCAAATGAATACGATGCATGCATATGGAGGGGCTAATCCCTTTTAAGGCATCAAGAGTCCACCCCAATGCCTCTCTGTGTGCTTGTAAAACTTCAGTCAATTGTTCCTCCTGCTCAATACTCAAATCAGAGGAAATAATGACTGGTAATGAGTTCATGGGTCCCAAGAACGCATACTTCAACGTGGGAGGAAGTGGCTTAAGATCTAGCTTGGAAGTTTCAAGAGGTTTGTCCAAGTCAAGAGGAAGATCCTGTGGATGATCAGTTGTGATAACCTCATAAGCTTCCTCCAACAGAGGTACAGAATTGAGTAAAGAATTAACCTCTCGGAAATATGTTTCCTCATCAAAATAGTCCATGTCTAAAGATGTTATGCAAGACTCAAAAGATTCAAGAGTGGATTCGTTATCAAGCATAACAGTTTCTATATTAAATGCAGGACTCAGATCATCAGACTCAAGTGGGTGGTGCCCGGCATTAAATACATTCAATGAGACCTTAAAATTTCCAAAAGACAACTCCAACTCACCACTTTTACAATGAATGATAGCATTAGATGTGGCTAAGAAGGGACGTCCTAGGATGACAGGAATTTGGTTGGTCACATTGACTACTGGTTCTGTATCAAGAACAATGAAATCAACCGGGAACAGAAATTTGTCCACTTTTATCAAAACATCTTCAACTATTCCTCGTGGTATCTTAACAGAACGGTCAGCTAGTTGAAGTGTGATGGGGGTAGGCTTCAATTCCCCCAAACCTAATTGCTGGTACACAAAGAAAGGAAGCAAATTCACACTTGCTCCTAAGTAGAGAAGAGCTCTCTGGATGGTATGTTCACCAATGACACATGAAATTGTGGGACATCCAGGATCTTTAACTTTAGGAGGAGTGTTACGCTTCAGAATTGAGCTTACATTCTCAGTAAGAAAGACCTTTTTGTTAACATGTTGTTTTCTCTTCTGTGTACAAAGGTCTTTCAAAAATCGTGCATAGGCAGGCACTTGCCTAATAGCATCAAGAAGTGGAATGTTAATGTGAACCTTACTAAACAGTTCCAATGTTTCATGCATGCTATCTCCTTTCCTAGGTGGGCCCGATAACCTCTGCGGATAAGGAGCTAATGGGACTTGGGTAGGGATCTGCTTGGCTGTTGGTGGAGAACTTGGAGGTTCTTCACTCAATGATGTGTCCCCATTGTCATCCTTTGACTCCTTAGACTTAGTGGTCCCTACCCCATTGTTCAACTCACGACCACTCCTAAGGGTGGTTATGGCTTTTGCTTGCTCATGGTGGGGTTTGGAACTCAACTCACTCTCATGTGTGATTTTGGGGTTAGGAATGGTTTGACTCGGGAGTCTATTTTGTGCTTGTTCACTCATGTGGCTGGCCAACTGACTCACTTGCATTTCAAGTTTGGCAATGGAGGACTGTGTATTCTGCATGAATAATTGAAGTGTATCCTCAAGTGAAGGTTTTTGTGGAATCAATGGTTGTTGGGTGAAGTGTGGGCGCGGAGCTTGGGGTTGAGTAAACCCTGGAGGACCCCCAACCTGTGGGCCCTTGGACCATGAGAAATTTGGGTGCCTAGCCCAACCCGGATTATATGTTTCTAAAAAAGGATCATTCCGGTTTGGTCTATGAAAATTCTGGACTGCATTCAAGTCCTCAATGAGCTCTGGGTAGGATGAACTAGATGGACACATTTGTGTGGGATGAGATGAACCAAAGCATATGGCACAGACAGTAGATGGGTTAGGAGCAGGTGAACTCTTGGACACCATAAGGGCATCAATTTTTCTAGTCAACCTTTCAATCTTGGCCATGAGCATAGGTGTTTCACTAAACTCGTAGAGACCCCCTCTTTTGGTTTCGTGGGATCTCCTATCAACATTAAATGACGAACCCCATTGCTGAGATTGATCACTCAACGTTTCAAAGAAGTCCCACGCCTCACTAGCACTCTTACCCATCAAACTCCCACCACTCGTTGCATCTACCATGGATCAAACCTGGGGTGTAAGACCTTGATAAAAGTATTGCACTAAATGCCATTTCTCAAAGCCATGATGCGGACACCTACGAATCAAATCCTTCCATTTCTCCCAAGCCTCATAAAAGTGTTCACCCTCCTGCTGCATAAAGTTGGAGATTTCTCTCCTGAGGGATGTAGTTCTCTGAATGGGAAAGTACTTGGACAAAAATTTCGTGACTAATGTGTCCCATGAAGTAATGTTGCCCACCTCTAAGGAATTAAGCCAAGACTTGGCCTTATCCTTAAGTGAAAATGGAAAAAGTCTTAACCGGATAGAGTCATCTGAGAAATTCTGGAATTTAAAAGTTGCACAAATATCTAAGAATTCCTTGATGTGGTAATATGGGTCCTCCTTCTCCAACCCATAGAATGTAGGGAGGAGTTGGATCACACCCGGTTTCAACTCATAACTGGCAGCAGTAGTGGGTGGCAATATAATGCAAGAAGGTGATGTGAAGTGGGATGGGATAGAATAATCCCTCAGGGCTCTACGGTCACCTATTGCAGGTAACTGTAATGGTTCGCCCTGATTGGCCATGGTAGCTCCTAACTTGACTTCGGGTGTTTTCCTACAAATATGTTCTACCTCTTCAACAAAGGGAGCTAATGGTCCACCTAGGGAGCGGCGCCCATGCATAAAAACACAAAAAGAAACAAAATGAACTATCAAATTAAGCTAACAAACTCGCTACTAAAAATATGAACTAACTAGAAGAAATAAAATTAATTCCAAAAAAATAAAAATAAAAATAAAATAAAAATAAAAATAAAAATAAAATAAAAATAAAAATAAAAGAAATCTAACCTAAGACTATGGAGAACAAAGAAATACGCTTAATACGTGCCTCCCCGGCAGTGGCGCCAATAACTTGATGTAGAATTTTAGTTACATCGACTTTTATACCTCGCAAGCGTACGAATCGTTCATGTAATCTAGCAGTAAGCGAGGGTCATATCCACAGGGAGGATTGAATTTCGTGTATTCTTCAGTCAACTAGCCTAACCACATATGATGAATTAATCTGAACTAAACACTAATTATATCCTAAATTATCAAGCAATAATTTAATTAACTACTTGCACAACAGGAAACGTCAACTCTGGATTTTATCGTGATTCGTGCCTCTCTCGAGCGCCACGTAACCACGAATCCGGATTCTCAATCCTTGCGTCTAGCCCCTCTCGGGTGCCTAGAGTTAATGACAAAGATCGGATTACAATAGAATGCAGAGAATCAATTTCCTATTGTGATGATGCTAAAATTATCAACTTTGGATTTTACCGTGATTCGTGCCTCTCTCGAGCGCCACGTAACCACGAATCCGGATTCTCAATCCTTGCGTCTAGCCCCTCTCGGGCGCCTAGAGTTAAAGACAGAAATCGAATTAAAATACCAAAATCCAACCTCAATTATAATCTTACCCTAATTAGCTAATTTAATCAAATATCAAGAAAACAAATCTTAAATAAACCTTAATTATCAAATCAGATTCAATTAACATTCAAAACCTAAGTTCAAACCATATGAAAAATTAAATTCAATAATGATGAATTACTCCCCTTCTTCCTCCTCTCGCTCGGGCAGCAACTCGTTCTCACGGGTGCTGCGATTTCCGGAAATTGGTGGCGTCGGGTAGCAATAGTGAGTGGCCGGAGGTAGAGACGACGCCGGCGACGACGGTTAGAAGCCGACGGACGGAGGTAACGTCCAACGAAGAACAAAACAGAGCTGACGTTCTCTAACCGGCTCTCTCGAGTCTCGGTTGGAGTCGGAATGGCTCTGGGACTGGTCGGAATATGTAAACGACGCCGGAGGATGGTCGGAAAGCGGAAGTGGCACCGGAGAAGCCCTCTCGGATCACTTCTCGGCCTGGCGAGCGACTGTCGAACTCACCTCGACGGAGACTCTCTCGAGCTCTCCTCGGGTTTGTTCTCAGTTTCTGGATGGCGGTGGACGGCGGTGGCGCAGCGAAAGGTATTGGCCGGCGAACAGCGGTGGGGAACTCCTCTCGGATCCTCCTCTGTTTCCGGTCAAAGTCCTCTCTTTTGGTCTCTGTTTCTCTTCTCTTCACGCTCCTCTTCTCTTCACGCTCCTCCTCTCTTTAAATATGATTTTTCTTATTTTAAAACGATTTGCCCGAGAAATTACCTCCATTTCACTAAGGGCATTTTGGTAAATATCTTCTTCTCCACCCAAATTCTCCTGAAATTCCGTAATTGAATCTATAAAAAGCATTTCAGGAAGAAATAAGACTAAAAAATAATGAAATATAATTCAGGAGAGAGAAATATGCAATATCGACAGTGATTAATGCCAAATTCAATAAATGCTCATTTCATTTGAAAACCGATAAGTAACCACCTATAACACAATTATAAAGGTTATTCTATTATAATTAACCTAGTTCTCTTGTCAAGTGTGTCAGAGGAACAAGGCAAATCATTTAAGCCCAGTGGGGGTGCTGCAACCACTCGAACTTCCCACACAGGTTTGGTCGGACATTTCTATGGATTTCATT
Source organism: Aristolochia californica (assembly GCF_029961685.1). Taxonomy (NCBI): domain Eukaryota; kingdom Viridiplantae; phylum Streptophyta; class Magnoliopsida; order Piperales; family Aristolochiaceae; genus Aristolochia; species Aristolochia californica. The sequence continues at coordinate 39,680,472 of NW_027181992.1, read as the reverse complement.
GAGGGGTCTCCCTAAGTCTTCGAGGATGTCTATTCTTTGGGGTAGTCGAAAGAGTTTCAAAATATGCACACTTCATTCCATTGGAGCACCCTTACACAGCGGCGACCATAGCACAAGTGTTCTTCTCAAATATTGTTCGCCTTCACTGCATTCCGGAATCCATTGTAAGTGATCGGGATGTAGTCTTTACAAGCCACTTCTGGAGAGACCTTTTCAGGTTATGTGGTACCAAACTAAACTATTCCTCCGCCTATCACCCTCAATCAGATGGCTAGACAGAGGTGGTGAACTACACCATTGAAATGTATTTAAGGTGTTTTGTGGGAGACAGCCCTAAATGGTGGTTGGAATGCATTCCTTGGGTGAAGTATTACTACAATACCTCCTTCCACACGGCCATACAGGAGACACCATTCTGAATATTATATGGTCAGGATCCCCCTCATTTGCTTTCTTAAGTTCATGGTTCAACAAGAGTGGATGTAGTTGACCAAGCTCTTATGGATTGGGATCAATTGCTAGAATATGTTGTCCAACGGATTAGGAAAACTCAAGAATGCATGAAAGTCTATTATGATCAGGTCCACTGCAATGTTCAATACAATCCGGGTGATATAGAGTGGCTTCGTCTACAGTCTTACCGTCAAAATTCAACTGCGGGCAATCGGCACAAGCTTTCTCCAAAATATTTTGGGCCCTTCAACATTAATCAGAGAGTTGGCCAGGTCGCCTATAAGCTGCAGCTTCCTTTAGAGTCCAAGCTTCACAATGTTTTTTATGTCTCTCTCCTCAAGCCATTCAAAGGACCAGAACCACCTTCCATTCCCTCTTTACCTCCGATTGAGGACGGCCAATTTTCTCTCACTCCGACAAAAATTTTGGGTGCTCGTCCAAATCAGAATAGGAGAGAAGTACTATTTCAATGGACCCACACACATGTCATGGAGGCCACTTGGGAGGATTTTGACGTATTTCATCAAGTCTACCCTACCTTCAAGCTTGAAGACAAGCTCTTTCTCCAAGGGGGAGTGATGTTGTGGACTCCAGAGCGGGACGAGTCATCCAGAGGTGACGCGGGTGAGTTGGTAACTCAGAAGGACATTCAAGTACCTTAGCATTTATAAAGTTACTTTATTTAATTATGTGGTAAAATGTAGAGCCCGCGATGGCATTCTTGTAAAACTATAAGTCAGATTTCTTTGGCGTGATTAGCCTTTAAGTGGGCTCACGGAATTGAATGAAGGCAAGTAGAATTTCATTCAAACAAGGATCGACGTTCTCCTCCAACGAACCCTAGGATCAACATTCTCCTTGAAGAACCCAAGGGTACAGCTCTCCCCTTGACAAGCCTGATCTCATTCCCTCCGTCCACCCCTTCTTCCATTCATTCTCACCAACATAGGGTGCCTAGGCAAGACAGGCCACCCAGGTTCACCCCCTGCTCCTCTTGACGATCTCTCCCTTCGTCGAGTGACGAGGTCCATGGTCCACGACCATAACATACCACTTGTTAGGAATTAGATGCCGTAATTTCAACTAAAGATAGCAATAATAATAAAATCAAAATAAAGAAAAATCAAGTACGAGAACAAAAAAACATTTATAGAGATTTGCCTCAAGGTGAGACTACGTCCTGTCTTCTGCCATTGCAGTAATCCACTATTAAGATGAAATAGTTTACAAGCTCGAGACACAACTCAAGATCCTTCGAATGATGATGATAAAACCCTAAGAATGGCACCCCCCAACTATAAAGAGAAAAACTAGGTCAACCGGATTACAAGTGTGAAATCCCCAAACTACCCTTAATGAGACAACAATCAATATATTGTGGATATGCGTACTGACTTAGCATAGGGCATTGATTAGGCTCCACAACATAACATAAAACAATCAAAATTTGATGTGATAATGCATTAGCAATCAATTAGGAACACTTTCCCAAAATATCTATGCTTGGGTAGGCAAGTGCGCCAAACAAATTGAGTCAATTAGGGCAACTCAGCAGCCAATGTAGTCAATTTTCAATGCATAACACTCAAATTCAGCCATTAAGACAATAAATTGAAGAAAGAGTAGTCCAATTGCAAGAAATCAGGATGATGATGTAGGCATGGTTGGGTATGATGCAGATAGGATTGAAGAAATTCTTCAAATTGGGATCATCAAATGACTCTAATCCCAATAATCATTCAATTAGTAGTTACCACTAACCAAGAGGTTATGGTAGGCCAAAAAAGGGAAAATTGAAATTTTTACCCTACCAGTCAAGAAATTTGGGAAGATCCTTCAAAACAATTGCTGAAGATTGAGAGAAGATTCACAAAATTCGAAGAAAATAGCCCAAGATGTGTGTTACTGCTCCTGTACCATGAAAAATGTGAGATTTGGGGGAGGAAATAGGAGAAATAAGGAAGGGGAAGATTTTGGAGAAGAGTAGCAAGGATACATTAGAGTGAGTGCTGAAAAATCATGTCCTCCTTTTAATTAGGGTTTGAAGTGAAACTTTATAAAATGAGACAAATGCCCCTCAATACTCAAACTTACATATCTCCTAAAATACAACTCTGAATTGAATGAAAACTGAACAATTGGCATATTAAGACATTGTCTATCTAATAGACAATATAAGACAAAAATATAATACTTAAAATGACTAAAATACCCCAAAACTAATATTTTAACAATAGTAATGGATGATGCACATTTTATCTCCTGCCACACCCCTAGAAATTCATAGTAATACTTGGTAATTGGTTTGTTACCTCTTTTGAGATTGAAAAAGGTTGTATATAACTCACACACTCGAGGCAAATTGTTGTCTTGTGCATACAAGTATTCTAGGGGCATCCACCTTTCTTTCAAGGTCTCACAATTCATAATTTGATTCCTCAATTTTGAATCTACATTGTTGACCATCCAAGTCAAAACCTGACAATCTTTTGTCTCTCAATCATCATTCATAGGCATAGAGGGATCATCTCTGGTATATTTTGACTTTTGATTGGCATGTAAATACATTCATATTGATTTAGACAAACTAAAATAGTTCTACCCATTCAACTTCTCCGAAGATATCACAATGGAATATTTTCCATCAAAATTCTCTACCTCTCTTGAGGAGGTATATATCTCAGTAGATTCAGCCATGAGAATCACAAATCAATCACAATTTAGCAAATAAAGACTTTGCTTAATAGTCTAGGTGCTTAGGATAGGTGGACCCCACTTCACAAAAAATAAGGTTTCTATGCAATGCTCGCACAAACCAAGGTTGACCCAATTTCACCAAAATAGAATGACTTCACATTCAAAAATCACACAAAAGTAGCAATCCATGGATGACATCACTTTCTTCAGAGGGTGATGCAATAAAAAAAACCTAGTATTGGGTTGCACACCAAGCAAAGAGAGAGGAATCCTCACCAATGAGTCCTTCTAGGACTCCATATCATAGTTAAACTGCACTAAATGCAATAAACCAACAACCTTAGGGTTATGGCAAAAATAAGAGGAAAAAGATTGATTTTTTACCAACCAATAGGGCATGAATTCCAAGAACCTCTTCCTATTTGATGTCGCAGTCTTCAGTAGGAACATAAGAAATAAAGGTTGTCAAACCAGAATAGCATGCTCTGATACCATGAAAAAAGGTAAAAATCAAGAAGAGAAATAAATTGAGAGAGAAGAGAGAGATGAATGAAGAAACTTTTGGAATAGAGTCTCCTTAGATATCTTGCATGAACACCTCCTTTTTTATTAAGTGAGACTGATTCAACGTACAAAAATACCCCCACTCAATTAAAGACACTAACACCCTTAAATCTTCTAATATATATGTTCAAACTAGGGGTGGCACTGACCCGAGCCAGGTCATGAATAGCTCAAGCTTGGATCAGACCCGGCTTGGTTCATGTTACAATACGGGACCCACCATGGTTGCATGAGTTGGTGGGACCCACCATGAGGACGTCATCCAAGAGGAGTTATCTCATGAGCTGGAATGAGCTTGAATACATTGGAAGATTTGAGGATCAAGTAGGACCCACCAATATACCACGAGCTGGTATCTTTCCCAACCTGAGTTGGAAAGATTTGAAGATCTTCCTTGATTTATATGATTGATTTATCTTCCTTAGATTGATGTATTATAAGAGAAAGTAGGAATCCTAATTGATTGAGGAGTTTCCATAATTATGTATTGGAAATAGTATAAATAGGGGGTCTTGTTTGAAGCATTCAATCAAGCTCTCCTCTTCTCTCATTCTCACGTAAAGCTCTCCTCTTCTCTCATTCTCACGTAAAGCTCTCCCTCTTGAATTTTATTTATTTTTCCTTCTTCCCTTCTCTCTACCTGAGAGCTCTTCTTTCTTTCTCTTTTTTCTTTCTCTCCCCCCTTGCTCGAGATATTATTAATGGGGTCCTAAATTCAATATGGTATCTGAGCAACCAATTTAGGATCCCCACGTCAAAGGAATGCTCTTTGAAGATATGATTAAAGCTGCTCATAGAAGGCTCCTTATGAAGCAAGATTGAAGCTCATGAGATAAGTGTTTGTTTCTAATATTATTGATTTAATGTTACTGGTTTTCATTATAAGAATATTATTTAGAGATTTTTTTATGCATGTCTTCATCTTAAGAGATTATAAAAATATATGCAACTTGGATTAGAAGCATATATCAAGGTAGTTTTGTCGGTTTGGAAAAAAATTTGACAGAGACCAGTTCATGTTGAGATATTTTTTATAACTCTATGGGAAAAAGATTCCCGGATAAAGAAGAATGGTATTGAGCCTTTTTTATATGTGATTATTCATTAAATATGATTACTTAGCTTTTATGCTAAGCCTCTCCATTAACCGAGTTGGTTAAAGACTTCTACTTGGTTTTGTTTTTTGATTAATTGATTGGAGAATTCTCTTTCAATTGAATTTCCTATTAGGCTGAAGAAAGCATGAGTCAAAAGAGTGGCATACCCAAAATTACTACTATACCCATGCAGGGGGTATCAAATTTTATGAGCTGGTCTACATTGGTTCGTCGGTTTCTTATCACAAAAGACCTCCTTGGTCACCTCACCAACCGTGGACCGTATATTGATGAAGAGGATAGTTTTTATATTAAGTGGTTAAAGAATGATACGTTGGTTATCAATTGGCTTATCAATAGTATAGAAGAACATGTCTCCAACAATGTTATTAATCTTGATACGGCTAAACAAATTTGGGAGACATGTGCTAAGTTGTATTCTAGCTCTAACAACTTACATAGGCCATATGATATTCTCCAACGGATGATTACCACCAAACAAGGAGACATTATCCATGAATATTTGGCACGCTTTAGAGGTCTTCTTCAAGAATAGAAGATAGCCCAGCCTACTCCACGGACATCTCTGTCCAAGACAAATAGAAAGAAGCCTTAGTCACTGACATATGTCTTGCTAACATTAAACTGTATCTTGAAGTTGCTAAGAGTCAACTTCTTAGCTCTTCTGTGGTTCCAAATTTTGATGATGTATGTGCCACACTTCTCCGTATTCCAGACGTTTCTTCCTCTAATACTGAAATATCATCTGCTATGTACTTTTGACATAGGTGAACATCATCTGACCAAGGCTGAGGTCGTGGCAGAAATTATAAAGGAGGATGAGGAAGAGGTGGAAGGAATGGGTTTGAGAGAATAGATGGGAAGGAATACACTTATTGTAAGCGATATGGCCACACTAGAAACACATGCTTCCATTTGAAAGAATGCTCCTAGTGTGGAAGATATGTCCACTGTAGAGAAAGATGTTATAAAGCCAATGGCAAACCATATGAAAATAAGGCTATCCAAGCCTTAGAGAGTGATACGAAAGAGGATTAGTCTACCACATCAATAGCAAAGAAAACACTTACTGATGAGGACTATCAGTTGTTCCAGAAAATAAAAACCATGATGGGGTCCTCCCCAAGTACTTCTTCAACTGTCGTTGCCACCACTGCTTCAGGTATGCTATCTGCCTCATCTTCAACCTGGATAATTGACTCAGGAGCCTCCTAGCATCTTACAGGTAACAGAAATTTATTACACTAAGTTTCTTCGTGTCTTTGACATAAATTTGATACCATAGTTGATGGTACACAAACCAAAGTTCGAGGGAAATGATCCACTTTTGTTACAACATCACTTCCGCTCACTGATATCCTTTTTATTCCTACCTTCCCTTTAAATCTTTTATCGGTTAATCAGCTCACCAAATATTTTAATTGCTCTATCACCTTCTCACCCACTTCATGTGTGTTTCAAGATCTTACAACGAAGCAGGTGATTGGTGGAGGCCGTGAACATGGGGGGTTCTACTACTTGGATGTGCCCAAAATAAATATTGTTTCCACCAGTGAAACTGAGACCTGGTTATGGCACAACCGGTTGGGAAATCCGTGCACACAATCTCTTCATCATATTTTTCCTAGTTTGTCAAATGAGTAAACATCGGAGGTCTACATACTCACCTCGTCCAGAAGTTAAAAGTGTCACTCCTTTTTCATTAATTCATATTGATGTATGGGGACCCTTGAGCGTCTCAAACATTTCTCAAGTCAAATATTTTATCACATTTATTGATGACTTCACTCGTACCACTTGGTTATTTTTTTTAACGAGCGTTCTAAAATACCATTGATTTTTAAATCATTTCATGCTATGGTACTCACTCAGTTTGGTTAGAAAATTAAAATATTGCGGTCTGATAATGACAAAGAATACACCTCCAAAGACATTGACTCTTTTTGTCAAGAAAATGGCATTATTCATCAAACATCATGTGCCTACACCCCTCAACAAAATGGTGCAGCCGAATGGAAGAACCGTCATATTCTTAAGGTAGCTCGTTGTTTACTATATGCCATGAAAGTTCCATACTTTTATTAGCCGCATGTTTCCTTATAAACCGGTTACCCTCTTTCGTTCTTTGTAATAAATCCCCTGACGCTCTATTATTACCCAATGATGATCCTTTTTCACTGCCCTTGAAAGTCTTCGGTGTTAATGTTTTATTCATATTTCCTCCCTAAAATACAATAAACTTGATCCCAAATTTATCAAGTGTATCCTTTTAGGATACTCTTCCACACAAAAGGGTTATGTTTGTTATAATCCCACTCTTCAGTGTTTACGTGTGTCTAGGGATGTCACATTTTTTGAAGACTCTCCATATTATTCTGAAAATGCTCCTCCAGGTTTATCTTGAGTACCAGGTTCTCCTCGACCGGTTGTGCCCAGTGCTATAGAAACTACTTAACCCCCAGAAACACAAGTTGACACCACACCTACTGAGTTTATGGATCTCACTGAGGTAAGTCCATCTTCTCTGGTTATTTTTGGCCCACAAGATGATACTCGTCCTATTGCGAGTAGAAAACAACCCAGATCAGGCACCATGCCCTCTACTTCTCATCTCATAAAAATTTTTATGTCTCATCATCATCTATCTCTTGTATGTTGTCAATTTCTCTCTGCTATTTCCTTCGGTGGAAAATGGACGGGTTATTCTTACTCAAGCTACGATATCGCATGCCCATCGTATTAATGACCAGTGGGAGATTCTAGTACAATGGAAGAACACTGAACAAGAGGCTACTACATGGGAACAGCTGGCCAACTTCAAACAGGTCTATCCAACTTACGAGCTTGAGGACAACCTCTTTCTCCATAGGGGGGTGGGCGAGGCTAGTTGGGGCAGATGTTGAGGACTCAATAGCTCACCGAGTCACCCAAAGGAGGCGGCAATGACTCACTGAGTTAATTACTTTTAAATTTCATATTTTATATGGCTTTAAGTATATTTTTTCATTAAGTATGTAAGGATCCAGGTCGCAGGGGAAAAATTTTTAATTTAAGCCCTAAATCTCTAATGATGTAAAACCCTATTTAGAGGGTAGAGAAATAGAAGAAAGACAAGCATTGAATTAGATTAAATAAGGTTTGGAGTTCTCCTTGATGAGCTCTAGGGTTTGGGAGGTCTCCTTTACGAGCTCTAGGTATAGTTCTCTCTTGATTTTGGGTTTATTCTTTCTCTTTTGAATTCTGGTTTGCATTAATCTTACCAAAGCCAAGGGGGAAGGATTGATTTACTATTTCTGAGTTCAAGTAGAGGTTGTAGCCTCTCCTACGTCCACAGCAGCAAGAGGGAGCTTCTCTCCTTCGTTTCGAGCAAGGGTAGGGGTTTCCCAACCCCAAACTGAGAGAAACCTCTAAAGAGGTGCTTTAACCTCAAAGCCAGTAATCTTCATGGTTAGGAACCCCTAACCTCTGATCTGAGGACAGTCCAAGTTAGAGGCTTTCAGCCCCCAACCCGAGCATTGATCTTACCAAAGCCAAGGGGGAAGGATTGATTTACTGTTTCTGAGTTCAATTAGAGGTTGTAGCCTCTCCTACGTCCACAGCAGCAAGAGGGAGCTTCTCTTCTTCATTCCGAGCAAGGGTAGGGGTTTCCCAACCCCAAACTGAGAGCAACCTCTAGAGAGGTGCTTCAACCTCAAAGCCAGCAATCTTCATGGTTAGGAACCCCTAACCTCTGATCTGAGGACTGTCCAAGTTAGAGGCTTTCAGCCCCTAACCCGAGCAGCAGCAGAGAGGGTTCTAAATCCTCTCAACCGTGAGCAACAAAGGGGGACCTTTCCTCTCCTGTCCGAGCAATAGCAACAAGGGCTCTCTGCCCTTACCGAGAACAGCAGCCTAGGTTCACAAAGGAGGCTGCTTTCCTCTTGTCCGATAACAGCCAAAGAAAAGGAGAGTCCTTTTCAGCCTTACCGAGAGCAACAGCTCTATTATGGTGTTAGATTCACAAATCCCACCCTAAGCTATTTGATCCATGGCTTGGGACCATAACAACTTGGTATCAGAGCAGGGTAACACGGGGGTGCCCTGCAATGGTAAGTTAAAAGAGTTGATGACTAGAGGGCAGGAGGCACAGGAAGAAAAATAAGCAGAGAATGAAAGAAAGTTTGCCATAATCATGGAGAAGTTGGAAAAAATTCCAAATCTTAATCTCCAAATTGATAGAATTTTTGGAATGATGGGAAATTTTACGGTTGGAAGAAATTCAACCCTGGAGCAAAGAGGAGAGGACAACTCGCACAACAGAGGGAGAGATCAGCGCATTGCCTTTCCTAGCATGACGGGAAATTTCAACCAAGGAGGAGGCACCGTACCAAGGTATACAAAACTTGACTTCCCTACTTTTAATGGGTCAGATGACCCCTTAATGTGGTTACATAGGTGCGAAAAAATTTTTACCCATCAGAGAACATCATAAATTGATAAGTAGGGATTGGCCGCCTTCCACATGCTCCATGAAGCACAACTCTGGTTTCATCAAGTAGATTTGGTTAGATTGGTGCTGAATTGGGAAGAGTTGAAGGAGTTATGCACTATCAGGTTTGTTCCTCGAGCCCACAGTAACCCCTTGGTGGATTTGGTGCTATTACGACAAACTGGCCCAGTGGAACTATATCAAAAATAGTTCCAAGAAAATTGGCACAAGCCAGTCAGATGGTTCGCATAGACTAGCAAGTCAATTTATTTAAGATAGGCCTTACTGAATCATTAAGGTTAGAGGTGGTGCTCCACGCACCTGCTGACTTAGCTCAAGCAATGAATCTAGCTCACGCACTGGAACTTTGACAAAAAGTTCAAAACAAGAGACCAGTTTGGCAAGGGGATCAGAACACTGCCAATAGCTGGCAAGGGAGATGCAACACTAACCCTCACATAGCTTCTTAAGTAGGGCAGCAGGTCAGAAATCATACCAATATTACTCCTGCAGCAGATACACAACCCAGCAACCCGCCTGCCCAGTTTATTCAAAAATTAACTAGTGGGGAAATGGTTGAGCACAGGGAGGAGAACTTATGTTACAACTGTGATGAAACATACAGGGCAGGCCATCAGTGTAAAAGGTTGTTCTAGTTAGAGGTTGATGAAATCACATAAACACAAGAGCTTAATGATCCTACTGAGGATCCACCAGAAATCTCTCTGCATGCCATTACAGGATAGAAATCTGCCAACACTATGCAATTCCGCACTCGGGTGATGGACCAGGACCTTGTTAGCCTTGTGGATTCGGGACGTACACATAATTTTCTCAGTTGGACCACTACTCAACACCTCAACTACAGATACTTCCACACTCAATAACAACAGTTTCGGTTGCCAATGGAGAAAAAGTTCATATCTACGGCATCAACAAAAAAGTAAAATTCTCAATCGATACAACTTTCTTTCATTCATAATTTTTTGTCATACCTCTAGCTGGGTTTGATATGGTATTGGATATTAAATGGCTACAAACATTATGCCTATTTTATGGGATTTTACTGCTTTAACTATGAGTTTTGAAACGGGTGGATAATAAGTACTATTACAGGGCAGTCATGTGGACAAGCCACATCACATTCGTACGATTCACACACAGGACAATCCGGACAGCAATATAGAACATCACCTGGATGAATTCTCAGACTTGTTCCAAGAGCCCTCCGAGCTGCCTCCCTTGAGGCACTGTGACCATCGGATATATTTAAAAGAGGGCACTGAAGTGGTGGTCATTCGACCTTATCGGTACCCACACCTTCAAAAAGATGAAACTGAAAGACAGTACCAAGCCATGCTACAGCAAGACCTTATTCACAACAGTCGCTCACCATTTTCATCACCAGTCCTCCTCATTAAGAAACATGATGGTACATGGTGATTTTGTGTCGATTATCGGGATTTGAATTCTCAAACTGTGAAAGATAAGTTCCCTATTCCTATGGTGGAGGAGCTTTTAGATGAATTGCACGGGTCATATATATTCACCAAATTGGACTTGCACTTCGGATATCATTAGGTTCGTATGCATCCAGACGACATCGAGAAAACAGCCTTCCAACTCATCACAGCCACTTTGAATTTGTGGTCATGCCATTTGGGTTATCCAACGCCCCATCCACATTCCAGACGTTAATGAATGAGGTATTCCCAAATAATCTTCACAAATGTGTACTTGTTTTCTTTGATGACATACTCATATACAGCCAGTCTGGACATCAACATTTAGAGCATTCAAGATTGGTATTTCAACTGTTATGTGCCCATCAGTTATATATAAATAAATTGAAATGCTCATTTGCAATATCACATGTGGCTTATCTAGGCCATATTATTTCCCATGATGGGGTCACAGTTGATTCAGAGAAAATTCAAGCTATTACCGATTGGCTGCAACCTATGAATACCTCTGCTTTGAGAGGGTTTTGGGGATTGGCAGGATATTACAGATATTAATCAAGAACTATGGACTGATAGCAGCACCATTGACAAATCTCCTCAAGAAAAAGTCCTTTATTTGGAATGATCAGGCCACACAGTCCTTCTCAGATCTCAAATTAGCACTTGAATCTTCACCAGTTTTGTAACTTCCCAATTTTTAAGATTTATTTGAGGTCGAGTGTGACACATCAGGTGGGGGCAATAGGGCCGTTCTACAACAGCACTTTCACCCTATTGCATATTTCAGCCGACAGTTGGTAGTACGACATTAAAAATTACCAACATATGAACGTGAGTTAATCGGGTTGGCCAAAGCTAGCCAACATTGGCGCCCGAACTTATGGGGTCGTGCATTTCTTATTCGTACTAATCATTATAGCCTTAAATATTTACTAGAGCACTCACGACTCCTCCTCAACAACACTGGATAAGTAAATTGATGGGATTCAACTTTACAGTGGAATACCATGTAGGCAGGTTAAACAAGGCGGTCGATGCCTTGTCACGACGTTTGGAGACTCTGCCGCTTCTATATGCTATCAGACGGCCTCATTTTATCCTTTTAGACTTGGTCAAGGAGGAAAATTCCAGCAATCCGGTTCTTCTCGATATACACAAGAAAATTATAGAGGAGGCCTTGGACTCTACATGGACCATTTAGGATTCTCTTATTTATTAAAATTGTGATTATATATCATACACACTTCAGATCTGGTTTCAGCCATCATCTATGCATACCATGATAGCACTCAAGAAGGCATCCAGAAAATATTGCATCGCATTCGATCGGATTTCTATTGGCAGGCTATGAAGACCTCCATTGCAGCATATGTAACATCTTGTCCGGTGTATCAACGCAACAAGGCCGAACACTTAAGTCCCGCGGGTCTTCTGTAGCCTTTGGCACTTCCTACACAGGTGTGGGCTGATATTTCTATGGACTCCATCGAAGGTCTTCCACAATCTTTCGACAAGTTGATATTATTTGTGGTGGTGGATCGGTTCTCCAAGTATGCTCACTTTATCCCCATGGCACACTCATATACAGCAACTAGAGTGGTGCAGATATTTCTCGAGCATATTGTTCATTTACATGGTATTCCTGAATCAATTGTTAGTGATCGTGATGGGGTATTTACCAACACTTTTTGGTGTGCACTATTTCGTCTATGCGGCACCAAGTTGAAGTTCTCATCATCATATCATCCTCAAACAGACGGCCAAACAGAGGTAGTTAACCACACTGTGGAAATGTATCTCCGATATCTTGTGGGCGATCATCCTAAAAACTGAATTCCATGGCTACCGTGGATAGAATATTGTTACAACACTTCCTTCCACACCGCTTTATAGTATACTCCCTTCAGCGTTCTATCTGGAAGAGATCCTCCTCGGCTTCTCTCGTATACTCCGGGCTCCACTCACGTGGACACTATTGATCAAGCACTCATTGAACGGGACCAGTTGCTACAAAATATTTCGGATAGCCTCCACAAAGCACAAGTTCATATGAAGGACTTCTAAAACAAGGGACACCAGGATATCACATACAAGGACTGTGACTATGTCTGGTTATGACTCCAACCTTACCTCCAACACTCACTAGCGGGCCAACACCATCATAAACTTTCTCCAAATTACTTTGGGCCTTTCTCTATTATTTCACGCATTGGGCAGTCGTCAATCAATTGCAACTTCCCACAATTGCTAAACTTCATGATGTGTTCCATGATGTTGAACTTAGGATCCCTTTTCCAATATTCTGGGAAAGAGAAAGAAGAAGAAAAAAGAAGAAAAGGGAAGAAGAGCTCTTCGGTAGAGAGAAGAAAAAAAGAAAAGAGAGATGTGTGCCAAGCAAAGAGAGAGAGATTTGCTCAAGAAGGAGATGTGTAACTTGATTAATTCTGAATTACAACACCTCTATTTATAGTAGAGGAAGAGATAGAGTCCTTATACAATTAGCCTTTCAATCTCCTAATGGCATTCCAACTCTAACTCTCTAAGATAAGTTTATCAACACAATCTATTAGAAGTCTAATATGAGTTGAACTAGAACTCTTTTTCAATAACGTGAATATAATGGAGGAGGCCAGCTCATGGCCTTATCCATGTGGGTCCCACATGATCTTCTAGCTCATATTGATGAGGTTACCAACTCGTGATATTTTTGTGGGTCCCACTTGATCTTCAAGTCTTCTACCTCATTTTAGTTTGTGCTTCTTATCTTCTTAACTCGTGCTATCTTGGATGAGGACTCTTCTTGGTGTCCCACATCCTCATGGTGGGTCCCACCATCTCGTGCACCATGGTGGGTCCCACATTATAACACTCCCCCTCAAGTTGGGGGTGAGAAAATATCTTAAATGCCCAACTTGCTATAGATGGTAGAAATAATCTTGTGAGTGATTGGCATGGTGAGAATATCTACAACTTGACTTTGTGATGATATATGTCTTAGAGATAAAAGACCTTCTTGGAACTTTTCTCGTATAAAATGGCAGTCCACTTCAATATGCTTTGTTCTTTCATGGAACACTGGATTTGATGTAATGTGTAATGTTGTTTGATTATCACAATATAGATCCATCGGAGCTTCTTTGTAAAATTCCAATTCAGTGAGAAGTGATCTTATCCATAGGAGTTCACTAACAGTGTGTGCCATGGCTTTATATTTTCCTTCTGCACTAGACCGTGCTACTACATTTTGCTTCTTATTTTTCCATGTAACCAAATTCCCTCCAACCATCATACAAAATCCCGAAGTAGATTTTCTGTCATCCAGGGATCTGGCCCAGTCTGCATATGAGAATCCTTCGATGTTGAAGTGACCATGGTTTTTATAGAGAATCCATCTTCCTGGAGCTCCTTCCAGATATCGCAGTATCCTTCAAGTGCATGCCAATGACTAAGCTGTGGCATGTGCATGTACTGGCTTACCACACTTACTGCATATGATATATTCGTCCTTGTTACGCACAGGTAAATAAGTCTTTCCACTAGTCTTTGATATTTCCCAATATCTGCATCTTCTCCAGTACCTCCACATAATTTTTTATTTGTGTCCATAGGAGTGTCTGCTAGTTTGCATCCCATCATTCATGTATCCTCTAGTATATCAAGGGCATACTTTCTTTGGGATAGCACATATTTTTTCCTTTGTTTTCTGGATGCCCTCGGAATCACTACCAGTTAAAATGATATCATCAATATATACAGCTAGAATTACCTTACCTCTCGTTGTTTTTTCAATAAATACTGAGTGATCTCCAGAGCATCTGTAAAAGTCGGCCCGTATGAGGGCTTGACTAAATTTCTCAAACCATGCCTGAGGGACTGCTTTAGACCATACAAAAAATTTTTGAGGCGGCATACTGACTCCCCCTCAACCACATACCCAGGTGGTTGTTGCATATAAATTTCTTCTTTAATCTCCCCATTCAGAAATGTATTTTTTCGCATCAAGTTGATATATAGGCAATGATGAAATGGCCACCAGAGATAATAATATACGTACCAAGTTCATTTTTTCCACTGGAGAGAAGGTTTCTTCATAATCAATTCCATAACACTGAGTATAACCTTTGGCAACCAGTCAAACCTTCAGTCGTGCAAATGACCCATCCGAATTATGTTTGACAGTATAAATCTACTTGCAACCAACGAGTTTTTTAACTATTGGAAGAGGAACCAGTGCCCATGTCTTATTGTCATTAAGTGCCTTCATTTCTTCATCCATTGCTGCCTTCCACCCTGGATGTTGTAGATCCTTCTAATAGGACTATGGAACAAATATGGTGGAAATAGAAGAAAGAAACTGACAACATAAAGGTGAGAGGCGATGATGAGACACAAAATTTGAAATGGGATGAGAAGTAGAAGGTCTAGTGCATGATCTAGGTTCTTTCCTTACAGCAAAAGGACAAGTATCATATTGAGGGCCAAAAATAACTAGGGATGAAGGACTTACCTCTGTTGGATCTGTTAACTCGGCAGGTGTGGTGTTGGCCACTTGCTCTGGGGTTGAATAATATCTATATCACGGGACACAACACAACCGGTCGAGGGGAACCTGGTACTAAGGATAGACCAAGAGGAGCACTATCAGAATAAAATGAGGAGACTTCAAAAAATGTTACATCCCTTAACACAAATAAACGTTGAAGAGTGGGATTATAACAAACATAACCCTTTTTTGTGCGAGAGTATCCCAAGAAGATACACTTGAGAGATTTAGGATCAAGTTTTTTGTGTCCAGGAAATGAATTATGAACAAAGCATTGAAATCCGAATACTTTCAAAGGTAGTTAAAATGGATCATCGTTTGGTAATAATCTAGAATAAGGAGATTTATTACTAAGAACGGAAGATGTAGACGATTTATAAACAAGCAAGTTGTAAGGACTGCATGAGGCCAATGAAAGTATGGAACTTTCATGGCATAAAATAAACCTCGAGCTACCTCAAGAATATGACAATTTTTTTGTTCAGCTACACCTTTTTTTTGAGGAGTGTAGACACATGATGTTTGATGGATAATGTCATTTTCTTGACAAAAAAAAAGTCAAGGTCTTTGGAAACATATTCTTTGGAATTATCAAATTAGAGAATTTTTATTTTTTGACCCAATTGTGTGAGTCCCATAGCATGAAATGACTTAAAAATAAATGGTATATCAGAACGCTCCTTAAATATAAACAACCAAGTTGTGCGAGTAAAATCATCAATAAATGTAATAAAATATTTTGCTTGAGAAATGTTGGAGACACTCAAGGGCCCCAAAAATCAGTATGAATTAAAGAAAATGGAGTAACACTTTTGACATCTGAACGAGGAGAGTATGTACTCCTTTAATGTTTACTCAATTGACTAATCTCACAATGAAATTCTGACCTTACTTTAAGAGAAAGAAACATATAATGAAGAGACTATGCAGATGGATGTCCCAACCGATTGTGCCATAACCTTGTCTCATTTTTAGTAGTGGAAACCATATTCATTTTTGGAACGTCCAGGTAGTAAAGCTCCCCTTGTTCATGGCCTCCACCGATCACCTGCTTCGTTATAAGATCCTGAAATACGCATGAAGTGGGTGAGAAGGTAACAAAGCAATTAAAATATTTTGTCAACCGACTAAAAGATAATAGATTCAAAGGGAAAGTAGGAAAGAAAATAATATTAGTGAGCCGAAGTGATGGTGTGACAGAAGTGGATCATTTCCCTTGGACTTTGGTTTGAGAACCGTCAGTTATGGTAACAAACTTGTGTGAAAGACTCGGAGATAGAGAATGCAATAAATTTTGGTTACCATTAGGATGCTTGGAGGCTCCAGGATGAAAATGAGGCAAATTCCATACCTAAAGCAATAGTGGCAGTAGTAGTTGCGTAGGAACTAGGAGAAGAACTCAGCATTGTCTTCATTTTTTGAAATAGCACATACTCTTCATCAGTAAAAAATTTCTGTGCTGCTGATTTTGTGGGTTGTTCTTCTTTTGTATCACTTACAAAGGCTTGATTAGCTTTTATCAATTATAACTGTCCATTAGCTTTATATCATATTTCTTTATAATGACCATATTTTCCACAGTAACTGCATGCCTTGTAATCCTTATAATAGCATTGATCTATAGTGTGGCCAAATTTCTTACAATGAGTACATTCTTTCCCATCTGCTCTGCTAGCACCAGTCCTTCCACCTCTTCCTCTACCTCCTCTATAACCTCTGTCTTGGCCTCAACCGCGGTCAGATGATGGTCCTCTATGATCGGAATACATAGCGAATGATACTTCAGTAGTGGAGGAAGAAGTATCTAGAATACGGAGTAGTGTTGCATAGACATCATCAAACTTTGGGATAGCAGAAGTTGACTCTTGGCAATCTCAAGATGGGGTTTAATATTTGCAAGGCAAATAGCAGTAATTAAGGCTTCCTTCTGCTTGTCTTGGATAAAAAAATTTGTAGTTGAAGGCTAAGCAAATTTTCACTCTTGAAGAAAACCTCTAAAGCGATCCAAATACTCACAAATATTTTCTCCTTATTTAGCATTCAACATCATTTGGAGAATATCATATGGTCTATGTAAAGTATCCGAGCAAGAGTACAGTTTAGCACATGTCTCCCAAATTTGTTGAGCAGTGTCAAGATGAATGACATTGTTGGCGACATGTTCTTTCATGTTGTTGATTAGCCAACTAATCACCAAGGTATCATTTTTCAACCATTTGTTATAAAAAATATCATCTTCATCAATAGGTGGTCCTCGGGTGGTGAGGTGACCAAGTAGGTCTTTTGTTATAAGAAACCTCTAAATCAATGTGGACCAACTGATAAAATTTGATACCCCACGTAAGGGTATAGTGTTAATTCTTAGTATATCCCTTTTGATATTCATATTATCTTCGGCCATGATAGGCCCTTCTTCAAAAAAATTCTAACAATAACACCAAGTAGTATTCTTTAGACAACTTGATGTATGGGGAACTTTAGCATTGATGCTAAATTATTAGTCTGATTTTTTTCTCTAATACCACTCATAAGAGACTCAACAACAATCTTATATATCAAGGGACTCTTGTTCCTATGAAAAAAAAAAATTCCAACAATCTGATCATGGACTAGTCTCAATTAATAGAATTTCCAAACCGACAAAACTGTTTTGATAGCTTCTTCTAGATGGAGAGGCATGCATATCCACAATATAATATGATTAAAAACATTCACATACTCATCTTCTAAATTCGAAACCAGTAATATGAAGGAAAAAAAATTAAGCACTTATCTCACTGTTTGTGATCTTCCTTCACAAAAGAACCTTCTTTGAGTGGTGTTGATCATCACTTCTTTAGAGCATTCCTTTTGATGAGGGATCCTAAATTTAATTCTCTAATACCATGTTGAATTTAGGATCCCTTTTCCAATATTCTGAGCAAGAGAAAGGAAAAAGAAAAATAAGAAAAGAGAAGAAGAGCTCTCGGGTAGAGAGAAGAAAAAAAGAAAAGAGAGATGTGTGCCAAGCAAAGAGAGAGAGATTTACTCAAGAAGGAGATGTGTAACTTGATTAATTCCGAATTACAACACCTCTATTTATAGTAGAGGAAGAGATAGAGTCCTTATACAATTAGCCTTTCAATCTCCTAATTACATTCCAACTCTAACTCTCTAAGATAAGTCTATCAACACAATCTACTAGAAGTCTAATATGAGTTGAACTAGAACTCTTCTTCAATAACGTGAGTATAAAGGAGGAGGCCAGCTCGTGACCTTATCCATGTGGGTCCCACATAATCTTCCAGCTCATAATGATAAGGTTGTCAACTCGTGGTATCTTTGTGGTTCCCACTTGATCTTCAAGTCTTCCAACTCATTTGAGCTTGTGCTTCTTATCTTCTTAAGTCGTGCTGGCTTGGGTGAGGACTATTCTTGGTGTCCCACATCATCATGGTGGGTTCCACCAACTCGTGCACCATGGTGGGTCCCACATTGTAACACTTAAACCCTTTTAAGGGTCCACCTCCTTCGTCAATCCCGTCCCTTCCTTCGGTGAACAATGGAGGGGTTATTCTTACTCCAGCTACGGTATTGTGTGTCCGTCGAATTAACGACCAGTTGGAGATTCTAGTACAATGGAAGGACACCAAACAAGAGGCTGCTAATGGGAACAGCTGGTCAACTTCAAATAGATCTACCCAACTTAAAAGCAACCTTTTTCTCCAAGGGATGGGGGGGGGGGGGGGGGGGGGGGGGAGGGGAGGGGGGCGCGCAAAATGTTGAGGAATCAATAACTCATCGAGTCACACAAAGGAGGCAGCAATGACTCACTGAGTTAATTACTTTTAAATTTCATATTTTATATTGCTTTATATGTTTTCATTAAGTATGTAAGGATCCAGGTCGTAGGGAAAAAAATTGTCAATTTAAGCTTTAAAGCTCTAATGACGTCAAACCCTATTTAGAGGGTAGAGAAATAGAAGAAAGACAAACATTGAATTAGGTTAAACAAGGTTTGGAGTTCTCCTTGACGAGCTCTAGGGTTCGGGAGGTCTCCTTGATGAGCTCCAGGTATAGTTCTCTGTTGATTTTGGGTTTATTATTTCTCTTTTGAATTCTGGTTTATATTGATCTTACCGAAGCCAAGGGGGAAGGATTGATTTACTATTTCTGAGTTCAATTAGAGGTTGTAGGCTCTCCTACGTCCACAACAGCAAGAGGGAGCTTCTCTCCTTCATTCCGAGCAAGGGTAGGGGTTTCCCAATCCCAAACTGAGAGCAACCTTTAGAAAGGTGCTTCAGCCTCAAAGCCAGCAAACTCCAAGGTTAGGAACCCCCTAACCTCTGATCCGAGGACTGTCCAAGTTAGAGGCTTCCAGCCCCTAACCCGAGTAGTAGCAGAGAGAGTTCTAAATCCTCTCAACCGTGAGCAGCAAAGGGGACCTTTCCCCTCCTGTACAAGCAGCAGCAACAAGGACTCTCTGCAGCCTAGGTTCACGAAGGAGGTTGCTTTCCTCCTATCCTAGAATAGCCAAAGAAAAGGAGACTCCTTTTCAGCCTTACCGAGAGCAGCAACTCTATTACAGTGCTGGATTCACAAATCCCATGCCAAGTTACTCGATTCATGACTAGGGACCATAACAGGGTAGGAGGTGCCATTTCTCTTTTATCATAGCAGGAGCCGTCTTTGTGCTTGGAGAGCATTTGCATCTTAGAAGTCAAATTTAGAACCTAATGGTCATTAGCATTAGGAGCAAGATTGCAATATCATAAAATAAAAAAGAAAAAATCCATAGGGGGGGCGCAAAATGTTGAGGAATCAATAGCTCATCGAGTCACACTGTTGTGGACTCAATAAGACTAAGTCATCTACTTTACTTTTATTATTTATGTTGCTTTTAATTTCGAATTTTATTGATTTGTAATAAGACTTAAAGGTAGGGGTAGAATTGGGTTTAATAACCCTAACCTATGTTGATGTTAATTACCCTATTTAAGGGGTAAGGATGGAGAAATAAAGCAAGTTCGGAATTAGCATAAACTAGGGTAATTTAGGTTCCTTCTAGGCTCTCTATTCTAGGGTTCCTGGTGTGAACTCTCTTGGGGGTTTGCTGCATCCATTGGGGAGTCTTTGAGGAGATCTTGGAAGGAAAAGGAGGAGGAATTAGCCTTCTCTTCCATGCTGCAATAGTCATCCATCTCTTCCACGAACCAGTAGTGAGGGAAGGAGGATTTGGTTGAGTCTTAGCATCAAGAAAGGGATTTTCGAGTTGCTGAATTGAAGGAGGTCTTCAAGAGGTATTTTTATCTATCTTTTCCGAGTTTACAAGAGCTAGAGACTGCCCTCTTTACATTCAGCATTGGTAGTTGCATGAATTCAGAAACCCTACTCATTGATGTGAGGTATAAAGGGTTTCATAATTGGATCCTTAAAACAGTCTCTTGCTTGAATTGGTGCATTCATAATTAAGAAAAGGAAACTCCTTTTCAAGGGGAATGAATTCAGTAAAGGGAAAGGGGTTGTTCTTGAGTAATTACAGCAAGTAAAACCCTCTTCACATGAATCATAAAAGAGGGGTTTCATATCTGAGTGCTTAAACAGTCCTTTAACTTGCTGGTTGCATCTATAATTGAGAAAAGGAAACTCCTTTTCAATTATAACGTGTGAGGGAAGAAAAAGATAGTTTCTTTTCACAAAAACGTGTTAAGAAACCCTCTAACAGTGCTGGATTCATATTCAACTCGCCGAGTTACTAGATCCATGGCTTATATTGATCTTACCGAAGCCAAGGGGGAAGGATTGATTTACTATTTCAGAGTTCAATTAGAGGTTGTAGGCTCTCCTACATCCACAACAGCAAGAGGGAGCTTCTCTCCTTCATTCCGAGCAAGGGTAGGGGTTTCCCAATCCCAAACTAAGAGCAACCTTTAGAGAGGTGCTTCAGCCTCAAAGCCAGCAAACTCCAAGGTTAGGAACCCTCTAATTTCTGATCCGAGGACAGTCCAAGTTAGAGGCTTCCAGCCCCTAACCCGAGTAGTAGCAGAGAGAGTTCTAAATCCTCTCAACCATGAGCAGCAAAGGGGACCTTTCCCCTCCTATCCAAGCAGTAGCAACAAGGACTCTCGGCAGCCTAGGTTCACAAAGGAGGTCGCTTTCCTCCTATCCGAGAATAGCCAAAGAAAAGGAGACCCCTTTTCAGCCTTACCGAGAGCAGCAACTCTATTACAGTGCTGGATTCACAAATCCCACGCCGAGTTACTCAATCCATGACTAGGGACCATAACAGGGTAGGAGGTGCCATTTCTCTTTTATCATAGCAGGAGCCGTCTTTGTGCTTGGAGAGCGTTTGAATCTTAGAAGTCAAATTTAGAACCTAATGCTCATTAGCATTGGGAGCAAGATTGCAATATCATAAAATAAAAAAGAAAAAATTCATAATGCTACTTTTCTTCTTATATGATACAACCAAATAATAATGTGTACCGAACATTAAAATAATTATAAAAAATGTTAATATTATCATACCTTCTTGAAAATTTAAAACATCTTATTCAATATGTGAGAAAATTCCCTCGAACCAAGTAATCTAAGATAAATTCTCTACTGAGAGTTCTTGAGTAAAGAGTACCTGCAATTGGCATCTCTTTGAAAAACCCTATTGGTATGAGGTGCAACGATCTCTTTTACACTTTTTTACATATACATTCCATACTATTACAATTAAGCATGTTCACTTTGTACCATTTATCAATGTTTGCTCAGTTTGCCTTAATTGTTAAAACTTAGAACAATATTATTTGTACTACAACTTAGTTCACCACCTCGTTATGTGTTACATGGGATAACAATATCCATGTCCACTACCCCCAATTTGTTGCCAGTTTGAGACTTGAGTCATTAGTATCATTTCCTACCTTGAAATGGTCGGTCCTAGAAAAATCATCATCCATTTATTCTTTGGGCATATTTACTTTGAAGCACAAATGGTGTTTCAAATTCTATGTTGTCATGCACTAAGCCTTGTAGTGCTTTTATTGCCCTCTAGGGGGAACACGACCTTGTAAAGCATGGCTTCACAAAGATCTTTGTGTCAACTCTTCAGTAACCTTTAATAAGGTCAAGAGACTTATCTTTTAATGTAGATATTTATCTTTCAATTTTTATTGCTTTTCTCTTCATTTCCTTGTGTTCATGAAAAGGCATTGCGGCAAAGTTAAAGGCATTGCATAAAAACACCTATCTTTGGTTGATATGCTTTCTTTTGGTGATAGGAGGAGCTTTTTAGCCATAAAGAATGACCATGAACACCGGTAGTTATCAACAAACAAGATGTGTTAAGGAACTCAAATGGTTCAACATTCATTAATGATCCAGATAGCACTAATTTTCACTTTTTATGTGAAATACCTTTTGCACGTAATCACATTTATACCACTGATGATTTAGTTGTAGGTAGGTCACATAATGGCCCTGCATCTAGCCTACCGATGTGAGTAACCAAAGCAAATAATTTCCTTTTCCTGTTCCACATTTTCATGGATGTCATAGAGCTTTGAAATGAAAAACTCATGATCATCTTGTTGTTCGTAGCTAGATAGGTTTGCTACATGCTACCACCAATTGCACCAAAGCAAATATTGGATTTAACAAATTTGATTGAAAACAATAACAATCTTAACCTAGCACCTACATGAGAACAAGTTACTAGCAGATGAACTAGTAAGAATGAAAATAGCTAAAGAAGGAAATACAAAGGTTACACATAAATTTTATAAACATTGGCTAATGCAGATTATGAACAGCCCATACTTGGAACATAGTTAGGAATGCGATATTGTAGGGTACATTATCATATAGGAACATTTTAATCATTTGGGAAAATACAAGGGATGTACAAGGATCTAGAGGTCTGACAAGAAAGGTTTGGAAGTAGTATATTTTCAATGTAGAAGACTCTATGACCATTGACATGCATGGTTTTAGTGAACAATGTTTGGATGGAATAGATCGAGAATAGATAACATAATATGGAATTGTCTTTATGTAGGAATTTTCATAATTGACGAAAGCAATTAGGATAAAGGTATTTTCATAAGAAAATATATGTTAACGAGTTGGGTCACGAACTAACAAACCAAGTTTGGAAAATCTCGAACTCAGTCTGTTACACTTAAAGAGTCTTATTCCAAGTTTGAATAAGAACTGAACTGAAATAAAAATTAAATTGAGTCGAGCTCGAGTAGTTTGCGGGTCAGTTTAGATCAGTGCCACCCATACTACCAACAAGCTTCTTCATGCTGGTTGGAATCACTGGGCTCAACAGTGAATGTTGTGGGCTTTGTCGTAAGTCTTCTGTCCCGCATTATGTACTAATTCTGATTTCGGATGACTTACATAAGTTTCAGGGTTTTTTTTATTTTGGTGGTGTGACAATGTGAGACTAATTTCCTATTTAGATTAGAATCACAAGTGTTGTAATTTTACTTTAATTACTTACTATTTTATCTTATTTGATTTTAAACAGATATGAAAACAACTTTTTTAATTAAACTTGTATAATTTTCATGCGAAACTATCTATTAATTTGCATACCTTTTGTTAAACGAGGCGGATATGGGTGAAAGAGAATCCCTACCCAGTTATCCGATTGCCTATTTATTAGGAAAAGTATTGCAAGAATTTTGACCCGCCAAAGGCTATTGAGAGTTTTTTTTATTCCTATGCAACGGATACGTTGATAAGCTCCACTAATCCCATGGCAAGAAATGACTGAAAGGAAATTTTACTAAGCAAATACACAGAAGCAAAACTTTTGTTTTTTCTCGGACAAGTAACCTCCAAAATTATCCTTACTGGCTCTACAAAGCAATTTCAAACGTAGCGACAGTACAAACCATGGCGGACAGAAATTCTCTTTTAAAACTTGCACTCAGGGAGGGAGACTAGTAGGGGTAACACCAAACCAAACCAAACTCAAACTTGAAATAAGGCTTGTTAAGTATAAAAATCCAAGCACTGTTTGTTAATTCATGAGCCAATTCGTTAGCATAATTTTTTTTACATAAATACTCTTTACTCTAATTGATCTCATCAATTCTCTCTTTAATTGATTAATAATTATTCTTATTTACCTCTGACCTCAAAGACGATCATTCAAAGATAATCATTCGTTCAGCCCTTTTGGTCCATGACATTTAATATTGTTGTTTACCAATAGAATAAACACTAATAATAGAAGTGTTTGTTCAATAATACTAAGTTCTTTATAATATTTACTTTATTTATTTTTAGAACTCAAACCCAACTGAAACTCAAATTCAAAGTATTCAAATCAAATTAAACTCGAACAGGTTCAAAATTGGACCAGCTCGATGCCAACCCTAGTCAAAGTAGTATACCTACGCTTCACCAATACCAAAGAATCAAAATAAATTATTTATAAAGAACCAATGATCTGCACTGGTATGGTAAATGACTACGTAAAATGCAGCACAATAACGCTGATTGCTTTCTGACATCATCGAAGAAACAATCAATTTCTGGAGTAAACCACGATAAAGCTGAGAACCCACAGTTTTGGTGTTATGGTCCCTAGCCATGGATTTAGTAACTCGGCGAGTTGAATATGAATCCAGCATTGTTTGAGGGTTTCTTATCACGTTTTTTTGTGAAAAGAACTCTCTTATACTTCTCCTTTCACGTTAGGATTAAAAAGGATTTTGCTTTTCTCAATTATAGATGCAACCAGCAAGTTAAAAGACTGTTTAAGCACTCAGATATGAAACCCCTCTTTTATGATTCAAGCCAAGAGGGTTTTACTTGCTGTAATGACTCAAGACAACCTCTTTCCCTTTAATGAATTCATTCCCCTTGAAAAGGAGTTTCCTTTTCTTAAATATGAACGAACCCAGCTAATCAAGGAAGCTTCTTGAGGCCCCAATGTGGAATCCCCTTTCTTATGGCTCACGTCAAGGTAGGGTTTCCAATTTCATGCAACACTGGTTCCTTACGTAAAAGAGAAACATAAATCTAATCTCAATGCTTGGAATAAGATTAGCAAATACCTCTGGACGTCAACACCCAACCAGCAACAAGAACCTGTCCTCCTTCCTGGGTAGACTCACGTCAAGACCTCTCCTTTTTTGGAATTTTCGTGAAAGAGATGATCTTCTCTTACAGCTCAGAAGAGAAAGGTAATTCCTCTTCCTTTCCCT
The DNA here is from genome assembly GCF_029961685.1 of Aristolochia californica. Lineage (NCBI taxonomy): Eukaryota > Viridiplantae > Streptophyta > Magnoliopsida > Piperales > Aristolochiaceae > Aristolochia > Aristolochia californica. The sequence continues at coordinate 39,654,970 of NW_027181992.1, read as the reverse complement.
TCCAAGATCTCCTCAAAGGATGCAGCAAACCCCCAAGAGAGTTCAAGCCAAGAACCCTAGAATAGGGAGCCTAGAAAGAACCTAAATTACCCTAGTTTATGCTAATTCCAAACTTCCTTTATTTCTCTATCCTTACCCCTTAAATAGGGTAATTAACATCAACATAGGTTAGGGTTATTGTTATGGTCCTGGGTTAAGTACCTATGTCTTCCGCTCCTAACAGGCCGGTCTTTTGGGTAGTATTGGCTAGGTGCTTAACATTTGGTATCAGAGCAGGCGCTACGTCCCGACTTCGAGTCCCAGCGGCCGCGTGCGCAGGTGGACCGCAAGCCCCTGGCGTGACCCCTGACCCGGTCGCGTTGCTGTGTTAATGCCGCCGTGGTCATCGGCTCGGGCGGGCGGGGTGTGATGTTATGGTCCTGGGTTAAGTACCTATGTCTTCCGCTCCTAACAGGCCGGTCTTTTGGGTAGTATTGGCTAGGTGCTTAACAGTTATAAAACCCAATTCTACCCCTACCTTTAAGTCTTATTACAAATCAATAAAATTCGAAATTAAAAGCAACATAAATAATAAAAGTAAAGTAGATGACTCAGTCTTATTGAGTCCATAACATCTGCCCCCCCCCCTTGGAAATCGAGCTTGTCCTCAAGCTCGGAAGCTGGGTAGACCTGGTGGAAGTTGTCGAGCCGCTTCCATTTTGTGTAATTGTGGCCGATTGCTGCCCAGTAATGGCATGCAAGAAGATGTCCGATGGTTCTTCCTCAATCATATCCTCTGTCACCTCGATATCCTCATCTTCAACCTTATCGATCAAAAACAATCTTTAGCACTGATGCCCAACCCGATATGGTTCATCACAGTTGTAACATAGATTCTTAGCCCGCCGTTCTGCCAACTCAGCACTTGTCTATTTTTTTATATAAGGAGTTATAGGATGACTAGATCTCGGATCCCCTGTCAAAGTAACACCCGGGTTGTTTCTCGGAGGAATGTGCTCCCCTGATCATGGAGGTCGTCTGTGCTGTGCCTGCTGTCACAGTTCTAAAGCCCGAGCTATATTCATAGCTCTGGATAAGTCAACAGGTGCATAGAGCTCCACCTCAAGCTTTAAGGCTTTCGTCAGTCCTATTGTAAATAGCGCAACTTGTTGATCCAGTTGTACCATACTGCTGGCTCGTGCTAATTTTTCCTGGAACAATTTTTTATATTGCTCCACGGCCCCAGTTTGGCGTAGTAAAACCAAATCTCCCAAACGGTTACTGTAAGCTGAAGGACCAAAACGGAGAGAACGCAGTCGCTTAAATTCATCCCAATCTACCACCTCGCTATCAACCTCAATTAGCTGGTACCAAAATTGTGCTTCCCCTAGTAAGTGGAAAACAGCTATGTTGACTCGGTCATAGATTGGGACTCGCTGATGGCTAAAAAAAATTTCGCATCGATACAACCATATCAAAGGGTCTTCTGACCCATTATAAGTAGGGAATTCCATTTTAGTACACCTCAGAACAGTGCCTCCCCCCTGGTAGAAGTGTCCCCCCGGAATGAGGGATCTTTGTTGTCCCGAGAAACTCGTGCACCTCAGAAATTCATCTCCCCCTCTGTTATACGAATGGTCCCCTCCTCTCTGATCTAGAATGAGGGGTACAGTGCCTCCCCCCTGGTTGAGGTGTCCCTCCAGAATGAAGGGTCTTTGCTGACCCAAGAAACTCGTGTCTAGTAAACTCATCTCCCCCTCTGATCTGCGAATGGTCTCCCAGAATTGGGTTTTTGCCAGTGCTCAGACCAGTCTCCATGTTATCCATCCTTCCTTTCAAGGTTTCCAAACTAAGAGTGAACTTTTCCTCCAATGCAGTAAATTTCTTGCCAGTAGTTAGACCATTCTCCATGCTATCCATCATTCCCTTCAAGGTCTCCATATCGATATCAATTTTTGAGAACCTCTCTAGGACAGTATCAAATTTTCTTTCAAGCAATTCAAAGTATTCATTGGTGCTTCTCTCTACCGGGTTACCCTGCTCTGATACCAAGTTGTTATGGTCCCTAGCCATGGATCTAGTAACTCGGAGAATTGAATATAAATCCAACACTGTTTGAGGGTTTCTTATCACGTTTTTGTGAAAAGAACTCTCTTATACTTCTCCTTTCACATTAGGATTGAAAAGGATTTTGCTTTTCTCAATTATAGATGCAACCAGCAAGTTAAAAGACTGTTTAAGCACTCAGATATGAAACCCCTCTTTTATGATTCAAGACAAGAGGGTTTTACTTGCTGTAATGACTCAAGACAACCTCTTTCCCTTTACTGAATTCATTCCCCTTGAAAAGGAGTTTCATTTTCTTAATTATGAACGAACCCAGCAAATCAAGGAAACTCCTTGAGGCCCCAATGTGGAATCCCCTTTTTTATAGCTCACGTCAAGGTAGGGTTTCCAATTTCATGCAGCACTTGTTCCTTACGTAAAAGAGAAACATAAATCTAATCTCAATGCTTGGAATAAAATTAGCAAATACCTCTGGACGTCAACACCCAACCAGCAACAAGAACCTGTCCTCCTTCCTGGGTAGACTCACGTTAAGACCTCTCCTTTTCTGGAATTTTCGTGAAAGAGATGATCTTCTCTTGCAGCTCAGAAGAAAAAGGTAATTCCTCTTCCTTTTCTTTCCAAGATCTCCTCAAAGATGGGGGATGCAGCAAACCCCCAAGAGAGTTCAAGCCAAGAACCCTAGAATAGGGAGCCTAGAAAGAACCTAAATTACCCTAGTTTATGCTAATTCCGAACTTCCTTTATTTCTCTATCCTTACCCTTTAAATAGGGTAATTAACATCAACATAGGTTAGGGTTATAAAACCCAATTCTACCCCTACCTTTAAGTCTTATTACAAATCAATAAAATTCGAAGTAAAAAGCAACATAAATAATAAAAGTAAGTAGATGACTCAGTCTTATTGAGTCCATAACATCTGCCCCCCCTTGGAGATCGAGCTTGTCCTCAAGCTCGGAAGCTGGGTAGACCTGGTGGAAATTGTCGAGCCGCTCCCATTTTGCGTAGTTGTGGCCGATTGCTGCCCAGTAATGGCATGCAGGAAGATATCCGGTAGTTCTTCCTCAATCATATCCTCTATCACCTCGATATCCTCATCTTCAACCTTATCGATCAAAAATAATGTTTTGCACTGATGCCCAACCCGATATGGTTCATCACAGTTGTAACATAGATTCTTAGCCTAACCAAGTAGGAAGGAAGGGCTACAGGCTGGGTTGATGAGGAACTAAAAATTGGAGCTGAAAACAAGCCTAACCAAAAGAGCTGAAAACTAAAAAACCTTCTATATCAATAGCTGATAAAGTTATGGACACAACTTGGATGGCTTCACCTCACGCTTAGTGTACAATTCTCTCCAAGAAGAAAAAATTTAGCATCCCGCATTCCTCTGATAGGAATAGTCTTTAGTGCAACAAAATACAATTTGTGTACACTGCCAAGAGACATTCCACGCCACCAATCTTCAAAATAGATTTAGGGAACATAGGGAACACACGTATATCTGGCACTCGAATCAGAGGCTGGCACTTTGGTACCACTACATTTATGTATTAAAGTATGCTTCTGTTGAATTTGCCTATTCTGGTACAAAATCCCATTCAAGTTTTCGCTTCAAATGAGACCTGTCAGCACTGAAATCAAAAGAAAAAAACAAATCAGAGGCTGCATCACACAATCCAACACAAATATAATCCACAGAAGTGCCTGTGCCTAATCCTATTGTCTGCTTAATTACAACAATCAATGGATGCTTTATACACAAAAGACACAATATGATCAAACACTAGACACCTCCAAGATACTTCTAAAAACTTGTGGAAGACATCACAATGAGATACACTGAACGTGATCCTCGAGCCAAAGACTCAAATCCACTAATGAAAGTTATTAGTAATGTCTGAAACGGATTGGCCAGCTTCTTTATTCTTCAAAAATTGATTACACGTGTGCATTACACCCCAATTTCCCTGTGAGACTGGCCATTAAGCCAAAGGTCCAAATCTACCAGATTGACTAGCGTTTTATAAAAGGATTAGCAACTAATTACTAAGAATTGCCAATCAAATACATCTAACTCCTTATGCTCAACAATATGAAACAAATAAGAAGCACTCTATCAATGTAACGTAATCTGAAATCTTAAAAAGCCATAATAAGGAAGCCGAAAAAAAAAAAAAAAAAACTTAAATCAGCAGTTTCCTAATGATTTGGCAAGAAGATATTGCCCCTTTTTATTTTTAGTTCGCTTTGCTGGCTTTCTCAAAATAAATGCCAGGCTACACAGGGTAGAGAAGGCCATACTCCAAAAGCCCCACAACAAAAGTAACAAACTACATAATCTCTCCCTTCTCTACATGGATGCATGCATTCGGGTGTTTTTTCATATGCAAAACCTCTAAAGAATATTATTACCTGTTTAGTGTTGGTCTAGTTGGAGGTTTTGAGCCAAAAGCAGCAGCAACATCTACTGACATAGGCATATTTTTGCTCTGACTTGTATCCTCACCCTTCTGTCTAAACCCACCCGCAACTTGCTTATCCACCTGGCCATCCAATCCATCACGATTTACCATCACTCTCCTCAACTTATTTGGTGGCGACAATACCACTGGTCCTTCCTGTGGATTGACATCCATGGTAGTGCTCAGAGATTCCCCCTTCTTAGAAGGTCTTGGAAGTAATGCCGGCTTGGTTGGTGGAGGAACAGATGAAAAATACCTATACATTGATCATCAGTAATTCTTTGAAAGATAGAAGTTTGATATAAAACATCAAAAACAGAAAACAGGCAGATACCTGTGTTCTAATGCCTGTTGAACCGAAATCCTTGCTTTTGGGTCGTATGTGAACATCTTCAATAATAGATCTAAAGCGTCATCACTAGCCATGGGAAAAAGTGATCTAAGTGGAGGTGCAGGGACAAACTGATATTCAACATAATCAGGGAGATAAACCATATCAGGCCATTGAGAGGGCTTTGGCGTCCCAAATGCAGCAAAGATTTTTCCTAACTGATCAATATCACTTGAACCCTGTCAGTTTAACATTAAAACCATTGAGCCAAATAAAAATAATGTTAAAAAAAAAAACATAAAAAGTTTCAGGTCTGAGGAAAAAGTGAAACAATATCAAACTGATTCAAGACTTCGTAACAAAAAGTAAAAGATAACATTCATCCAAAACATAATTACTCTTCAGCAAGATTTTTAATTTTCTTGACCAAAGATAGTAGGGAGAGAACAAAAAAATCAACCATTTTCAGTAACATGAGCAAGCAAAATTTGACTTAAAAGATCCAATTTACCTGCAAAAATGGCCGACGGAGAAGAAGCTCAGCAAGGATACAAGCTGCAGCCCACACATCCACCCCAGAGCCATACTGTTTAGTGCCAAACAACAGCTCAGGTGCTCTATACCAGCGAGCAAAGACCTGGACCAAAAAATTGCCACTAAGAATAGGTTTCAGATCTTGAAAATTAGTATTTCCAGGACAATAAAGGGCCAATTGTACACCACTTTTTAGCTATTTAGCTTTTCACTTAATCCTGAAGTTAGAAAATTTCACTGAATCTGAGAACAATTCATTACTGGGATTGGCACTGGAACAGTATAATAGCACTTATCTTGCCTGTTGAACAAGGCTTAAACTCATACAAAACCATTTTTTTATAAGACAAATGTCCACAAATCGCCAAAGATGTTTTTTTAATTGAAAATTATGCAACACTCATAAAAGAGACAAGGAAAAAAAACAAAAGAAGACATGCCCAAATGGCCCGTCTCAACTAGAATTACCACAAAACAAAATAAAAAAAAAAGTGTAATAATTGGACATCAAATGAATAAATAAAGAAAAGGATTGTTCTCTTTATCTACACACTGGAGTTCCACCAGCATTCAAGGAGGGGAGACTAGGGCAGAGGAGACACCCCCTCAACTTATGCAGCCAGTAGAAATTTTAGCTTTCTAAGTAAAAACGATGATTTTATGCACAAGTCCTAATGGGTCCAATTTAGGTGCAACCGTCAGCATAATTCAGATGTTTCAACATAGGCCACATTCTTTTTTTTTCCAGAAAATGGCAAATTTCATTAAGAAAAGAAGAAAGAGGAGAGACCTCAAAGGGAGGAAAAATGCAAGGACCTACTTGGCTGCCAACATAGCCCAAGGAGGATCTAGCAGGATGAAGTCCTCAATAACAAAGTAGTCAGGCAGGTTCGCTCCTAGCAAGGAAATCTGCCAAAAGGATGGCCTCCTAAAAGATAGGGATGACAATGGGTCTAGTTAGATGGAGAACCTGCCCGAACCAACCCACTTCAGACTAGGATGGATTTCTCCCTTCACCCGTGGGTCAGGGAGACAGTTAACTCTAAAAACCCACATCCAATCAAGGCTGGGATGGGGTAATCTGAAAAAACAGCAAGGATGGGTTCATCTCCATCAAGGATGGAGCGTGGATGGGTTTTTCTCCATCAACCCCATCTCAGCGCAGGGTGGGGATGGGGTGATGGCTAGAAGTAGTGGGGCATGGTCGGATTTAGCGAAACCTGACCCTAACCCAACTGGTTGCCATCCCTACTAAAGGAGTTTTGATGATACCGTCAGTTGAGAGTTGATGAATTCTAAGCCATCAAAGAACTTGTTAAAATGCGAAGATGAGGCAAATCTTCTAGTTCTCTAGCGGTGACAACTGTGAAGTTTTCTTATTCTGCCAATTTAGGGTAGGATCCGTGGAATAGGTTGAATCCCTAGAAGGCTCCTATAACTCAGCCTTAGAGGAGTTTTTTTTTTTAAATTATGCTGAATTTTATTAAAACAAAGCTCAAACGAGCAAGATTACAAGGGGGGAAGCCTTCCCAAACAATGAGAGATTGTTGGAAGGTTCCGAATTTAGCCAATTTATCAGCCAATGAATTGGCTGATCTAGGAATGAGATTCCAATTACAATGAATTGAGGACACAATATCTGCAATACAATCAGTGATAAGCCAATGGTGTCAAGGGGGGGAGCTTTCTTTTGAACACTAACTGATGACAACCTTAGAGTCTCCTTCATTAAGCAACTTACCAAGAAGACAGTCCTTGAAGATTTGAAGGCCAAAAAGGAGAGCACTCACTTCAGCAATGTTTGAGTCAGCGATGCTCACCGGCCCAGCATAAGAGAGAATAGAAACTCCACAGCTATCTCTAAAAACACCACTCCAGCCGGCCCAGGACAGCCTAACGCACTGCCATCAAAATTGAGTTTGATGCAGTCGTTTGGGGGAAGATCCCAGGTAGCCATAATAGGAGTCTTGCGAGGGCCTGCAATATGAGCGATCGAGTTCCAATTTTCTTGAAGGGAAACACCCAATAGAGAGGCAAATTCCTTTCTGGTATGCAACCAGCTGGAGATCCATGGACCCTTCTTTATAAAAACCTAATTCAGTAAGAAGGGTCCTAACCCATAAGAGTTCACTAGCCGTATGGGCCCTAGCTCTGTATTCTGCCTCGGCGCTAAATCTTGCAACCACATTTTGCTTCTTAATTTTCCATGTAACCAAGTTTCCTCCAACCAGAGTACAATATACTGATGTAGATTTTCTATCATCATGTGATCCAGCCCAATCTGCATCTGAGAAGCCTTCTATGTTGAAGTGCCCATCTTTTTAATACATCAATCCTCTTCCTGGAGCTCCTTTTAGGTATCGTAATATTCTCTCTAAAGAATGTCAGTGGGTAATTTGTGGTTTGTGCATGAATTGACTCACCATACTTATAGCATATGATATATTTGGCCTAGTTACCGTGAGATAAATCAGTTTTCCCACAAGTCTTTGATATTGCTAATATCAATATCTTCTTCATTTGTGGCACATAATTTTACATTTGTATCCATAGGTGTGTCGATTGGTCGACAACCCTTCATTCTAGTTTCTTCAAGGAGATCCAAGACATATTTCCTCAGAGAATATTATCCCATGTTTGGATTGAAGCACTTCTATACCCAAAAAATATTTAAGCATACCAAGATTTTTAGTCTTGAATTTCTGACATATCATCTTCTTCACATCTTGTATGCACAAAGCATCATCACCGGTTAAGATAATATCATCAACATATATGGCCAATAATATTTTCCCTTTGACCGTATCTTTATAATATACGGAATGATCAACCGAGCACCGATGAAAACCAAACCGTAGAAGTGTTTGACTAAATTTATCAAACCAAGCACGAGGGGACTGCTTAAGCCCATATAAAGATTTTTTTAACCGCCATACTAACTCCCCCTCAACCACATAACCAGGTGGTTGAACCATATAAATTTCCTCACTTATATCACCATTTAAAAAGGCATTTTTAACATCCAATTGATAGACGGGCCATGATGAGTTAGCAGCAATAGATAAGATGAAGCGTACCGAATTCAATTTTGCAACAGGAGAGAAGGTCTCCTCATAATCTATCCCATAGCACTGAGTATAGCCCTTAGCAACGAGTCGAGCTTTAAGAAGAGCAACCTATCCATCCAGATTATGTTTTACCGAAAAAACCCATCTAGAACCAACCGGTCTTTTACCTTTTGGGAGTGATGTTAAGGACCAGGTTTGATTTGCGTATAAGGCGTGCATTTCTTCATCCATAGCGGCCTTCCATCCTGGATGCCTCAGAGCCTCCTGATACGACTGTGGAATGGAAGTAGAAGAAAGAGACGCAAGGAACTGAAAACACTCGGAAGACAAGCGATGGTAAAACATAAAATTTGAGATAGGATGTGAAGTAGTACAAGCACGACGTTCCTTTCTTAAAGCAATAGGCCAAGTATCAAATTCAGGTCCATACATAGGAGGAGAAGGACTTACCTCTGGTGGATCCGACAACTCCACAAGTAAAGGTACGGCCGGTGCATCAGGGTTAGGTTAACTTCAAGATTGAAAGGCACAAGCAGATAAGGAGTTGTAGAAGGAAAAGTCCATCCTGGAGGAGCATCATGGGAGTAGAAGGAGGTGTCCTCAAAGAAAGTCACATCCCTAGAGATAAGCATGCTCCGAAGGGTAGGATTGTAACAGACATAACCTTTCTGGGTGCAAGAGTACCCCAAAGAAATGCACCTCATAGACCGACGATAAAGTTTAATTTAATGCGGGGATGTAACATGAACAAAACAAGTATATCCAAACACTTTCAAAGGAAGAAAAAAAGGATCTTCACCATTAAATAACACAGGGTAAGGAGTTTTATAATGAAGAACTGATGAAGGTAACCAATTAATAAGAAAGCATGTCATAAGTATAGCATGAGGCCAATAGAAATAGGGTACCTTCATGGAGTAGAGGAGGCCCCGAGCAACTTCAAGAAGATGATGATTCTTCTTTTCAGCAACACCATTTTGTTGAGGGGTATAGGCACATGATGTTTGATGAATAAGCCCATTACTCTCACAAAATGATTTGAATTCATTAGACATGTATTCCTTAGCATTATCAGATCTAAAGATTTGAATTTTCTTCGCAAATTGTGTCAAGACCATAGCATGAAAACTTTTAAACAAATGAAGAATTTCTGAACGCTCTTTAAATAAATATAACCAAGTCACTCGGGTAAAATCAGCAACAAAAATGACAAAATATTTAACTAGGGAAATATTTGAGACACATAAAGGTCCCCATACATCAGAATGTATTAGCTCAAAAGAAGCAGTACTTGTAGTTGTAAGACAAGGAGAATACGTACTCCTAATATGTTTACTTAATTGACAAACCTCACAACTGAAATTAGAAAGTTCTTTTAAGGACGGAAGCAAAGAACGAAGTGAAGGGGTAGACGGATGACTAAGCCGGTTGTGCCAAAGTTGGGCCTCGAATGTAGTGGATGATAATGCAGCTAATGGTGGAAGAGTGAAGTAGTAAAGCCCCCCTTTTCATGGCCGCCACCAATCACCTGCTTCATAGTGAGATCCTAAAATACACAAGAAGACAGTGAGAAGGTGATAGAGCAATTTAATTGTTTGGTTAATTGACTAACCGAGAGCAAATTTAGAGGAAATTGAGGGACAAACAAAACATCTTGAAGGGGAATAGATGAGGTAAGAGAGAAGGGACCTTTGCCAAGGACCTTGGTTCGGGTACCATTAGCAATAGTAACGAATATCTGAGGACGACAAGGAGATATGGATTGCAACAAGTGTTTGTTACCTGATAGATGTCCGGAGGCCCCAGAGTCGATGATCCAAGAGGAAGAGGAAGAAGAAGAAGAAAGCATACCTAAGGCAATAGTAGTAGCAGCAGTAGATGATAGGGGAATAGAGGATTCCATGAAGGACTTCATTTTTTGAAACGCAACATAGTGTTCAGCAGTAAGAGTCACATTTCTGAAGGATGATTCAGCCTTATCTTCATGTTTCTCAGCGCAAACAGAGATTGGGTTAGCCATGGCCCAATCAGGCTTGCCATGAAGTTTCCAGCATGTTGCCACAAGGTGGTTCTGACCACCATAGTAAGTGCAAAGTCAAGGCTCAGTACGGGAATTATTCGGACCCGTTCGACCACCTCTATTTTCAACCCCTCTCATAGTTCTACCCCCTTTCATATATTTGCCCCGTCCGAGGTATGATGAAGATGTACCCCGATTGTCAGAGAACATCGCCGATGGGGCATCAATAGGAGGGATGGATCAGGTACCCGAAGTAATGTAGCATTAATGTCATCGAAGGATGGAAGAGCGAAAGAACTTAGAAACTGAGTTTTTGCAACCTCAAGGTAAGATTTAATATTCGATAAGCAAATAGTTGCTGCCAAGGCTTCTCGTTGTCATTCTTGAACGGCAATATCAGTGGAGTATGGCTGAACTATTTTCCATTCTTGGAGAAAGCCCCGAAACCGGGCCAAAAATTCGTGAATATTATCTCCATGTTTAGTATGCAGCATATTTTGTAAGACATCATATACTTTTTGTAATGATGCAGTACTTGAGTAAAGCTTAGCACAAGTGTCCCATATGTAAGATGGCTGGACGAGGGGTCGGTCAAGGAGTAATTTCCTCCCACCAACCATCTGGGGAACGAAGTAACTCCCACTCAACGACCACTCCCTCTGATCCAGCACCTCTAGTAGGATAGCACCCAGGAAGAGGCGAAGATCGAACCAGTCTAGGGAAGCAGCACCGGCAGCAACAGCAACGAAAAGGTAAACAACCGGAGGAAGAAGAAAAGAGGGAAAAGGAAGTTATTGACTCTGAAGATAGTTTAGGCGAGAGATGGCAAACTGTAATCTCGAAATCCTCTCGCCGAAGGATCCTTGTGGAGGATCCGACCAGATACGAATTCCGGAATGGAAAAGCAAAGCTGACTTTTCAAAAGAGGAAGGAGAAGAGTGGGGAGGCCATCCAGATTCATGCACAAGAGGGCGAAAAAAATCATACATCTCCCTCCCAATCTCCGCAGTCAGTTTTTTCCTAGACATTTTCAGGAAAGTCCAAGTAGGAAGCATGGGAAGAAAATACAGCAGATCACTCCTCACCGGCGATCTGGAATTCCAAGTACACAGCCAGTATCATGGAGGACTTCTTCAATGCGTCATCCACCAAAGACGTGGCCAAATGATCATGGGTATGATTTTTCTCCCACAGCCCTCCACTTCTGGAATGGGTTGGAAACGCTTTGATCAAATTTTCCAGCAGCTAACCACCCACCAAAAATCCACTCACAACCCAGCGCTTCACACCAGACAATTTTGTCGCTCCCACCGGATCCTCCACCAGAGAAGACTCAGGTCTACGAAACCAATTATCCAACACCACCACCAATACCACTCCCCCAATTCTCACCCCAGAAAAACCAATTCTCTATATCCCTGCTAGCCCACATTGAAATTGAGGGCAAGCGCAAAATGTCCCTGGCAGTGCTTTTGGAAGACCCGGAAAATTTTTTCACCAAAAGACAACTCCAAGAATGGCTGCAAAAACGAAATATCATGTCCACAGCCATCATCAAAGCTCATGAGAGGAGCTGGATCATCAACTGCCATTCAGAGGAGGACCGCAAGAGACTACATTCACTGAAGACAGAGACTATTTCAATGATCCTCCACATGACCAATTGGAGCCCAGAACTCACAGCCCCCATCTCGGGGCAATGGGTGATCGTCAAAGGTCTTCTGGTGGAAATCCGATGCCGGCATACTCTGGAATGCCTCACAAAAGAATTCGGAGGGATTATTTGGGCCGAAAGCCAGCCAACGCAGCTTCACAAAGAAAAATTTTTCATCCGGCCAAAATCACCGATAAGTGGTTTACAGTTTTTTCATATCTTTTTTTTAGAAGAGTTGTAAATGTATTCAAAAAAGAAAAATACAAACCTAAAGACTAAAAAGACATTTCCTCCACAACAAGATGTTAGAGGGTAACACCTTTTTTAGCTTGAGCATCGGCTAAATGATTAGCGGATCTTGGAACATGTTTCCAAGTACATAATAAAACAGAAGTTAAATTACAAATTTCATCATAAATCTTCCAATGACGCCAAGGAGGTTTTGATGGCTTGGAGCACCAGTTTATAATAACTTGAGAATCCCCTTCAATCAAGAGAGCACCGTCCTTTTTTTGTTTGAAGAGCTTCAGCCCGTTGAGCAAGCCATGTAATTCCGCACAAGTAGAGTCTGATACTCCAATTGGACCCGCATAAGTGAAGAGAAGATTCACTTGATCATCGTGAATTACTCCACCAAATCCAGCTGGGCCCAGACAACCGAAAGCACTTCCATCAAAATTTAGTTTAAAGTGTCCAGGAGGAGGTCTAGTCCATTCTATCATAATAGGAACCTTCGAACTAAGAGACATTTTCGCAACATTTCTCCAATTTTCCCTCATATTTGTTGCTCTTAGATCACAGAATTCTTTGCGAAGGAGAACCCAAGAGCTAACTTGAGCGACTATCTGATCACAAAGAATATTCCGAGGAATAGCTTTCTGATTGAATTTGCGATTGTTTCTTTCTTTCCATAAATTCCACACAATGTGTCCAACACAACAAGATATTAAGATTTTCCCTAACTTCGGAAGACAAGAGTTAACCAAAGTTAAAATAGTGTTTAGCAAATCTTGCGAAGGGCAATATAATAAACCGATCTTGTCCATTAATTCGGTCCAAATCTTATGAGCATATTCACAATGTAGAAGTGTGTGATCTGCTGTTTCAGGAGATGTGTTGCAAAATGGGCATTCTGGATTGGAAATATTAATGCCTCGTCTTTGCAAAGCGTCAGAAGTTAAGATTGTCTTACGACATACCGTCCAGATGAAAAATTTGATGCGAGGAGGAATCGGGAGCGACCATGCAAAAGCAACAGAATGTTCTACATGAAGAGGAGGGTATGAAATCATATGATGGTACGTTGAGGCTGTAGAAAACATACCTTGTTTGTTGGGCGTCCAGATGAGTATATCGGCAGAATTTTTTAAGGCCACACCAGAAAGTAAATTGATCAGGCCAGTTGCTTCAACAGCTTCAGAGTCATTTAATGCCCGCCAGATATGAAGATTCCAACCACCCGAAGACTGCCAATGGTCAAAAATCATTGAACTACGAGATCTTGACAGTTGGAATAAACGAGGATAACTTTCCTCTAAACAACTAGCCCCGATCTACCAATCCGACCAGAAAAGAGTATTTGTACCACTCCCAATATAGCATTTGACGGCAGATTTGAAGGTAGGTAAGAGTTTGGCAATTTTCTTCCAAACAGGGGATAAATTGTAAAATCTTCCCCCATCCGTCCACCAGCCATTCTCTTTTTCGGATTTAATTGCAACCATTCGGCGCCACAGTAGATTGGGTTGCATGTTGAACTTCCAAAACCACTTTAATAGCAGAGACTTGTTGGTGGTAGCAACGTCACGAATCCCGAGGCCCCCCATTACAATTGGTTTACAAACATCAACCCATTTTACAAGATTAAACTTTTTTTCCCCATTTGGCCCATCCCATAAAAATCTTCTTTTCAAAAATTCAATTCTATCCCGAATAGAAGCTGGACAATGGTACAAAGATAAGAAATAGGAAGGTATTCCATGAAGCCATGATTTAATTAGAACCAGTTTACCAGCTTTGGATAAAAAATTTCCTTTCCAAGAAGCCAGACGCTTCTCAAGCCTCTCAACAACCGGAAACCAAGAATTTTTCGAAGGCAGGAAAGGAGTCAAAGGTAAGCCCAGATATGTACTCGGAACTGATGCTACCTTACAACCCAGATAGTTCGCCATTGAGTTGAGAATAGATGCATCAATATTAAATCCAAAGATTGTGGTTTTCTCCCAGCTTATCTTTTGACCAGACGTCATTTCAAAGATGTTCAAGATTGCTTTCAAGCATTTTATTTGTCTCATGGACCCTTCTCCAAAAAAAATAGAATCATCTGCAAACTGAAGAATGGGAACGTCTTGGATTGGATCAGAAAAAATAGGACTGAGCCAACCCGAACGTTTAGCAAACCGGATCATAGAGGTAAGGTATTCTCCAATGAGAGTAAAAATAAATGGAGAAAGGGGGTCTCCTTGTCTGATCCCCCTAGAGGTTTTGAAATATCCTGGGGGTTTCCCATTTACCAAAACAGAATATGAAGGAGAGGAAATACAACTCCTCATCCAAAATTTCCATCTCGTACCAAAACCCATACGGTCAAAAAGATAATCCACCAGTTTCCAATCAACCCGGTCAAAGGCTTTCACAAAATCAATTTTCAGAACAAACCTAAGAAGGGAAGATTTTTTGAACGAATCAAGAAGTTCATGAGAAGTTAGAGAAGAGTCCAGGATGTTTCTGTCTCTGATAAAAGCACTTTGACAAGGATTAATTACCTTGTAAAGGACAGCTTTTAGCCGATTAGCCAACAGACGACCAATAATTTTATATGAACTGGAAGTGAGACTGATAGGCCGAAAATCTTTAGGCTCCTACGAATTTTTTTTTTTAGGAATATGAGCAATAAAAGATGCGCCGATTCCAGAGTGAGTAATTCCCACTTGGTGAAAATTGTGAACGAAGGAACATACATCATTTTTTAACAGATTCCAAAAATAGTGATAAAAGTCACCATTAAAGCCATCTGGTCCGGGGGCTTTATCTTTAGGAAGGCCCAGCACAGCCCGTTCAATTTCTTCTGAGGAGAATGGTTTTTCAAGATCAACAGCGTCTTCAGTTGAGATGCGCTCGAAATCGAGCTGATGGATTTTTGGTCTTCTGAAACAGACTTCTGAATATAGCTCTGAGAAATGCTTCACCAAAAGGTTAGAAATGGAGGCACTATCCGTTACCACTTGGTCTTCGTTATAGAGAGCAGTGATACGGTTAGTCCTCCTCCTGGCCGACGCAATGGAATGAAAAAACTTTGTGTTTCCATCACCCTCAGCCATCCAACGAAATCTTGAACGTTGTTTCCAACGGACAGAATCAGAATGAAGAAACGTACGGTATTCAGCATTTAAATTATTTCTAATCAAAAAATCAGTAGGAGAGATTAATCTTTGTTCCTCCAGTAGATCCAGCTCAGAAATGCGGCGACGAATCGAATCTTTCTAGGAAGCAGCAGAAACTCGGTGATTTTTATCCCACATTCTGATCTTTGTCTTAAGGGCTTTCAGTTTCCGAGGGAGGGCCCAGCCCGGGTTCGGATGATTTTCCAATTCGAGCCACCATGATTTCAAAGAAGGGATGAAAGCCGTGGTGGCTCGAATTGGAAAATCATCCTAACCCGGGCTGGGCCCTCCCTCGGAAACTCAAAGCCCTCAAGACAAAGATCAGAATGTGGGATAAAAATCACCAAGTTTCTGCTGCTTCCCAAAAAGATTCAATTCGCCGCCGCATTTCTGAGCTGGATCTACTAGAGGAACAAAGGTTAATCTCTCCTACTGATTTTTTTATTAGAAATAATTTAAATGCTGAATACTGTACGTTTCTTCATTCTGAATCTGTCCATTGGAAACAACGTTCAAGATTTCGTTGGATGGCAAAGGGTGATGGAAATACAAAGTTTTTCCATTCCATCGCCTCGGCCAGGAGGAGGACTAACCGTATCACTGCTCTCTGTAACGGAGACCAAGTGGTAACGGATAGTGCCTCCATTTCTAACCTTTTGGTGAAGTATTTCTCAGAGCTATATTCAGAAGTCTGTTTCAGAAGACCAAAAATCCATCAGCTCAACTTTGAGCGCATCTCAACTGAAGACGCTGTTGATCTTGAAAAACCATTCTCCTCAGAAGAAATTGAACGGGCTATGCTTGGCCTTCCTAAAGATAAAGCCCCCGGACCAGATAGCTTTAATGGTGAGTTTTATCACTGTTTTTGGGATCTGTTAAAAAATGATGTATGTGCCTTCGTTCACAATTTTCACCAAGTGGGAATTAATCACTCTGGAATCGGCGCATCTTTTATTGCACTTATTCCTAAAAAAACAAATTCGGAGGAGCCTAAAGATTTTTGGCCATTAGTCTCACTTCAAGTTCATATAAAATTATTGGACGTCTGTTGGCTAATCGGCTAAAAGTTGTCCTTTACAAGGTAATTAATCCTTGTCAAAGTGCTTTTATCCGAGACAGAAACATCCTGGACTCTTCACTAACTGCTCATGAACTTCTTGATTCGTTCAAAAAATCTTCCCTTCCTAGGTTTGTTTTGAAAATTGATTTTGAGAAAGCCTTTGACCGGGTTGATTGGAAACTGGTGGATTATCTTTTTGACCGTATGGGTTTTGGTACAAGATGGAAATTTTGGATGAGGAGCTGTATTTCCTCTCCTTCTTATTCTGTTTTGGTAAATGGGAAACCCCGAGGATATTTCAAAGCCTCTAGGGGGATCAGACAAGGAGACCCC
The DNA here is from genome assembly GCF_029961685.1 of Aristolochia californica. Taxonomy (NCBI): domain Eukaryota; kingdom Viridiplantae; phylum Streptophyta; class Magnoliopsida; order Piperales; family Aristolochiaceae; genus Aristolochia; species Aristolochia californica. The sequence goes on along the minus strand of NW_027181992.1, from coordinate 39,638,075 downwards.
CTTTCTCCATTTATTTTTACTTTCATTGGAGAATACCTTACCTCTATGATCCGGTTTGCTAAACGTTCGGGTTGGCTCAGTCCTATTTTTTCTGATCCAATCCAAGACGTTCCCATTCTTCAATTTGCAAATGATTCTATTTTTTTTGGAGAAGGGTCCATGAGACAAATAAAACACATGAAAGCAATCTTGAACATCTTTGAAATGACGTCTGGTCAAAAGATAAGCTGGGAAAAAACAACAATCTTTGGATTTAATATTGATGCATCTATTCTCAACTCAATGGCGAACTATTTGGGTTGTAAGGTAGCATCAGTTCCGAGTACATATCTGGGCTTACCTTTGACTCCTTTCCTGCCTTCGAAAATTCTTGGTTTCCGGTTGTTGAGAGGCTTGAGAAGCGTCTGGCTTCTTGGAAAAGAATTTTTTTATCCAAAGCTGGTAAACTGGTTCTAATTAAATCATGCCTTCATGGAATTCCATCCTATTTCTTATCTTTGTACCATTGTTCAGCTTCTATTCGGGATAGAATTGAATTCTTGAAAAGAAGATTTTTATGGGATGGGCAAATGGGGAAAAAAAGTTTAATCTTGTAAAATGGGTAGATGTTTGTAAATCAATTGTAATGGGGGGCCTCGGGATTCGCGACGTTGCTACCACCAACAAGTCTTTGCTATTAAAGTGGTTTTGGAAGTTCAACATGCAACCCAATCTACTGTGGCGCCGAATGGTTGCAATTAAATCCGGAAAAAAGAATGGCTGGTGGACAGATGGGGAAAGATTTTACAAGTTATCCCCTGTTTGGAAGAAAATTGCCAAACTCTTACCTACCTTCAAATCTGCCATCAAATGCTATATTGGGAGTGGTACAAATACTCTATTCTGGTCGGATTGGTGGATCGGAGCTAGTTGTTTAGAGGAAAGTTATCCTCTTTTATTCCAACTGTCAAGATCTCGTAGCTCAATGATTTCAGACCATTGGCAGTCTTCGGGTGGTTGGAATCTTCATCTCAGGCGGGCATTAAATGACTCTGAAGCTGTTGAAGCTACTGGTCTGATCAATTTACTTTCTGGTGTAGCCTTAAAAAATTCTGCCGATACACTCATCTGGACGCCCAACAAACAAGGTATGTTCTCTACAGCCTCAACGTACCATCATATGATTTCATACCCGCCTCTCCACGTAGAACATCCTGCTGCTTTTGCATGGTCTCTCCCGATTCCTCCTCGCATCAAATTTTTCATCTGGACGGTATGTCATAAGAAAATCTTAACTTCTGACGCTTTGCAAAGACGAGGCATTAATATTTCCAATCCAGAATGCCCATTTTGCAACACATCTCCTGAAATAGCAGATCACACGCTTCTACATTGCGAATATGCTCATAAGATTTGGACCGAATTAATGGACAAAATCGGTTTATTATATTTCCCTTCGCAAGATTTGCAAAACACTATTTTTACTTTGGTTAGCTCTCGTCTTCCGAAATTAGGGAAAATCTTAATATCTTGTTGTGTTGGACACATTGCGTGGAATTTATGGAAAGAAAGAAACAATCGCAAATTCAATCAGAAAGCTATTCCTCGGAATATTCTTTGTGATCAGATAGTCGGTCAAGTTAGCTCTTGGGTTCTCCTTCGCAAAGAATTTTGTGATCTAAGAGCAAAAAATATGAGGGAAAATTGGAGAAATGTTGTGAAAATGTCTCTTACTTCGAAGGTTCCTATTATGTTAGAATGGACTAGACCTCCTCCTGGACACTTTAAATTAAATTTTGATGGAAGTGCTTTCGGGTGTCCGGGCCCAGCTGGATTTGGTGAAGTAATTCATGATGATCAAGCGAATCTTCTCTTCACTTATGCGGGTTCAATTGGAGTGTCAAACTCTACTTGTGCGGAATTACATGGCTTGCTCAACGGGTTGAAGCTCTTCAAACAAAAAAAGGACGGTGCTCTCTTGATTGAAGGGGATTCTCAAGTCATTATAAACTGGTGCTCCAAGCCATCAAAACCTCCTTGGCGTCATTGGAAGATTTTTTATGAAATTTGTAATTTAACTTCTGTTTTATTATGTACTTGGAAACATGTTCCAAGACCCGCTAATCATTTAGCCGATGTTCAAGCTAAAAAAGGCGTTACCCTCCAACATCTTGTTGTGGAGGAAATGTCTTTTTAGTCTCTAGGTTTGTATTTTTTCTTTTGAATACAGTTACAACTCTTCTCAAAAAAAAAAGTGTCCCATATGTCCTTGGCGGTTTCCAAGTGGACCACATTGTTGGCCACATGCTCTTCCATGCTATTGATGAGCCAACTTATCACCATGTTATCATTTCTAACCCACTTGTGGTAGGTCTCATCTTCTTCATCAATCGGAGGAGGAAATTTAATAACAAGGCTTAATAGGTCAAGAGTGATAAGAACCCTCCGGACCGATTGTGACCAACTCATGTAATTGGAGAGACCTCTTAGTGGAATCATAGTAATACGGAGTATATCACTCTTATTACTGTTGTGTCCACTCTCCATGATGAGGCAAGTCAAATGTGGAGGTCAAAGGAAGGGGCCTTCATCAAATAACAATTACTCAATGTAATTTGAAGAACTCGTGGACCAAATCAGTCACCAAAAAAGAGAACAAGAAACCAATTTCCTTCACGAGAGCAAGCACCAAATTATCAACAAATTTGTGTCTTTAGCAAGTGAGAATAAAATTCAGCCATCACTCAATTCCTCTTTTATTCTTAAAATCAAAGAAGAGAAGATAGATGCAACCGATTAGGACTTAATCCAAACTCCAACACAAACCGAGAGAGAAAAAAAATATTTAGAGACGATTTAAAGGCAAATCAAGATACTTGGAAGAAATTTTATCTTCAACTCATGGGATACTTCAACGTAAAAAAAATTCAATTGTTGAAGTTCAAAAGACACTACAAAGGGTAAATGACTGTTGGAATTTCACCAAACATAAAATGGGCATCCAACAACATAACACAAACCCATGAGCAACATTAAGTAGGAGAAGTTACAGCAACATGTGCTGAATTCTACCTCAAATGAGATTGATCCAAGTTACATAAAGGTAATTGAATCTCAACCATTATTTTAATAAGACACAAACAGCAAATGATCTTGATCACGCTTATAATTGATTTACAAGAAGATCAAGATTATAACATCAATTTAGTCATAAAAATAAATCTTCACAACATATAAAGATTTATCTTGACTTGATGTGATTCAAAGTTCAAGAAGTAGAAAAACAGTAAAGAGGATTATGAAAATAAGGAAAGGAAACAAAATGTAAATAAGAAGAGAATGAACTTATCTCTACATGACTGAACTCCTTTTACAACTTCTTGAACAGATTCCATAATAACTTCATCAATAGAGATCCTAAACTCCTTGCTCTAATACCATGTAGAATTTAGGATCTCATGAAAGGAACTTTAGATCAACGAGGAAGAAGAAGAAGAAGAAAAAGAAGAAGAAGAAAAGAGAAGGAGAGGAAAAGAAGAAGATGGCATAGAGGTGTAAATATGTGTTCTTTTTATGTCTTTTATTTCATCAAGTTGTAGCCCTAAGGGCATTGTAAAAACTATAAATAAAGGCATTGGCTAAGAGGAGAGCATTGAAGCACTCTCCTCTCTTTCCACAAATTCGTCCAGCCCTCATTTTCTCTTTGACGCAAACCTCTTCTCCCTTAATCCAAACTCTCTCCTTCCACGTCCTTCTTCTCCTTTCTTTCTCTCTTCCTCTTCTTCTTCTTCCTCGTTGATCTAAAGTTCCTTTCATGAGATCATAAATTTTACATGGTATCAAAGCAAGGAGTTCAGGATCCCTATTGATGAAGTTATTATGGAATTAATTTATTCAAGAAGTTGTAAAAGGAGTTCAGTCATGAAGAGATAAGTTCATTCTCTTATTATTTACATTTTGTTTCCTTTCGTTATTTACATACTCCTCTTTACTGTTTTTCTACTTCTTGAACTTTGAATCACATCAAGTCAAGATAAATCTTTATATGTTGTGAAGATTTATTTTTATGACTAAATTGATGATATAATCTTGATCTTCTTGTAAATATATTACAAGCGTGATCAAGATCATTTACTGTTTTTGCATTATTAAGATTGATGGTTGAGATTCAATTACGTTTATATAACTTGGATCAATCTCATTTGAGGTAGAATTCAACACATGTTACTATAACTTCTCCTACTTAATGTTGCTCATGGGTTTGTGTTATGTTGTTGGATGCCCATTATATGTTTGGTGAAATTCCAGCAGTCATTTACCCTTTGTGGTGTCTTTTGAACTTCAACAATTGAATTTTTTTTACGTTGAAGTATCCCATGAGTTGAAGATAAATTTCTTCCAAGTATCTTGATTTGCCTTTAAATCGTCTCTAAATATTTTTTTTCTCTCGGTTTGTGTTGGACTTTGGATTAAGTCCTAATCGGTTGCATCTATCTTCTCCTCTTTGATTTTAAGAATACAAGAGGAATAGAGTGATGGCTGGATTTTATTAAAGGCACAAATTTATTGATAATTTGGTGTTCGCTCTCATTAAGGAAATTGGTTTCTTGTTCTCTTTTTTGGTGACTGATTTGGTCCACGGGTTTTCAAATTACATTGAGTAATTGTTATTTGAAGAAGGCCCCTTCCCTTGACCTCCACATTTGATTTGCCTCATCGTGGAGAGTGGACACAACAGTAATAAGAGTGATATACTCCGTATTATTACGATTCCACTAAGAGGTCTCTCCAATTACATGAGTTGGTCACAATCGGTCCGGAGGATTCTTATTACTAATGACCTCTGAAGCCACGTTATTAAATTTTCTCCTCCGATTGATGAAGAAGATGAGACCTACCACAAGTGGGTTAAAAATGATAACATGGTGATAAGTTGGCTCATCAATAGGATGGAAGAGCATGTGGCCAACAATGTGGTCCACTTGGAAACCGCCAAGGACATATAAGAACACTTGTGCTAAGCTTTACTCAAGTACTGCATCATTACAAAAAGTATATGATGTCTTACAAAATATGCTACATACTAAACATGGAGATAATATTCACGAATTTTTGTCCCAGTTTTGGGGCCTTCTCCAGAATGGAAAATAGCTCAGCCATACTCCACTAATATTGCCATTCATGAATGACAACGAGAAGCCTTGGCAGCAGCTATTTGCTTATCGAATATTAAACCTTACCTTGAGGTTGCAAAAACTCAGCTTGTAAGTTCTTCCGCCCTTCCATCCTTCGATGACATTAGTGCTACATTACTTCGGATACCTGATCCATCCCCTCCTTCTCCTAGCAATGCCGAAAGACACACTATCTACAGAAGACAGAGTGTGCCTGTTGTGGTCTCTAACCATGGATTGTGTGATTCGACGGAGGGAGAGGTCGTTTAGAGGATTAGAGGCAAAACCAGGGCATCTTGATTTACATGGGTGACCTATGATGGCAAATTTGTGATGGAAAATGAAATGGAGGGGAATGAACTGATCAGGCTCATCAAGGGGAGACCAGTACCCTTGGGTTCATCAAGGAGAACGTCGATCTTGGGTTCATCGAAGGAGAACACCGATCCTGAATTAGGGTAAATTATGCTTGCTTTTCCTCTACCCCATGAGCCCCTTAAAGGTTAATCACGCCAAGGCATTTGAATGAGAGTTTACAAAGAGATTGGGTCAAAGCCCTCAAAGAAATCCTAGACCTGTATGCAAAATTGAAGTTTCACGCTCCTTTATGATTGGATACACCAAGTAAGAAGGTCATGTTTGCGGAGATGACAGTGGAAGAGCGGGTCGAGTGGCTTAAATTTTGTTTTGAAAACTAATTGTAATGCGTTATAAATACACTATTCTTTTGGAATATTGTTATGTATTAGGTATGATGTTTGAATTATGACGTTGCAAGATATATTAGTATGGTTAGTATTTAAATTTGATATGTTGTTGTATTTATATATTGCATGGATGAATATGGTAGATGAGTATGGATGTGGACAGTTAAATGAATATGGTTGCATAGGGATGTGATTGAATGTAGGATGTGGGAATGTGGATGAATATGGTTGTGTATAGGTGTGATTGCAAATAGGTTATAATTGAAGATTGATGTTTACTTGTGTTTATGACATTTAGGCGATTGAACTTGTAGATTTCCATGGATACTATGACAGACGAAGAACAGGTTGCAACTATGGTTGCATTACAACTTTGTTTATCGCCATGGGAAGATACTATATGTACCATTGCAACAGACTTGTACCACGTTCTTGTGGAATGAATGGTCCATTGTAGTTGCAAAAGGCACTAGACAAATCACCAGTTAAATTTCAAAAAGTTTATAGGATGAATCAACTGGCATTTCACAAATTGGCAGATATACTTACTAGTAAAGGGTTTTTATCAGCCACAAAGACCATCTTAGTTGAAGAACAACTTGCATATTTCCTCCTAACTGTTGGTCAACAACAATCTTATAGTGTCACAACAGAGATGTTTGATAGATCAAACTGGACCATAAGTAAGTATTTCAACAAGGTGTTGGATGCAATCCTCAAACTTCACTCTGATTACGTCAAATGACCTTTACAACGCACACACTCGAAGATTTTAACCAGTTCAATGTTTTATCCGTATTTCAAGGTCACATCACTTCCTATAACTAAATAATTTTAGATTAATATACAAATTTAGTCAATATTAATTGAAAATGTATAATTAGGGTTGTATTGGAGCTATTGATGGAACTCATATCAAAGCAAATATTCCACTTGAAGATCAACCAAGGTTCTGGAATAGAAAAGGCTATCTCTCACAAAATGTGATGGCAACATGTTCATTTGACATGCAATTCACTTATGTACTTGCTGGATGGGAGGGATCAACAGTTGATTCCCTTGTACTGAAGGATGGATTGACTCGCCGGGATAAAATCTTTGTACCTAAAGTTAAGTAATATATTTTTATGCAGTCATTTTTTATCTATTTTATCTTCAATTATTTTATGTGGTATATAATTTCTATTATAGGAAAATATTATCTGGTCGATGCTGGTTATGTAAATCTTCTGGGATTTTTGGCTCCATATCGAGGAACCCGACATCATCTGCAAGAATTTGGAGATAATATTCCTAGAAATGAAAAAGAATTATTCAACCGTAGACACTCATCTTTACGGAATATTATTGAGCGAACTTTTGTGCTTTAAAAGCTCGATTTCAAATGTTAAAAGGCACTCCTTCATTTTCTTTCAAGATCCAGGTGAAAATTGTACATACTTGTTGCATATTGCACAATTATATACGTGGAGAGGATTATGATGATATATTTGGAGATTAAGATGATGATTCGGGTGGCGAGCTCGGTGGAGGAGATGATGCGGTCCAATTAGGTGCAATGGATGAGACAAACATCGACGATTGTAATGGTCTTGAGGATGTGGGTAGCCAAGTAATATGCTTTCGGAGGCAGAGTGCATTAGAATCCACAAGAGCCGCACAATTTCGAGATGCCATATAGACTTCCATATGGAACGATAAATGATGGTTGTATCTTATTACTTTTGAACATGCGTCGTTTATATGTACTAAACTTGTAACTTGATGATTTTAATATTAAAGGCACGAACTCGTTATTAGAATAATCTTTCTTTTAGGTTATTAATAAATTTGTATATGTATTTATTTATTATTTTTGCTCAATTTTATTACTATATTAAACTTCATATTTAAGTCTCTAGTAAATAAAATATAATTAAAGTATCCATTTGATTAATTAATTACTTTTAATTTTGTCAAAATATATTATTAATTAATACCATGTAAAAAATCTATCTTATGTTATTAATATAATACTTTTTTATTCATTAATCATATTTATTTTTTATTTACTCTATTGTATTAATGATTTAATAGTGGAAAGTAAAATATTGTTAACTCAAACACTTGGTTTAATTAACTTATTTTTATAATTAATAAAATCAATTGTTTTAAATTTTGAAGATGAAGATGAACTTGTCCACACTAACACCCTATTTCGAAGATTTTGAAGATGAACTTGTCCACACTAACACCCATTTCAAAGATGAAGATCATGTAGATGCATGAGATGAAGATGAAGATGAAGATGAAGATGAAATTTTTGTTTTGTTGACTATAGTCAACTTGAAGGACAAGATGATCTTCAACCACATAACGCCCTTCTCCACTTGAAGTCGTTAGTGGAGCGCAGATGAAGCATCATCTCGATGCAGGGGATGAAGGGGCCCTTCATCTCCACGGTTTAATTTCAATCATGTGGAAGAAGGCCCTTTTTTATCTTCTTCGAATTGAAGGATGGGCGACGCCCTCGGTCTCGCTCTCTCTCCTCGCACCCCCCCCCCCCATCGCGCGTCGTTTTTTCTTTTTTCTTCCTCTCTCCCGCACTCCCTTCCCCACCGCCTTTCGCCGGACCAATAGCTTTCGCCGCGCCACCGTCGTCCACCGCCGTCCAGCAACCGAGAACAAACCCGAGGAGAGCTCAAGAGAGTCTCCGTCGAGGTGAGTTCGATAGTAGTCGCTCGCCAGGCCGAGAAGAGATCCGAGAGGGCTTCTCCGGTGCAACTTCCGCTTTCCGACCATCCTCCGGCGTCGGTTACGTATTTCCGACCAGTCCCGAAGCTATTCCAACTCCAATCGAGACTCAAGAGAGCTGGTTGGAGAACGTCAGCTCTGTTTCGCTCTTCGCTGGACGTTACCTCCGTCCGTCGGCTTCTAACCGTCGTCGCCGGCGTCGTCTCTACCTCCGGCCACTCACTATTGCTACCCGACGCCACCAATTTCCGAAAATTGCAGCACCCGTGAGAACAAGTTGCTGCCCGAGCGAGAGGAGGAAGAAGGGGAGTAATTCGTCATTATTGAATTTAATTTTTCATATAGTTTGAACTTAGGTTTTGAATGTTAATTGAATCTGATTTGATAATTAAGGTTTATTTAAGATTTGTTTTCTTGATATTTGATTAAATTAGCTAATTAGGGTAAGATTATAATTGAGGTTGGATTTTGGTATTTTAATCCGATTTTTGTCTTTAACTCTAGGCGCCCGAGAGGGGCTAGACGCAAGGATCGAGAATCCGGATTCGTGGTTACGTGGCGCTCGAGAGAGGTACAAATCAAGGTAAAATCCAAAGTTGATAATTTTAGCATCATCACAATAGGAAATTGATTCTCTGCATTCTATTGTAATCCGATCTTTGTCATTAACTCTAGGCGCCCGAGAGGGGCTAGACGCAAGGATTGAGAATCCGGATTCGTGGTTATGTGGCGCTCGAGAGAGGCATGAATCACGATAAAATCCAGAGTTGACGTTTCCTGTTGTGCAAGTAGTTAATTAAATTATTCTTTGACAATTTAGGAAGTAGTTAATTAAATTATTGCTTGATAATTTAGGATATAATTAGTGTTTAGTTCAGATTAATTCATCATATTTGGTTAGGCTAGTTGACTGAAGAATACACAAAATTCAATCCTCCCAGGTAAATAAAATATAATTAAAGTATGCATTTGATTAATATATCATCATTAATTATGTCAAAATATATTATTAATTAATACAATACAAATCTATCTTATGTTATTAATATAATATTTTTTATTCATTAATCAGAATTTTTTTATTCACTCTATTGTATTAGTGATTTAATAGTGGTAATTAAAATATTGTTAACTCAGACACTTTGGTTTAATTAGTTCATTTTTATAATTATTAAAATCAATAATTTTAAATTTCTATAAGATGAAGAAGAAGATGAAGTTATCTTGACTAACACCCTATTTCAAAGATTTCGAAGATGAAGTTGTCTTGACTAACACCCATTTCGAATATGAAGATCATGTAGATACATAAGATGAAGATGAAGATGAAGATGAAGATGAAGATGAAGATCAAATTTTCATTTTGTTGACTAACCCCCCCTTAGTGTAGAAAGAATTGAATTGAAGTGAGATTACACCATTTCATTTGCTCAGGCAAAAATGGGGGAAAGCTGATTCCTACCTATTTTGCGAATCATCCACTTTCCTTGCGCGACGCGCGTTGCTTCTTCCCCCCACCCGAAAGGAAAAAATTATTCACATTCGCTATTCTCCTCTCCCTCTCCCTCAGCCTTCATCTCCCGATGAATTTTTTCGCCCCATTTCTTCCTCTCGTCTTCGCTCTCTCTGCTTTATCTTGTTTTTGCTCTCTGCGTTCTCTGTTCGCCCTAGCTTTATTCATCTCATCTCTCTCACTGTGCAATGCCTAAGGTTTCTGCCATCGGCATCATCGATTTGTGGGATTTTAGGGTTCTTACCAAGTCTATGATGCTTCAGAGAATGGATTGGGACATGAACCTCGCCAGCACAGAGCAATGGAGGAACATTTGTTGTTGTGAGGTCGATCTTCACGCCGTAATAGAATTTTGCGGTGGTTTCAAAGGTCTTGGAGCCGCCTGGGAAATCCGAAATCGAAGGTCTCTTTTGCGGTAGGGCTCTTTGACGACGACGACGGCTTGTTATTTTTTATTTTTTTCATTTTTTAAAAAAATTATTGTAATAGCACGTCATTAGTATATTAATTTATAATAAACTTTAATCATGAATTAGTTTAATTATAATAAACTTTAAACCACTAGATTTACATTTTGTGTTAATATATTATTAATTAATAATACGTAAATAAATATATTATGTTATTGATAAATTAATATATTTATTTATTTATTATGTATTTTTTATTTTGTATTAAAATAGTGAGTTTTAATGTTAAAATATATCTTATGTCATTAAAAATAATTTATTTATTTATTATATTCGTTTATGTTATTTTTAAAATTTTATTTATTTTAAATAATTTATTCTAGTCACACGTAATTAGTATATTAATTTATAATAAACTGTAATCATTAATTGGTTTAATTATCCAATTGCTATAATTAATTAAACCATTAGGTTTATTTATTATATTCTCTTATGTTATTTTTAATTTTTTTATTAATTTTGTATAATTTATTCTAGTCACATGTAATTATTATTTTAATTTATAATAAATTATAATCATTAAGTAATATAATATAGTTTTTCATTAATTAAGATATTAATATATTCTAATACTACACATTAAATCATTTATAAGTGTATTAACCGCATTTATTTTGGTTAATTATATGTTTAGGTATATGTTCTGTTTAAGTATATTATCAAAAGTTACTCATTCTCTTCTTTATATCATATTTTTTATTTGGGGGCACTAATACTGAAATCTGTTTTTCAGCCACTTGAACTCGTCTACACTAACACCCAAATATGAGTTGAAGTTGAATCAATTCATTTCAGTTTAATTCAATTTTTCACTTCAATTCATGTTCATTGTGACTAACCCCTGACAGCCATTAACCCCACATGAAAGTGAATTCCAATTCACTTTCACTTCACATCAGGGTGCACTAACGGCTTTTTGAGCCACGCCTAAAAGGTTACAGTAGTTCACGGAAGTGAAGTATTTTTCTGGTGGCCAGTCTCCTACTTCTGCAAATAGAAAATCCGAATCTGGGTGAAGAACTATGATTATAGAAAGGTCTCGGATATTTCGACTGTTGATCGAGGAATTTTTCATGAGGAAATCAATTTCATTTAAGATGAAATAAAAGTTCGCGGGCAGCTTTACCAAACAAATGCGACGCTGTACTGAGAGGATTCCTCATTCACAAAAATTTAGGTGCGCTTCTCCGAGAAAGCGGTGGAACAGTGCTCCTCGCCGGTCAACAGCGTGAACAGACGTCTGGCTGTGGAGGCGAGAACAGAGAGGCGATGTGGTGGGAGAGTAGACTTTCCAACGTGAGTTGACCAGCACCCCATGTGACGTAATTCGGTAAAGAATAACATCTCCACGACGACTCCACCCACCGCCACGCGCCGGCGTGTGGGCCACGCCAATCTGCTCTCTTCTTTTCTCCATTTAAAGAAAGGCATAAAACGGCTCGACCAAATTCTAGCTTCATTTGACTTCGTATTCATTCTTTCTTCTCTCTCTCTCTCTCTTTCTCTCTTTCTCTCTCTAAAACAATTCTCCATGTCTCCTCGGGAGCTGACTTCCAATGTACGCTCTAAGCCTCTTTTTTCGTTTCTGTTTTTTTTCCTTGCATCTACGATTCTTGTTTTCAACCTTCATACGAATTTCCTTTTGATTCCGCTTTTCTTCTGTTATGTTTGTATGGGCTTGGTGCCTACTGTGCTGCAAATTAGGGATTATAAATTATGGGATTGCAATTTGTCTGGCGTATTGGCTCTTGAGGTAGAATTAGACTGTGATGTTGGCGCCGTTCTGTCTTGGACAGTCTTGTGTTTTTGGAGTAGTGGCGCTTTTGAGCAACGCCAGAAATTTTCAGTCAGTTTGGAAAACTGATTTTAATAGAATGATTGCAACACTATCTGGGAAATGAGGCTGGAAAAAGGGTCTTTGTCTCTGCAGAATTGTAAATATAACCAAGTTCATATTTTTACCTTATCATTGGATATATAACTGAAATAATTTTGGATTTTAGTGGAACTTAGCATTACTTTCTTGTTCAAGCTTGGCTCTTGATTGTGGGAAATTCAAAGGGCCTTGCATGGAGAATCAAGTGAGGGGGATGGGTAGTTATTACGCTACTCTTACAGTCATACTACATATCTACTACTTTAAGGGGGAAGGAAAGGGTAGAGTTGTTTCAGTTCATTGCAGTTATTGCCGTTTTTGAGTGCTTTAACTACTTGCTTGTCTGAGAATGGATGCGATTCGATCAACAATCTTTCAAAGCTTATTGGATCCCCATTTCTTTGGAATCACTTGTTTCACATCATCTTTATTCGGTTAATCTTCCTGATTGAAGATCTTAATTTGGATCCTTCAACCGCTGGCTTCTAATATGTAGCTTTTCAAGGTCAAATTTTTTCGTGCTTAGGGCTGAATTCATTCCTTTTGGATTGCTCTACTTAGTTGCATGCCAAAGCAGTGGAGAAATACGATTAGTTGAAAACTTTTAAGAGTTTTGACTCAAAATTCTTTTAGACAACTGTCGTGTTAATTTACATACTAGAACATCTTATATTTGTTTAATTTAGTTGTCCACATGGTAATTTTGTGTTCAAATTTGTCAAAAGATATAACAAACTCTCCCTCTATGGTCCTCAACAAATTTCTGTGACCAATTTGAAAACAAATCTAACACAGGACGTTTGCATAAATTTCAACCTCTATGGCATTTAATTAGGTAAGTTTATTTTGATAAATTGGCATAAAATTCATTAGATCAATCAGCCGTACTAAATGACATCAACAAATTCCTCTTCAGAGACATGTGTGTGTCTTCTATTTCTGGAGCTGCCTAAATAGTGCCTTCTGTGCTTATGCAATATAACGACCTTACGAATTCCAGTCGCCATAAAGGGATTAAGGTCCAAATACTAGTTCTGTGGAGCTATAATTATTCTTCTCAAAAAATTGAAATTCAATATAACAAGCTTATAAATTCAAGTCACCATTAAAGGGTAAAAGAAGGTAAAGGGTAAAAGAAGGTGATAGTGCTAGTTTTGTAGGATATAGTTAATCTACTCAGGTGGATTGAGGCCTTTGACTCAATGGCCAAGTCTCACCAAAGGGAAAGGAGTATGCATGAGTAGTCAACATTTAATTTTTTTTTTTTTTAAAAACTCTGCTCACTCAAGAAATGAAACAGACAAAAAAGCTATTAAGGAATAGTCCCACATGGATTAGTGAGAGCAAATATGTTGGGTTTATTAGTTGGGAAAGAGGTTTCTGAAGATAGCTAGTAATTTTGGGATGGGCCTTGGACCCAACTTCACATGGTATTAGCGTAGGTACTCATATGTGGGCCTCCACCTAAATTATCCATATATAGCTACAAAAGAGGGCCTACACGTGATGGGGAGTGTTAGGGAATAGTCCCACATGGATTAGTGAGTAGAAAGATTTTGAATTTATTAGTTGGGAAAAAGGTTTCCTAAGTTGGTTAGTCATTTTGGGAAGGGCCTTGGACCCAACTTCATATGCTATCAGAGTAGGTACTCATATGTGGCCATCCACCCAAATCATCCACATGTAAGAGCCTAGAGGGCCTACATGTGAGGGAGAATATTAAGGAATAATCCCACATGGATTAGTGAGAACAAATATGTTTAGTTTATTAGTTGGGAAAGAGGTTTCCTAAGATATCTAGTCATTTTGGGATGGGCCTTGGACCCAACTTCACAAAAGCAAAAGTAATTTAATCTGTTGTTGTGTTTATTTCACTCAGTTCTTCCCAACGCTACTTCTGATACTCTTGAAACTTCAAGACTCTGGCTCCTGTTTTATGCTCTAAGTACCTAATACATGTTTCTATCAATCGAGGTTCTGTTTGGGGCACATAAAACTAGACTTTCAAATATACCAGTCTCAAAGTGGTAGTACTCTGGCACTAGTTAGAGGCATTAGATGTTTCTAAAAACATTTATGTCAAAATTTGCACTTAGATTTCTACTAGAACATGAAATTATAAAACTATTTAGTTTTCTGATTAAATAGGAAGTTTTTTTACAACTCTTTTCTATACCTTGTGATATGGTAGTATTGGTATTCCTACTATGTATGATGCAAAGGAGTTATAAAACACGCAGCTGATTTCTAATAGAAACGGAAATTGTAAAACTAGGATATCTGTAATAGGCTATTATGGTTCAATAGGAAATTCTGCTTATAACTTATTAGTATATCATGGGATGCCATGCTCATGTTGTACCACACTATTGGCTGACATGATATGCTATTTTTTTTTATGAAGACATGATATGCTATTTTTTTTTCGGATGAGTTTTTTTCCTCGTCATTTCTCTTTCCTCTTCTTTTGTGCTCTGGCAATGTTGACAAATTGTGAAATTGTCAGTACTTGCAAGTTTCTCCCTCTCCAAGATCACAATTGAGGCTTGTCCTCTTCATTGTAAATTAATGTATTATTTATTTGTTAATGAAATTCACCATCAAGTTAAAGAAAAAAGTGAAATTGAAGATTGTTTCTGGACTTAAATTGTTAATTTTACTTTTCATCCAGGCCCTGCTTGTCTCACTGATTTTCACTGAAAACAGGATTTTTCTGGAGAAGGAAATTCAAATTTAAATTCCTCACAGTTGGAGGGAAATGGGCTTATGGATGCACTTTCTCCCTTGGACTCTGAAATAGTGATGCAGGAAATATTTCAACAGCGACCTTTCAAAGCAATTGATGATCACCTTGTGGAGTTCTCTGAGGCTTTGAGAAGTAAATTAGATTCTAACTCATCCTTGACATTAATTTTTATAATTTATTCTTTTTCTATTTCAGGAAGTAATCTGAAAGACGCATTCTCCAAGCCTTTCACTATTTCTCTTTCCTTGAACAGACAAAATTTTCTTTTATTTCTCATTTTTATATTTTGCATAATTGGGTTTTGGTTGAGACTCCCTGGAGTTTATTTTATGGTGTGAATCTGTATCAAGTATTTTCCTGGGTTTCCAGCCAAATATCCCGCTTTACCTTTGAAATCTCTGTTGTCCCAAACTCTTGCTTCACATTGACGAATTGCTTACTCTGGTTTACTGTTAGCGGTTGCAAAGGCATTAAGGCGAGTAGCTGAAGGAAAAGCTGCTGCTCAAGTCGAGGCAGCTGAATGGAAGCGCAAATATGAACTTGAGAGGGCATACAATCTGAAGCTTAGGCAGAAGGGTCAGTTGATCACTCTGCGCATGTCTACTAACTTGCTCTTCTTTCTATTAAGTACTGTATGATTTCTGTGGTGCTTGGTGTAATTACTTGACATTTTGTGTTAAACGTGGCTAGTATTTTTTTGAATTGTAAAAATGTAACTTGGGGAGAAAAGGAGAGGAAAAGAAGAAGAATAGAGAGAAGAGAGAGGAGAAGAGTGTGTCTCTTTGCACTTGATGAGGGAGAAAATTGACCCCCTTTCTATTTATTTACCTCTTAAGTGAAAGTCAATAAAGTGACAAAATATCTCTTATCCCTTAATCTTTCATAACTTTCTAAATACTACTTAGAATGCTGTGAAAATTGAACTTATGCTTCTAACATAGTACCGGACATATTACCCTCGAGAGGAGTATACTAGAGGGTAAAATGACCAGAACACCCTTAAATAAATTCTAACACTTCTCTTCAGGCTAGAGTGTATATATTGAGAAGCCCCAGTTTGTTACAAAAAATCTCAAATTTTGTCTTGCCCTAGGCCTTGATAAATATTTCACCAAGTTGATCAGCAGATTGTAAATGTGAAGTGATCATCCCTCTAACTCATTATTGTGTTACGGATGAAGTAACAATCAACTTCGACATGCTTAGTTTATTCGTGAAATATAGGATTACTAGCAATAAAAATTGCAGTTTGATTATCACACTATGCATAATCATGACTTCTGTGAAGTTGGGTCCAAAGCCCATCCCAAAATAACTATTCAACTCAAGAAACCTCTTCCCAACTTAACAACTTCTATAGTGGGCAAGTTAAACTCTTATAGTACAAACCTAAACCACATGAGCTCATTAACTATATGCACCATTCTCTGTATATGGCTTCTGCATTAGAGCGGCCCACGATATTTTTTTTCATATTTTTCCTGTTAATTAATTTTCCTCCATCAGATACACAATAGTCTATAGTAGATTTCTGATGCAATTTGAATGCCACATAGTCTGCATTTGAATATGCCTCAAGCTTTAAGTGACCATGTAGCTCGTACAACAACATTTTCCTAGTGCCCCTCTTAAGGAATAGCCCCACATGGATTACTGAGTACAAAGATTTTGAGTTTATTGGTTGAGAAAAAGGTTTCCTAAGTTGGCTAGTCATTTTGGGATGGGCCTTGGACCCAATTTAACATGGTATTGGAGCAGGTACTCATATGAGGGTCTACAACTAAAATTTTCCACTTGTAAAGCCACAAAAGAGGGCCTACATCGAAATTATCCACTTGTAGAGCCACAAAAGAGGGCCTACACCTAAATTATCCACTTGTAGAGCCACAAAAGAGGGCATATACCTAAATTATCCACTTGTAGAGCCACAAAAGAGGGCCTACACCTAAATTATCCACTTGTAGAGCCACAAAAGATGGCATACACCTAAATTATCCACTTGTAGAGCCACAAAAGAGGGCCTACACGTGAGGGGGAGTGTTAAGAAATAGTCCCACATGGATTAGTGAGTACAAAGATCTTGAGTTTATTAGTTGGGAAAAAGGTTTCCTAAGTTGGTTAGTCATTTTGGGATGGGCCTAGGACTCAACTTCAGAGCCCCCTTCAGGTATCACAATATTCTGGGAGTTGTTTCCAGATGAAATTTACAAGGATATATTTAGGCGTGTAATTTAGCATAAATAAGTTTACCTATAAGTCTTTTGTAAATGATCTTATTCTTAAGTTCGACACTACTATCTTCATTAAGATTAAGACTCACCTCCATAGGTGTTTCTGCAGGTTTACCCATACTCCTACAACATATCTACGTAATGTTTCCATTGTATCGATACAATTCTTGCTTTGCTTTTGTCTACCTCAATCCCAAGAAAATATTTAAGTGACCCTAATTCTTTATTTGGAAACTTCAATCCCTTGCTTTTCACTTACTGATAATACTATATCATCTATATATACAATCAATCCGACAATTCCAATAGGTCTCTTCATGACAAATAGGAATGATCATAGTGGCTTCTACAAAAATCCAATGGCATAAAAACCTTGTTGAACTTGTCAAACCAACCTCTAAGACTTTGCTTGAGATTGTAAATTGTCTTTTTCTTGCATATGTTTCCAGTTTCCTTCTTAATAACATATCTAGGAGGTTGATCTATGTATACATCTTCATCCAAGTTTCCATTTTTTATGTCCAACTAAAATAAACGCTTGCCCTTGGTCACTGCCACTAAAATAATAATCCAAACAGAACAAAATCTGGCTACAAGAGAGAAAATTTCAAATCTTTATAATTTACTGTATATACCCAACAACATTCTTGTAGCTCTAGAAGCGGATCATATAATGTCCATGTGCCTCAGTCAAGTAAATCTTCAAGCTCTATGTACATAGCCTGCTTCCATGAAAGAGACAACATAGCTTCTTGTACCGAAGAAGGAATATCACACAAAGACAAAGATAGCACAAACATCTTGAAGGAAACCAATAGGAAATCAAAGGAAACAAACTAGAAATAGGATATCTAGTAGAAGTAAGAACGCCTTTACAAACAACAATAGGAAGATTCAGATCACATACCTCCAGGAATTATAGATTAAGAAGGTGCTAGCACATGTAGTAGAGAGACTCTTAGACAATGTCTTGGGAGGTTTTTTGCATTGATAAACCTGTAATGGCTTTGATTCAGCAGCTGGGGTTAGAAAACTCCTCCAAAAGACTAGGAGCAACAAGATCCGTCGTGTCAGAAGAAGGCTAATGGGTGAACTGATGGACATGAGAAAATATGAAACATATTCAAAGAATGTAATATCAATTGACACCAATGTCTTCCTTGATGAAGGACAACAAGTTCTGCCTTTTTTGTGTGTGTAACCCAAAAAAGCATGCTTAATGGCTTTGGGAAACAGTTTATGAACATATGGCCAAACACATGCACAAAACACACAGTTAAAAACTCGAGGACAAAAAGGATATTACTGACTATCAGACTCGAGGACAAAAAGGAAATAACTCACTATCAGACTCGAGGACAAAAAGGAAATAACTCACTATCAGGCTTAAGGACTTGGAAAGGAGTTTTCCCTCCAACTTTGAGGAAGGCATCCTATTCAGAAAGCACCCTAGTAAGATTTGGGAAGATGCATATGGAATAAAATAGTTGATGGAACTTCAAACAAATGATAGTTCTTCCTCTCCATAACTCCATTCTTCTGTGGAGTGTTCACATTGGAAGATTGATGAATGATACCAATAGTTGATAAAATGAATCAAATATATGGTTCATGAACTTTAGCCCATCATTTGTATGCAAGATACTAAGAGAAGCACCAAACTGTATTTTTATTTCATTGTAAAAATTCAAGAATATAGTGAAAACTTCAGATTTCTCCAGTTGGAGATACACTCAAGTAGACCAACTAAAATCATCAATAAATGAATTGTAATCATATACACTAGTAATTGGACATGGTCCACATACATCTGGATGAATTATTTCGAATAGACCACTACTGTGAGTTTTACTGGATGAAAATGACACTTGTTGGTGCTTCCCTAATTGACAAGACTTACACTGAAACACGAGATTAGATGGCAAGGAGAAAAATAACTGAGACAACTTGCCAAAGAAGGATAGCCTAGCCGAAGATGCCATTGGAAGGTGCACCATCTTCATGAAGGGCTGAAGATGTTTGCTATGATAGACCTTCCATGTGATACAACCCATCTTTGTCACGCCCTAAACCAATCATCCTCCTCGTTTGGCTCCTAAAAAACATAAAGTAGGGTTGAAGGTTACTGAACAATTCAAGGATTTAATGATTTGACTAACAAAAAGAGCATTAATTGTAAATTTGAGAACAAATAAAACAAAATCTAAGAGTAAAGACGAAGTAGGTTGAACTAAGCCTACTTGGCTAACTGGAGAGGATGAACCATCAACAAGAGTAACTTGTTTAATTGCGAGGATTGATTAAGGAACAAAAACAATGAAGGTATACATGACATATGTCAAGATGCACTTGAATCAATAACCCATGTAGAAATTAGACTCACATGCAAAGCTGAACTGGCTAGAGTGGCTTTAGTTGAAGGAGTAGGTTGAACTATGGATGCGAAGGAAGAAGTCAATTGGGCCATTTGCTAGACCAATTGCTTAAGTTCATTTGGGGCACCTTGCCAATGTCAACTACACGAGTTGCATGCGTCTCACTATTGTCTACAACATGAATTGGCCAACACTATTTTATTGCTGACATTGTGTCATCTATTCATTGTAATTGGAATCTCATTCCTAGATCAGCCAACTCTTTGGTTGATAAATTGGCTAAATTCGGAACTTCCAAGTAATCTCTCATTGTTTGGGAAGGCTTCCTTCCTTTGTAAATTGCTCTCTTGAGATTTTGTCTTAATAAATTCAGCATCATTTAAAAAAACAAACAAACTTGTCCCAACATGTTGAATTTCTCGAAAAGAGAAAAATTTCACAGGCTTGTTTTAATTTGAGTACAATGAACTTCTATTTATAATAGAGGAAATTAGTAGAATCCAATTATAATTAAACTACCGTTGTCCCAATTACACCCAAAGTTAAACATTAAAAGATAAGTCCTAGAACAATTGAACAATTGAACATAAATAGAAGGCTAATATAACTAAAACACGTTTAACTGAGACTCTTCTATGAGATCTCATTCTATGAGACTCCTATAAGACTCCACCATATTAATTTTGGCTCTACGAGACCTCTTATTGTGAGAGTCATGTAAGATTTTTCCATACTTGCTTTTCAATACCCCTCCTCAAGCTAGAATTTATAACTTCAACTTGCAATGAAAAGGATTCATGGTTTTCAATTTTCTTTTGCTAAAAAAAAAATTCTTTATAGACGCAAAAACTTTACCTTTTGTTCTCCTCTTTTCTTGAATATTTTGGTCATATAAAAATTACCACAACCTGTGGAATAACATACCTCTTTCCTATACTTCTTCTACTACTTCCCCTCAAGTTGGGGATAAAAAAGACAGAGAGATCCAACTTGGACAAAACACACCACTTTTAGCTGTACGACAAAGCTCCATATACCAGTTAAAATAGTCAGTCTTAAACACACTCCGCTAAATTTTGAAGGCGGAAAAATTATTTAACTTTAGGGCACAACAAAGAGACTACTCACTTTTTAAGGGTAGTTCAAACACAAATCACCTCTTGGGTGAAGAATAAAAGACTTGACTCGAGTTGGATGCTGGGCACACTCTTATACTTTTTATGTAGTGGGTCTAGGCATTGCTCTGAAGTGGTGAAAACACAGTATGATAAACTGAAAAAATACTAGAGGAAAACAACTTTAACCGGAAGGAGGCGACTATGCAACACTCATACTTTCAAACGAATCTAGAATGTGACCTTTTTTTTTTTTTTTGAAAAACTAGGGGAGACTATAATGGTAGAACTTAATAAATTTGACCAAGTATAACTTTCTTGGGGTGACCACAATTTTTCAGAAATGATAATGTAGAAGATACACAACTAAGTAACAAAAACGTAAAACTTGAAAACAACATTGAAGTAGGATATGCATACCATGAACAAGCACATCATGGAGTGATTAAGTCTGACCAAAACTCTCTGATTAGAAGAGAAATTTGTCTAATAAACAAGGATTCTAGGAGAAAAGAAAACTTAATTCACGTCAATGCATGGAGAGATAATAAGAGAGAAAATAAGAAAATGAGAGATTTTTGGTAAAACTGACCTTTGGTGCTTCTGATATCAATATCTCCAAAAATATAGCTCAAAATAACAAAAGGTTTGATTCTCATGAAAATTGACTTAAGTAGCTTTAAATTGATACCTAATTTGACATAAATTAGTTCTTGAATCTTTTATGACCTCTTGATTTACTTCATTAAGTAGTTTAACGCTTGCCGACTCCAATGAGAATATCTTCTTACATATAGATCAGATAGACACGAAATTTGCTCCTTGAAACTAGATTTCGATACCTTTCATTCATGTGTAATATCTCTTCATAAAATATACTTCTTTTGAGAGAAAGAATCTAATACATCTCGGACTCTGTAATCTAGCCGAATTGACTACTCTTTCTTCTTTTGCCATCATGATCATTGACTCTTCCGATATTAATATCTCCCTTTAGAAAATTTAGATTGAGAATTTGTTTGATAGGTAAGAAAATAGATTTACAGATCTTTCTTTTGACATATAATTCTTTATATAAAGTCTCGTTTTGGATGACATAAAATGGCTCGAAAATTGAAGCTTTCTGTCGGTGCTCAAACCTGTCTTGTTGCTTGACCTTTGCTTTTTCAAATATTGATTTCTCTATGCAGAAAACTTTGATTGCCAAAATTATTTTGCGTTGGAAAGTAGACTCAATGATCTTTCCGCTAATATATAATTTGAAATATGAAAAGTTTTGTGTGTATGCGAATGCCAAAGAAACAATGGGTTTTAGGGCAGGAAAGAAAGACAAGGTAGAATACGAACCTAAACTATTGGAGATGATAAACCAAAAAATGATCACATTATCTTTATGGGTTGACCGAGTCAACTCACAGAATCCGCTCTGATACCATGTTAATTTATGGAAAAGAGAAAAACTTCTCTAATTGTTTTAATTTGAGTACAATGAAACTCTATTTATTTTAGAGGAAAATAGTAGAATTTAATTACGATTAGACTACCCTTGTCCTAGTTACACCCAAAGTTAAACACTAAAAGATAAATTTTAGAACAATTGAACATAAATAGAAAACTAATATAACTAAAACGCCTTGAACTGAGACTCTTCTGTGAGACCTCTTTCTGTTAGACTCCTGTAAGACTCCACCATATTAAATCTGACTCTATGCGACTTCTTACTGTGAGAGTCTTGTAAGACTCTTCAATACTTGTTCTTTAATACAAAACCATTTGTTACCTGTACAATCACCTTGACCTCTACCACAACCTAAGCTATTTCAGTCTTGTCCTTTGCTACCTCCTCCACGCCCACAGATAGCCTCTGGTCCACTTGGCCCATGTTTTATGTTGAGGGCAACAATCTCAATATTTTTAGTTTCTTTATTGCCTTCTGGTGCCACAATCGATTCTACATGCATTACCGTATTGAAAGCACTAGGACAAAGGCACATCATCAGATGCAAGCAACTGTGCTTGGATTGCATCCATGAGTCCCAACTTGCCACAGAAAGATTCAAACTCACGTTTACCTGATGATTTAGTAAACATGTCTGCCACCTGGTCACTAGACCTAACATAGGGAGTGACGACTTCCTTCTTCATTACTGCATCTCAGACGAAATGACAATCCACTTCAATATATTTAGTTCTCTTATGGAACTCCAAATTTCTTGCAATGAATATGGTTGCCTGGTTGTCATAGTACATAGTCATAGGTTCATCCTTTTGTAGGTTAAATTTTTTGACCACAAATCTTACCCACTTCAACTCCTTGACCACAACTTAAGCACTTGATTTGGCTATAACATTTTGCTTCTTACTCTTCTAGCTAACCAGACCCCCCAAGAACACACAATAACCTGTGGTAGACTTTCTTTCAAGTTTTGACCCTATGTAGTCAGCATCTAAAAAGGTTTCTATTGTCAACTGATCCTGAGATTTAAAGAACACTCCCTTTCTAGATGATCCTTTCAAGTACCTCAATATTCTGTATGTAGCCTCTAGGTGAACCTTTCGTGAATTGGCTAACAACACTAACTACAAGGGAGATGTCAGGACGAGTAACTGTGGCATATATGAGTTTGCTAACTAAACAACGATACATTGTCTTGTCTTTAGGTTCCTCACTCTATTCATTATGAAGATCATGCCAAACTCCATAGTGTTTTCACTGGTTTAACACCCAACAAACCATATTCTTGTAAAAGGTCTGTGACATACACCTATCACCACCACTAGATAATCATAAAATTTTTTTCTTCACCCCTACCTTCCATAACCCCCTTTTCAGCTATCAAGAGGATAACAATTCCGATGGGTTCAGCCCTTGCCCAGACACAATTTACTTCGAATCGTGGCAAAACCAACCCCTCCAGATATGGCGATGGCTTCCCCAACGCCTCCAAACACCATTGAATTTTTTGCGTCCAATCTCATCTCTAGGACGCAAAAACTACCTGAACTACCTTCCTCACTCACTGATCATCGCCCAAAAACCACATCAGAACCTGAGTCCAATCCTAACACCGTGTTCAACCTGGAGCTTCCTACTCTTCCAATTCTGGCTACCTACCATAGAAGGGAAAAGAGTGGCCTCACCCGATGCCAATCAGGGACTGCTTTGGCCACCAGAACTCCCCCCCTGACCATCTCAAACTACCCCTCCCTCCAACTGAAAGGATGGCAGCAGAACTACAATCCCAACGAAGTCAGTAGGATGAGGCAACTTGGCAAAACATGATGAATCTGGCTTGTCTCTTGGGAGTGGTTTTCCATGGACAGACTCCAAGATGGAAACCAGGACGGAAACCAGATATGGGAGTTCAACAAATCAGTTTTAAATGATCTTAATCTCTTGGAATGTCCGAGGAGTAGGATCTTCACGGAATCGAGCAATAATTTGTCGCCTCTTTTCACAAGTCAAACCTTCTATTGTGGTGCTCCAAGAAACAAAATGCCAAAATCCGACCGACAGCCTCGCTCGAGACCTCTGGAACTGCCCCTCGTTGCAATGGTTGGCTGTAAATTCGATCGACCTTTCTGGTGGAATCATGGTTCTATGGGATACCTCTCTCTTCGATGCAATCAACATCAAACACGGAACTTATGGGGATTCATTTCTGTGATCGCTGCTCTGATTCTTAGTGGTGCCTCGCTGGAGTTTACGGTCCCAACCGTTATCGCGAGAGGAGAAATTTCTGGGAAGAGCTCTAACCTCCATCTTCAGTGGTCTCTTCCGTGGATTTTTGTGGGAGATTTCAATGCGATTCGTTTCTGCGATGAAAAGCAACCTCTAGCTACTCACATCTGATATTCTATGAGGGGTTTTGCTGACTTCATTGGTTGTGGAGAATTGGAAGAGATCACTCTCTCTGGAAAAAAAACATTCACTTGATCTAATGGGTAGTAGCACCCTATCCTCTCGAAATTGGATCATTTCCTGACCGACTCAAATTGGCTTCATCTTTATGATGATATTTTCGGAAAAATCCTAAATCGGGTAGGATCCGACCATTGGCCCATCCTTTTATCCACCTCGTGTGGAAGATGGGGTCCCCCTCCTCCCCCTTTCAGATTTGAAAACACCTGGCTCTCGGATGATGATTTTGATGTGCTTTTGAAAAACTGGTGGTCCAACTTACTGGCTTGGGGTTGGCCAGAGTGGTTTCTTCCGATAAAGCTCTAAAATGATTCTTAAGGAATGGTCCTTCCGGCATCGCTAATCTGCCAAAGAAAAGAAATCCTCTCTCCTCACCCGCATTGCTGAGCTGGATTCTTCAGAAGAACAAAGGTACCTAACTCAATCTGAATTTTCCACTCGCCTTTCACTTCAAGTGGAGTTGCAAGCTCTCCTAGTTCAGGAAAGAGTCAGCTGGAAACAAAGAGCCCGTTTTAAATGGCTAACTGAAGGAGATGCCAATACAAAATTTTTCCACTCCCTCGCATCGACGAGGAAGAGATCCAACCGAATTACCTCCTTATGCATCAATAATGAGGTAACGTCGGATAGGATCCATATTACTAAAAAGCTACTCAGTTTTTTCACAGATTTATACATTGATGATTTTATTAACTGGCCCAAAGTTCAGCAACTTCAATTCGGGCATCTTCCCATCTCTGCTTCCTCTATTCTTGAAGCTCCTTTCTCCTAGAAGGAAATTGAAAAGGCAGTCTTGGGCATGGCATGTGATTGGGCCCCGGGCCCTGATGGATTTAACGGTGAATTCTACCACCGTGCTTGGCCTACTATCAAGGGAGGTATTTATAAGATGGTTGAAGGTTTTTTCATGACTGACATCTCCTTCCGCAACATGGGAGCTTCCTTTATCTCGCTGATCCCCAATAAGAGAAATGTTGAGACCCCCGGTGACTTTCGTCCTATTAGCCTGATATCAAGTTCGTACAAGGTTATTGCTAGACTCCTTGCAAACATGCTCAAAATTGTTCTCCCGCTTGTCATCAGTCATGACCACAGTGCTTTCTTGAAGGGTAGAAACATCTTGGATTCAGCTATGGCAGCACATGAGTTGTTTGATAAATTTTCCCGCTTGAATGATCCTTTTTGTACACTTAAGCTGTATTTAGAAAAAAGCCTTCGATCGGGTAAATTGGGTTCTTTTGGATGACATCATGATCCGGATGGGCTTCGGAGATCGTTGGAGATATTGGATTAGAAGCTGCCTGTCCTCCGCTACGTACTCTCTAGTCTTGAATGGTACAGTTTATGGATGTTTCAATGGATCTAGAGGTTTAAGACAAGGAGATCCTCTTTCCCCTCTTCTCTTCAAGATTGTGGCGGAATTCCTCTCTGCTATGCTATTTTCGGCCAAAGAATGTGGATGGCTTCATCCAACCAACAACTCCTCGGCTTTCAATATTCTTGTCCTTCAATATGCGGATGACACTTTGATCTTCAGAGCAGGAACAATGGACAACATAAAAAAGTAAAGGCAGTTTTGGGGCTCTTCGAAATTTGCTCAGGTCAAAAAGTCAATTGGAGAAAAACTTCCTTGATTGGGTTCAATATCAACCCAAACTCCCTCCCTCTCAGAAATGGTGGAAGTGCTTGGTTGCATAATCTCTTCCACCCCCTGTACCTATATCGACCTTCCTCTGTTCACTGGGTGTATTTGCAAAGATCTTTGGACTCTAATTATTGAGAAGATGGAATTGCAACTTGCTTCATGGAAGGGTCGGTTGCTTAGCAAGGCAGGAAGGTTGACTCTTTTGAAATCATGTATCGTTAGCATTCCAAACCATTATTTATCTTTCATGCCTTTCCCAACCTCTGTTTGTCAGCAACTGGATAAAATGAAGAAGAGCGTTCTTTTGAGAGGAAACAACCCTGATTTCAAATACCATTTGGTCAATTGGGTGGAAGTTTGCCTCCCAAAGAGCTTCAGAGGTCTCGAAATCCGGCTCTCCCAAGATATGAACCAGGCCTTACTCCTTAAATGAATTTGGAGACTCAACTCATTTGCTCCAAATCTCTGGAAAAATATGGTGCTTTCAAAGCTCGGCATTTCCTCAAATTGGTGGATTGAAGAGGGAAACAGAAGGAATTTATCTCCTATATGGAGGTCTCTCTATCTCCTTACCCCAACTTTCTCATCGGCAGTTCGATTCTATGTGGGTGATGGCCATCATATCAGATTATGGGAAGACTGGTGGTTGGGTGATATGCCACTTCAAAACACCTTTCCTAGCCTCTTCAAAATTTCAAGATTGAGGAATAGTACCATTGCTGAAGTCGCTGATAATGGGGGATGGAACATTCAGCCTCGTCGTGGTCTATTTGAGCTAGAAGGTCTTGAAGCTAGTTTGGATGCTTTGCAGCCAGCCAGAATTCAAGCTAACAAAACAGATAAATTAATTTGGTGGCCAGATAAAAGCGGCTCCTTCTCAGTCTCCTCCGCTTATTTTGTTATTCGAGTTGGGATCACTCGTGGTCCCAAGCATGCAGTGGGAATTCACATGGCGTCTCAGCTCCTCTCCAAAAATTAAATTCTTCATGTGGAGTGATTGCCGCAACAAGATTCTCTCTGCTGACAATCTCAGAATTCGTGGCCAACTCGAAGTTGACCCCATCTGCCATTTCTGTCATGCAAATGAAGAAACTATCAGCCACCTGCTTCTATTGTGCCCTTTCTCTTGGGGGATGTGGACGTCGATACTTAGCAGAATTGGGCTCCATCTCTGCTTCCCTGAGGATTTGGCTGCCACCTGCAGAATGCTTGCAGGAATTCCTATCCCCGGTCTTGGGAAATTAATGATCTTTGCTTTATCTGCATTCATACCCTGGGGTCTTTGGCTTGAACGCAATCAAAGAAGATTCAATGCCATATTTAGCACTCAAGATCGAGTCATTGAAACCATCTCAGGCAATATTGTTACTTGGCTTTACTCTCGAAAAGCCTTCTCCCCCTTCTCGGGATCATCCATTAGAAATAATTGGAGGTGTCTTGCCCAACTCCACATTTCTTCGAAGCCCCCCCGTCATCTGCGAGTGGACCCCGCCTCCTGCTGGAGTCTAGTTGAATTTTGACGGATCCTCTCTCGGTAACCCTGGCGTAGCCGATTTCGGTGGCGTGATTCGTGATTCTCTTGGGAACTAGATCCTCTCCTTCTCTGGGCCTTTCGGTATTGCGAACTCCAAAACGGCTGAGCTTCAAAGTCTTCTTAATGGGCTTCGTATTTTTTGTGATCATTGCTCCGGGCCGATCCTGATCGAGGGAGACTCAAGGTGGTGATCGGCTGGTGCGGAAATGCCTCCTCACCGCCGTGGTGCCATTGGGATGCCTTTTTTTTTAATTTTTTGATATTGTCAATCTTTTTGATTGTTTTTGGTCTCTCATTTTGAGATCAGCAAATTATGTGGTTGATGCTTTAGCCAAGCAAGGAGCCTTCTTGCAATCTCTTGTTGTTAGGAGTTAGCTTCTTTTTTGTTCTCTTAATAAAATCACATTTCATAAAAAAAAAAAACATGTATGTGACATACTTTCTTTGAATTAATACCTGATCAGCCTTGCTTTTAATCACTTCAATAGCTAGAAAACATTTCAGGGGTCCCAGATCTTTGGTTTGAAAATGTCTTGCCAAATGTGCTTTAACCTCTTCAATGCCTTTCCTATCACTACTAGATAAGATAATGTCATCTACATATACAAGCATAATCACAATACTAGACTAGTATTTTATGAAAAGGGGATGGTCGCAATGACTTTTAGAGAAGCCAATAGACATAACTATTTGACTGAATTTCTCAAACTGGACACAAGGGTTTTGTTTGAGACCATATATAGCCTTCTTGAGTCTACATACCTTGCTCATCTCTCCCTGAGCAACATACCCAAGACATAGCTCCATATAAAATTTTTCATTCAGGTCTTCATGTAAGAAAGCATTTTTTTTATGTCCAATTGAGATAATGACCACCCTTGATTCATAACTATAGAGATCAAAATTTGTACAGAGGAAAATCTAGAAACTTGAAAAAGGTCTCAAATACGTCAACACCATATGTTTGAGTGTACCCTTTGGTAACTAACCTTGCCTTGTATGGAGTTATCTGCCTTATACTTCACAGTATACACCTAGAAACATCCAACCATTGTAGCACCAGGAGGTAGTTACATAACACCCAGGTGCCTCTATCTAGAAGGGCCTCCATCTCAACATCCATGGCCTGCTTCCAATGGGGAGATAAGAAAGGATCCTACACAGAAGAAAGAATAGTGCAAGAAGACAGTGACAAAACAAATTATTTGCAACGGTCTGACACTGAATCAAAAGAAGCAAAATGAAATAGTGGATACTGTGTAACTTTAAGTACACCTTTCTGAAGTGCAATAAGAAGGTGCAAGTCACTTACCTTAGGATCAGCAAGCAAGGAGGTTTCATTATCCAATCTGAGAGAAGGACTTAAGAGTCTGATGTTGAGTCATACGCTGTCTATGATATACTTAAAATGTTTTCTCAGTAGTGGCAACAAATGAAGAAATATGAGTATCCTTCACAAAAATAGGGACAACAATCTTTGTAAAACCAGAAGTATTAAGTGCAAAAGCATCAACCATCTTAACTCTTTCCCACCTCTGGGAACAACAGTAGTTTCAGCATGCATGATTCTGTTGAATGTAGTAGATAAGGTAGGTAAATATCTGAAGCAAGTAATTGTGCTTTCACTCCATCAAATTCTGAACCCAGACCATCGAGAAATTTAGCAACCAACAATTGGCTTTGCTGCTTTCTTAATTCCTGTTCATCAAATGGATGATTTACATTTATCTCCTACCACACCCCTAGAAATTCACTGTAATACTAAGGTCTGTTACCTCTCTTGAGATTGAAAAAATTGGTATATAACTTATACATTCAAGATAGATTGCTCTCTTGTGCATACAAGGATTTTAGGGACAACAACCTCTCTTTTGCGGTCTCACAATTCATAATTTGATTCCTCAATTTGCAATTAACACTATTTATGATCCAGGTCATAACCTGACAGTCTTCTGCCTCCGAGTCATCATTCATAGGCATAGGGGGATCATCTTTGATATATTTTGGCTTTCGATTGACCTTTAAATAGATCCGTATTGATTTAGACCAGCTTAGGTAGTTCTACCTGTTCAATTTTTTCAAAGTTATCACAATGGTATCTTTTCTATCAGAATTCCCTACTTCCCTTGATGGAGTATATACCTCACTTGAATCAGCCTTAAGTATCACCCAACAATTATAATTAAACCAATAAAGCTTCAATCTCAAGATGGGTGCACACTGTATGTGGGCTTCACTCTAGAAAAATAGGGTTTTTATGCACACTTGCGCAATAAAACAAATTCAATCCAATCTCAACCAGAATTTATGATTTCAATCAATGAATATCACAAATCAACCAAAAGTAGGGCTGATGTCACCTTACCAGTGGATGATGCAGCCAGAAAGCCCAGTATTGGGCTGCGCACCAGCAGAATAGGGCTATCCCAAGTTAGAGAATCCCTGTGGACTCTATCTCAGCATTAGAGTGCACTTGCAATAGAAGCAGACAACTCTAGAGTTTTGGCAGAAAAGAAGGAGAAAAAAGACTCGTTTTTGGAAACTAGTCATGCACAAACCTCAACCCCCTTTCCTGGTAGACTTTGAAGAAGAAAGAAGATGGAATATGAAGCATACCCAAGATTTACTGCTCTAATACCATTAAAAAAGGAGAAATATGAAGATCGCAGAGAGAAATTGAGAGAGAAGAAAGGGAAAAAGAATGAGAGAAGAGAGTCTCGTAATAACTCTCCCCCATCTTCTTTTATTTACTTAAGTAAGTGACAATTACAATTATGCTCCTATTTACATACATTTCATTTAAATTCTTGTATCTCCCAAAACATACTCAAATTACACCACATTTGAACTATAGGTAGATCTAAACATGCTGAACAATATAATGTCTACTCTAGAGATTTCAACTGATGTAAAATGATGAACTACCCTTCAGCTGATTTTCTAACATAATCAGATCCAGTAACCCCCAAAATCTCTATAAAAAGCCTGTGTAGGTTTATGTGGGCCCCACACCAGAACAACTAGGGCAACTAACAACTCCAATTCAATCACAACTATCCAATTAAATGATCAGCAGAGACAATTGAGTTCAATATACCAGAAATTGTAAAAAATAAGGATGATGTTTGCATCCAGTAAGGTGACACAGGCAACAGGTGCTAGGTCTAGTGACCTGCGTAGGTAGTAATTGGGACAATCCCAAGAAATGTAACTCTCGAGAGGCACAAATCTCACATAAAATTGCTCAATTGGCACAAACCATCAACCCTAAGGCCCTGGCACAAAAGAAAAGGAAAAACTTGACCTTTAGCTTGAATCAGAAGAGAATCTTGCAATTTCCCTTTTTATAGAGTACAAGTACACTTAGAAGACAAAAAAGGCCTGAAAAAAGCTCAGCAATAGGATCTCGCCATTCTAATATCATGTAAAAATATAAACTTGTAGGAGAAAAGGAGAGGAAAAGAAGAAAAATAGAGAGAAGAGAGAAGTGTGCGGTTCTTCAGCACTCTATGGGGGACCTCCTTTCTATTCATTTACCACTTGAGTGAAAGTCAATAAAGTTACAAAAATACACTCTCATAACTAATGTAATGCCAGACTTACTGCTGCCTTAAGAGGGGTATACTAGGAGGGTGAAATGGCCAAATACTCTGATATGAATTCTAAAAAAAATGTTAAGTACATAATGAAATGGTATAGGAAGAAGATTTTGTTACTGCCAACTATGAGATTCCATGATATGAAAGCTAGTGTAAAGGAATCTGCATGGTGTATGAAATATAGTTGCAATGTCTACTGCCAAAAATTGGCCTAACTAGGGTTGTTAGAGATGTACAGAGGTACCTCATGCTAGCATGATCCAAAAAGTAGAAAAGGTGCATTGGCACTCCACTGGGGTTTTGGATTACAATGAAATTTTTTACAATGGGAATCATCCTGAGCCAAGTAGCCAATACTGGAATTGGCTAAAAAGAGAGTGCAAGAGGCACTGTTCTCCATGACTTCTTCAAAGAACCTCAGAGGTTAACTAGGATGGAAAGAAGACCTAAATGTGAATCGGGCCTCCCAGGATGGGTTTACAGGTTTCCATAATTGATAACCGTCTTATCACTCAGGATATTAACCTTCTTGTGTTTAGGAAGTGATTTCATGTTTTGTTTTTCCCTTCGATTGAACTTTTGGAGTTTCTGGTTGATTGAGTTAGGATGCGAAACATGCAAAAACAGTAACTATTTGATATTGTAACTTACTGTAAATGATTTCATCCAAATTCACATATGTGTAGTTCTTGTCATCTGGATAACCATATATCCATAATAACAGGTTATTTGACTTTTGTAACGGAAAACTTTGGGATCTTGTTGTTGTTGTTGTAAAAGGAATCTCATTTACAAAGAAACTAAATGGAATGGATCTGCAGAACTGTTGGCTGAAGGCGGTCAAGATGACAGTTTGAAGTTCTTGTCCAATCAATATGTTAACAATCATATTAGTGAGCAGAGTGAAAGGTGTTGTGGGAAGGAAGGAATCTGCTCACACGAGGTTCTTCAGAATGGGGAAACAGATTCTGATTCCAGAGTAGCTCAGAGCACAGTGACAGGAAAGGTATCAACACGCCTACACTCATTCAGAGTGCACATAGATGGACTTACAAAATATTAGCCGATCACAGATGCTCTAACACACACTGACACATCTATCCACACATTAGCTACTGACAGTTTTATGGCATAAATGGCTGTGATGCACATCCTGGACTGTTTGTTTTGTATTGTTTCCACCTATTTTTCGATTTTTATCTACTTATCTTGTTGCCAGGCATCTTTTAGGCTTTCATGGGGATGCAATGGTGAAAAAAGTGGACAGCACAAGCATGATATTGTTTCTTTTGAAAGAGGAAATATTACTACGGCAGAGCGCAGCAGTAAACAGGTAATATTAATAAAAAATGTCATGATACTTATTGATGATTGTTATAATCAACATGTCATGCTATTACCTCCAAAGCTGTTTTACAGCCTGTGAAAGATTCTAATGCTTTACTATCTTTCTTTTGAACTGTGATGATATTTATTTACTAAATTGTTTCATAGCATGTTCAAGCAAATATTTTTCTCTAATCTTCAGATATCTTTGAAATGGGAATCACCTCCACAGACTGTGCTCATTTTGACTAAACCAAATTCAGTTTCTGTCCGCATCTTATGTGCGGACATGGTCAGGTGTGTCCTTTAAGTGGCCATACTGATTTCCTACAGCTTTCTGATAACATATCTTTTGTATCATTTGTTTTGATAGATTTGTACTGCAAGCGATAGCTGCTAATTGTGTCTGCAAAAGAGAATCTTTAGGCAATGCCTCTTAATGTATTGCTAGGTAGGCAGATCTGGGTTTATTTGGTACAAACTGTGTATTTTTACTGTTGAAACAATTTTACTTATGGTAATGGTCAGGCTTAATATGTGCTTATCATCCTTCCACTTCCTAGTTGGCTTTGATGTTACAGAACTATTTCGCGTAAATAACTTTCTCTCTCACACTCTCTCTACATATTTGTGTATATACATACATATATATATATATATATATATATACACGACTGTTCCAATACGAAAAGCCGTTTGGTGCGAAACATGCGAAACAACTATCTCAGCCGTCCAATCATGATCGGAAGGCTGAGATAGCCGTTGA
Organism: Aristolochia californica; assembly: GCF_029961685.1. Taxonomy (NCBI): domain Eukaryota; kingdom Viridiplantae; phylum Streptophyta; class Magnoliopsida; order Piperales; family Aristolochiaceae; genus Aristolochia; species Aristolochia californica. The sequence continues at coordinate 39,604,364 of NW_027181992.1, read as the reverse complement.
TCGGATGGTTGAGATAACCATTTAGGGATTTTACACTTGTATTGCGGTTGCCCTAGTTTTCTCTTGATATTTTTGGGGCACCGCTATTAGGGTTATCATCGAGGATCATCAGTTGCTATAGAGAGAGGTTAGAGAAAAACACTTGAGTGTGTGTGATTTCTCTTGTAAACTATTTTATCATCATAGTGAATTATTACAGCGGCGGAAGACAGGACGTAGTCTCACTTTGAGACGAATCTGTATAAATCTTGTGTTTTTCGTGCTTGATTATTTATTCTTTTGCGATATTATTGCTCTTGTTAGTATTAAATTAGGGCGTCCAATTCCTAATACTTCCAACTAACTAGATGGTATCTGAAGGTGTCTTCGGAGCCTCTCCAGAGAAAGCGTCGACGAATGGCATCAATGTTGGAGCAAATCAAAGTCGGGCACTGCATAAATGATAAGAGGTAGTTGTGCAGCCCCACCAAGCATGACTTAAGAAAGGCAAGTCGACCCACTGAGGATAGAAGTTTGCCCTTCCGAGTGGCCAATCTCTTCTCAAACTTCTCAATAAGGGGGGACCAGTGTGCCACCAAAGGCCAAGAGTCAAAAAGGGGGAGACCAAGATATGTAGCTGGCATGTTCTCAAACGCACACCCCAAGTAATCTGCCATACCAAGGAGCAATGTGGTGTCAATGTGATAACCAAGAAGGGTGGTTTTCTTCCAATTGATATTTTTCCCAGAAGCCAACTTGAATAAGCCCAGGATTGCATGCAATTTTTAATCTGATCCATGGTGCCTACACCAAAGCAAATGGTAAATGGTGTCACTTGGCTAATCACTGGAACTATGTAATTTATTTTCTCTTTTAAACTGTAACTGGAAACACATTCCCCGCTCTGCTAATCACTTGGCAGAGGCCCAGGTCAAAGCGGGCATTTCACTCCAACGCCTTATTGTGGAGGTAAACCCCCATACCTAGTTTTTTTTTTTTTTTTTTTTATATCAATATACACACTCTTCCAAAAAAAAAAAAAAACTGGAGGATACGAATATCGAAGACCACGCAATCAGTCATGGGGAGAAGCCATCCTAAATCCTTGGCCGAGTAAATCAGGGAACAAAGGTATTCTGCCACCACATTGAAGAGCAAAGGGCATTCGGGGTTACCCTGTCTGATTCCCCGGGATCCCCTAAAATAGCCGCATACAGTCCCCCGTTATGAAGAACTAGTAACTGACAGAGGAAATACAACTGTAAATCCAGAACCACCACTTTTCACCCATCTTCCCCAGGAGAGTGTCCAAAAGCTTCCAATTAACTCTGTTGAAAAGTTTCTCAAAGTCTAACTTGAGAATGAATATGGGGAGCTTCAACGCCTTGAAGTGGTGGATGAGCTCGTGACACACCATTGCCGAATCCAAAATATTCCTTCCCTTGAGGAAGGCAGTCTGACCCTGATGAATAGGTACCGAAAGAACCGCACGGAGGTGGTTAGTGAGGAGACGCGCTATCACCCTGTATGTACTGGTAGTGAGACTAATAGGTCGGAAATCTGAAGGGAGCTCTGCCCCCTCTTTTTTAGGGATAAGGGCAATGAAGGAAGCTCCGATACTCCTGTATGCAATGCCACGATGATAGAAGGAGTGGACCATGTGGGCAATGTCTTCACTAATGAGGGGCCAGCAGTGATGGTAGAATTCACCATCAAAACCATCCGGGCTGGGAGCATGATCTAGAGGGAGGCCCAAAATAGCTTTTTCAATTTTGCGATTGGAAAGGGGAGCTCAATGAGGCTGGCTACCGCCGAAGGAATAACCTGAATATTGACCCTCTGAAAAAAAGGGTCGAACTTCCTGGCATTCAGACTATAGATCTGCAAAAAAAACCTCACCAATGAGTCAAAGATAAGAGATCTTTCTGAGGTGGTCTCACCATTAACACTGAGTGACGTAATGTGGTTGGCTCTTCTCCGAGCTAAAGCGATAGCATGGAAGAATTTGGAATTTGTATCCCCTTTTGAGAACCACTTGAAGCGAGCACACTGCTTCCAATGCACGAGATCCCTGTGGGCGAAGGTTTGCAGCTGCCCTTAGAGGACATATCTCTGAGCCGCTTCAGATGATGAGAGGCTTCTAGACTCCTCCTATGAGTCTAAGGAATCAATCTAGGCTAGGGCTGAGACTCTCGCTGTCGAGAGGGAGGACTCTCTTAGAGGCCTAGGAGCGCAATAGGGGTTTCAACATCTTGAGCTTCATCGGGAGGGACCAGCTGCTCGGGCCAACAACAAAAATTCTCTACTAGAAGGACTGGATAGAAGAGTCAAAAGAAGGATCCACCATCCATGCATTGTTGAATCTGAATGATGGGGGGCCCTAGCTGCCGAAGTGCATATCTACCATGATTGGCCAGTGATCTGATATTATACGATTGAGAACTTTACTGGTAGCATTGCTGTAGAGCCGGAGCCAGTCCTCATTAACTAAGAACTGATCGAGCTTTGACATGACGGGGGGTTGCTTTCCGTTAGACCATGTGAAGGTTTTTCCGGATAGCGCGATCTCATCCAGGTCCCAACAGCCTATGAAGTCCGCAAATAGCCTCATGGAGGTAGTGATCCTCTGAGAAGGTGGAGACTTCTCATGGTAGAAGCAAGTAACATTGAAGTCCCCCGCCAGCATCAAGGGAATAGGCCACTTCTGGCATACCAGAAGGAGGTCATCCCAGAAGAGATGTCTCTTGTTGTGCTTGGTTGGCCCATAGACTCCCACGAGACACCAAATATTTCCTGAGCCTTTATCCCTCAGCTTGACTCCTGGGGAGTATGTGCCACTGTATCTGTCCAGCACCTCGATAGTACTAGTGTCCCACACAAGGAGAATGCCACCTGCCAAGCCCACAACATCCACAGAAGCCCAATTGGGCTCCTTGAGGGGCCACAACTCATGAATAAAGCCAGGAGGGGATAGAAGCCGCCTTTGTCTCTTGAAGCACAACAATGTTTGCTTTAGTTGAGGCAAAGAGACCTCAGATGGATGCGCGGCACCGCATCGACCCAATTCCACGAACATATCAAGAGAGAACAATCATTGATCATTCTTTTTTTTCTTTGACTTCTTAGATGGGTGCCCATCACCTTGGCTACTTCCACAATCTGTGCCGTGTTTCTGGGTCAAATTTATGTTGCTCAGATTGAAGAGCTTCTTCAAATCGTTGTGATCTTTCACCCGGTTCCGAAAACACGAAGCCCCTTGTTTCGGGATTGCGGGAGAAGCGTGTCTGAGCACTGGGTGGCGTTATGGAGTTGGTATGTGGGGTGGTTGAGTTTATGCCAGAGTTAAGGTGGGGTGGATGGTAGTTGGAGGTAGCTGTGGGCTGACATATGATTCAGCGGGAATAAATTCTGGGGGGTGGGGTGGGGGGTGGCATGGCAGACAGGTGGGAAGGTGCACTAGGGGGCGTTGAGAATGCATCAAGGCCACCTACAAAGCTGTCTGGAGGGGATCAAATCTCCTAGAGAAGGGTTGAGACCGGAGATGCTACTCCCAACGTGCTGATAGGCTGTGGAGGAGCATCTCGAGGCTCAACTGTGGTGGTAGAGACCATGCATCTGAAGTCCTCTGATACATCCCGATAACTAGAATAAAGATTTTTGAGCTAAAGAGAAAGAATCGACAAACCTCTACTACAGAAATCGAAATAAATGAACCTCCTCGAGTCGACGATGAATCCTCGACAGTGCTGATGAACCCCCGATAGCCGTTATCATCCGGCACAATGATAATAGAGACAAAAACGGAAACTCCTTTGTCAAACTCGCTGTAGAACTCGCCGGAAATAGTTGCCGATAACCACTGGTATTCGAGAGATTAGTACTCTCCTTGAGCCACGCTTTGAAGACAAAACAACGCACCCCTTCCTCTCCCTCGGCTCCCTCTCTAAATTCCCTCCCGAAACCACTTAAAATTTTTAAATTCCAAAAATGCCCCTGACCTATTAATTACCCTCTAATTATCCTTCTGTTCACTCCGTCTAAAGTAAGTAGCCTAATTTGGGGTCTATCATTACCCCCCACCCAAACTTTCACCTTGTCCTCAAGGTGAAAAGCAGGAAACTGGTACCGCAGTGCCTCAAAATCCTCCCAAGTGGCTTCAAACTCGGGAGGTCTTTCCATTGCACCAAAACCTCCAACTACCGCGGCTCCCATTTTTTTTTTTTTTCACTCTTCGGATATTCAGAATAGTAGCAAGTTGGGACGTTGCCACTGTGGTACGACCCAACTCCACAAGAACCCCATGTTCCTCATGCTTGATAGTTCGCATCATCTCTTTGAGTGAAACCAAAGTTTTGTGCAAGGAGGGATCTCCCTGTAACACCACCGTCTCATTACCCAATCAAAACTTCATAACCTGTGTTTTCCAATTCGTATAGGTTCCCCCTAAGGTCGCCAACCACTGTACACCTAAAATCACATCGGTGCTTCCCAATTCCAAAGGCAAAAAATCGTCCACGATTTCTATTCCTTGAAGAGTTAAGCGAACCCCCTTGCAAATTCCTTCTCGGGGAAGTGCCGCACCTGTACCCAATTGAACGCCATACTTTGCTGTTGGAGATAAAGGTAAGTGCAATTTCGTGACCACTGTGGTGGAAATGAAATTATGAGTTGCTCCTCCATCAATAAGTACGACGATTGACTGTTCTCCGATGCTGCCCGCAATCTTGATAGTCTTCGGAAGTGTTAATCCAACTACCGAATTCAACGACAACTCCACTAGTTGAGTAGTTGCTCTAACCTCTTCCTCCTGCTGTTCACACTTGCCGTCGTCGCTATCCTCCAGAACTTCATCTTCCAGCTCCTTTAAAATCAGCACTTGTAGGTCCTTGTTTTTACATCTATGCCCAGTTGAGAATTTTTCATCACAACGGTAGCACAAACCCCACTCTCTCCGGTATTGGATTTCGGCTTTCGTGAGTTTCCTGAATGGCGTCCTCTTCTCCATCCCATGTTTCGTCGTTTCTGCCATGGCCATAGTGCTGCCATTACTCCTAACTATGGTCCCTGCTGGGTTTGGAGTACCCAGCCCAAATCGAGTCTGCTTAATAACTTTATTTTTTTCTTCCAACTTTTGGGCCAACTCCATGGTCCTTCCCAACCCTTTGGGCTCCAACACCCTCACCTAGGCCCGAATTTCGGGTTTGAGCCCATTAACAAAGTTGGACTCCAACACCTTTTCTGGAATATCTTCCAACGTGGAAGCCAAATCCTCAAATCGCTTTCTGTAATCTCTCACGGTGGTCTCTTGCTGCAACACCAGAAATTTCTTATAAGGAGAGCCGTCCTCGGAACTTCGGAATCGTTTTAGCAATAAGGACTGAAATTCTTCCTAGTTCATGATCTCCCTCCTGTTATTTTCATACTTGAACCATTTTAATGCCTCCCCTTCAAGACATACAACTACGGCTTCTAGTTTTCACCGTGAGATACCCGGTTAAGTGAGAAATAGTGTTCAGCTCTATAGATCCAGTCATCGGGGTCTTCTCCCTAAAAAATTGGCAACTCTTAACTTTTTGGGTCGCACTTCATATCGGTTCTGCCTATTCCGATCAACCTCGCCACCGTCTCTTTCATGTCCGATACCTCTCTGGATCGAGTTATCGCGCATTGCCGAGTCCAGCCCCTGTCTCGCCGTCCTACTCTACGCATTCAGATTTCGGTTGAGCTCCTCTTGGGTACGCAGGAGTTGCTCAACACGCCCTATCAGCGCCGTCAACCCTTGTTCCATGCCGGAACCTTCCAGACTTCTTCCTTCATCGAGCTCACCTCCTCCCTTATTGCGCTAACAATTCCTTCCACTAAATCCACCCTCGACTCCATTCTGGTAGTAGCCATGAGGATTTTTTTTACTCTTCTTCTTCTCTACCAATCGTCGAAGTTGAAACTCCCCTCGACTCCTGGCAAACGACGCTTCCGGTATCCTTACTGCCGAAATCGTAACATAACCCATCTTCTAGCAGACGACGCTCCCGAAACCTCTGATATCTTCCGATTCAGTAAGCCAGAGCCTTGAATGCCACCGCAATCGAAAAACGGAAATTTATTTTCACTACCGAGCTCCAGATGCGAACCCAACCAATGCTCTGATACCAAATGATACACCCCGATAACCAGAATAAAGATTTTTGAGCTAAAGAGAAAGAGTCAACAAACCTCTAATTCGGAAATCGAAATAAATGAACCTCCTCGAGTCGACGATGAATCCTCGACAGTGCTGATGAACCCCCGATAGCCGTAATCACCCGACACAATGATAATAGAGACAAAAATGGAAACTCCTCTGTCGAACTCGTTGTAGAACTCGCCGGAAATAGTCGCCGATAACCATTGGTATTCGAGAGACCAGTACTCTCCCTGAGCCACGCTTTGAAGACAAAACGACGCGCCCCTTCCTCTCCCTTAGCTCCCTCTCTAAATTCCTTCACGAAACCACTTAACATTGTTAAATTTCCAAAATGCCCCTGACCCATTAATTACCCTCTAATTATCCTTCTGTTCACTCCGTCTAAAGTAAGTAGCCTAATTTGGGGTCTATAATCCTCCATGGCGTTAATATCAATACGGATCCATAATCAGGCATTATCAACCATAATGCATTTGAAATGCTGACCTTCACAAGGGCGAAGTGGATTGATGAGAATCTGGGCCTCATCAAGACGGTGCTAGTGGTCGGTGAGTGGGTCCAGGGCAATGGTGGATCCAAACTCAGAGATGGTTCTTGAGAACACTGCATTCTGCCAGAGCTTTGCAGGAAGGCCAATGATGGTAGTCCATTGACCGTACTGGCTGGAAGGTGTCAAGGGGAGCCACTTCGAGATCACCGTGATGCCCAAGGGGTGCGGGGTGTGAGAGCATGAGCCACATAAGACTCTTGCTGGGTTCCGAACTGAACAAGCCATGTTTGTGTGCTGAGGGAGGAGATTCTGGGTGTGTAAGGGAGGTGGAGTTGTCAATCAGCCATTGAATGCTAGATTTGATGATGTCAGGGGTTGTACAGATTACGATGGAACGCGCTAAGATTTCCCGTACATCGCTGAGGAGGTTCGGATGTTTTTAGAGGTTTCGATATGAAAGGGGGGGTGGGTGGTGATATGGGAATGGGGGGCGGTTCAGGATATTTCGGGGGAGAGGGGGTGCTGGTGGGTTTGGGAGGGGGGGATTGGTTCTCTCATCGGAGCCGGAGGGCTATGACCAGCTCCTGCCAGGTGAAACCCGAGTTCGTGGCCTCGAGGATTATATTTTTTGCCAGCACAGAGGATCCCCTGCGATGGGTGATTCGGCATTCCCGGTGACCAAGCAACCAGAGCTCACGAGATTTCTCCGTCGCATTGGTTGAACAGAGAAGCTGCTGGATGAAACTTGAAATCGCCACTGTTGGCATGCAAATGAAGGAGTGTTTCGATCCATTTGCAGAAGAGATGTGGATGGCCAGACCAGAGTTCTGGTTAACCTGCTCGATCTTGACTCTGCACTTTCTGTAGCTGAAACGGAAGAGGTTATTCTGCTTCTTTCGCCAAGAGACAGTCTTCCAGTTGGTGTCGTGGTCTTCCGTCAGAAACTTTGGAAGCTTGCCAGAGTGATAAACTGCAGTTTTCGATCTCCTGGGAGAGTTTCTTCCTCTCCTGGAAGAGAGGTCTCTTCTGTTTCTGCGTGACGCAGTTTTGTCACGAAGGCGGCCGGCATCGGAGATGACGACGGCTGTCCTGCCGGAGCTACGATGTCCGGCGGGGTGGTTCCAGTCACCGGCCATCGGTTTGATGGCCGGCGGGAGGGTCGCTCTCTCTCTCTCTCTCGGGTTCTCTCCTGTGCGCTCGGGCGCACAAAGGTTCATTTCGAAAAAATTAAGCAAGGCAACTGTGGGTTGGCTCTTTTCAACCAGCAATTAGAACAACAATTAAAACCAGGAGCTGATATACAGGACCCGTGCAGCAAAACCAGCCAGCAGCAACATGAACCAACTTCTTAACATACATGTAACCTGCTTCTGCTGCTAGTACGAGTGACAGTTGTTGCATCGGTAGCACCATCTGCTGCAGAATTTAATACAACGAACTTTTCATGCAAACTTCAATCACAGCAGCCACACCAAAGTCACTTCTCATCCTTCAGGATTTCAGACACGTCAAACAGGTAGCTGCTTCACATGACAGGTGTAAATAGGGGCATAAATATTTAGCTGTTAGAAATACTTAGTTGTTCATATGCCATGATCACTCTCCTCTTCTAGCTAAATAAAAACCAGCAATTGGCTGCACTAAAATGGGTGATGCACGTGGAGCATCGGCACCAGAATTGGTATACTACCTCCCTGTCATGGTGCGGAACATCTGAGATTACATTCCAGAATCTGTGGTGTTTTTTTCTTGATCTCAATCAAACTCTGCTAGTACAAAAGCTTGCCAGCTCTGCTCATATTTGTCTAGCAATCTGAGTCAGAAGAACATACTTGCTGGAAACAGAGTAGAACTTGTAGATTCTGACAATGTAAATATTGATACTTGCCAAATATTGATCTCTATAAGTAAATAACAGATTTTTTCACTAAAGTGTGTACTGCATAAGCTATTACAATGAGATAGTGACACCTTGCAATTGAAGAATCTGAATTGGAAACACATCATGTCGTTTGAAACAAAGAACACTTTTGCAACTACTTTGGCCTTACAAAATCAATGTCTGAAATAAGGCAAATTAAAGGTGTGCTGCTGGTAAAGTATGATCTTGGCGGAAAAGACAATGAACAAGACAGCACTTGGATTAGGAAACTTAAGTCCTAAAGCAGCATCAAAGTGAGCCATTCACTTGGGCAATGGAAGGGAGATTCCTTTTTTGGAAACTCGAACTTATTCTTATTAGAAAGACAGCTTTCAGCGACTGCGTGACTGGAATGAGGACTCCCAATGTCGATTCTCTATAACCTGAATCTCTCAAGTTTCAACTATCTTCCAGTTATCAGAAACTAAGACCAGAAAACAGGAAGCCTTGTGTTTGGTACAGCACATGACAGCACCTAGCAGAAGAAAAAATAGAGACGAATAGCCACTGCCGTAGAAAGCTATTTCAAATTCTCCGCATGCACGTACAGAAGACAAGACTTTGTTTAGAAAAGGTAAGCGGCAGTAACCAGACTCGTTCCAAACAAAACAACTATAGAGTTTAAGAGGAACTCAAACACGACAATCAACCAGAGACAGCAACAGCTAGGAAACTAAAGAGAACCCATAATTCCAATCTGAAACGTTAACTTAGGTTACCTCTACGATTCCACTTTTCTATCTGTTTCGAACAATGAGAGCAAGAACTGCCATGAATGTTTCAGAGAATACGCTACCAGGGATCAAACTAAAAGGCCCACGAGCTACCAGAGAGGGGCAGACAACTACAACCGAGATTGGTTCTGTTTTCAGAAGTAGGGAGACCAGTGCCTTCTTGAACTAGCATATCTATCACATGTTCATCATTTCTGCCTCCACAATTTTTTCCCCTTTCTCTTTTCTACTAAAAGGGAATCATATCAGTGGAGCTTCTAACGCTGGCGTCTATACGCCACTGCTAGTACATTCTAGCCTTGAACGGATTTGAGTATGGATATCATCTTGGGGCTATCAAAGCCGCTCGTGAACATGATAGTATTCTAGTAGTAGTTGACAAGTTTTCCAAAATGGCTCATTTGGTACCATGTAACAACACTCATGATGTTTCAGATGTTGCACAATTGGTGTTGAGAGAAATATTATGTTTTTTTGCTGCTCTACAATCAGTTGTTAGTGACGGATGTAGAAAGTTTGTTGGACATTTGGAAATACATTTAGGCAAAATTGAAAACAGAGTTGCAATTTAGTAGTGCCTACCAGCCACAGACAGATGGGCAGACTGAAGCAGTGTACTGAGGAGTGGGTAAACTCTTGTGGAGGAAATTATTAAAATGGACAGATGATTGAGACACTTGATTGCCACTTGCAAAGGTTCACAACAAAAGAAAAAGTCGCAGTTTAAAGTTAAGCCCTTGTTAGGTTGTCTATTGGTATAAACTAGCTAGTTTGTCCTTTTGAATTAACCGAGCTTCCAATTTCAGCAAGTTGGGTACATTCGGTGGACAATATGGTGAGTAGAATGAAGGTCTTTTCTGAAGAGGTCAACTTTATGTTGGAGTCTGCCAATAAGATTATGAGAGGATAGCGAATGAGTAGAGGAAACAAGCATTGTTTCAAGTAAGAAACTTTGTTTGGGTGGTCTTGTTCCTGACTGGTCCCCAGCTGATGGTCCTTGATAGCTATTGAATTGGAAGTTGGACTATGTGAGATTCTCTAAAAAACTAAAGATAATGCATGCCATGTGTACTTGCGTATTGATGTAAAGACATCAGATATCTTTAATGTCAAGCACTTATATCCCTGTGATGGAAAATGGTATTATTGATATTCCGAACTCAAGTATGAGTACTCAACCAGGGAATTCGGATGTAATTCCAAATTTAATTGAGGATTAAGAGATGGAGCATGAGATGTCAAAAGAAAAAGAGGTGGAACATGAACAATTTGAAGAACTTGAAGAATTTGAGAAGTTGAATTTTTCAAAAAGCCAAGAAAATCCTGTCATATTGCTGAGATGGCAGTTTCTCAAGTAATTTAGATCTTCTAGACTTTATATCAGGCCAATAAGTGCAAGGAGTTAATTTCCTGCTCAACAGGGTATTTTTGTTATTTGTCTTTAGTTGGCAGAGTTGTTTATGTCTTTATTTCTGTTTTTAAGTTCTTAGCTTACAGATGCATTGGTTATAAGTTAACAGTGTCAAATACCTAGCCAATACTCCCGAAAAGGCCGACCTGTTAGGGAGCGGAAAGCCAAGTACCTAACCTATCAATGGTGGACGGAAACACCCAAGTGGACAGAACCACCTAACTCTGACACCCACCGTTCCCGTTCCCGTTCCCTACCGCTTCCGCCGGGATTCAAACAGGGGCATCTTTATAATTTTAGGGGGATACTTAAGTGCTGGGTGAAAGTAATATTTCCTAAGGGAATAGATAGTTGTTGGGTGTAATACCCTAATCGTAAACCTCTCCATCACTTGCATCACGAATTTTAAAAGAAAGTTGCTATCTTTTTCTTTCCAATCTCAATTCCTGTTGAGTTTAGGTTGGTTTAACAAATCATAGGACAAAATTACAACAACTCTTTTTAAGTCAGAGTCTAGTTGAAGTGAACAGTTGTTGGACTTTTGTTTCCTTATAGATATGAAGTGCAAACTTGATCTTTCGGGTGTGTTTTGATTCCACATTGATAATCATGATGTCTTAGGTTGAAGGGCTTAATCTACTTTTTGGTTAATATTTATAGATTTGCTGCTGAGGCACTCTCATATATATTGTCTACTTCCTTCACTATCTGCCTTTTTTATGAGGCTGCTGAGTATCTCTAGGCCCTTTGAAGACAGCTTTTTGCTTCGTCATAACATGGTAGGAGTAGGGCTTTGATTATGATGAATGCTGGTGTTTCTTACAAGATTATGGTTTGCTTCACTTAAAGAAACTGGCATATTATATCTAGAAATTTTTAGTACCTCTTTCAAAATCCATTGAACAAGCTGAGCTTATAGGATGAACAAACCAGTTCTTTTAACTTGAATCTCAATTTTTCCTTTTGCCTTATCTTTTACTTCATATCACCAACGTGTTTCTAATGTTTTATTGTTCTTGTTCCTCTCTGCTCCTATCATCCAGATGGTTGAAACATGACATGAAAATAAACGTTTTTGTGGAGCCACGAGTTAGAAATGAACTTCTGAGGGAAAGTTCTGACTTCGATTTTATGCAAACTTGGCAAGACGGTGAGAAATAAATTTTTTATTTGATTTGGCTGTTGGTATCCTAACTTTGCTTTCACTTACTGGTTCTTTACTTGCTTCATTAAAATATTTCTGTTGTACTCTATTATTTAGTATCTTGCTCATTTTTTGTCCTCTCACCATTGTTGTCTTATAATGGTGTTTTATCTTCACCCATGTTAGTGTTTGCCAAACAGCTTCAATTTGGGCATTTTCAAATGATTGCAATTCATTTTGTTGATTTTCCTATTTGATTTTTGTTGAAGAGAAAATATGGAAGAGTCTTACATGACTCTCACAATAAGAAGTCTTATAGAGCCAAAATTATTATGGGTCTCACAGAAGAGTTTGAGTTTAAAGGTGTTTTAGTTATGTTAGTCTTCTATTTATGTTGAGTTATTTAATTATGCTAGGATTTATCTTTAAGTGTTAGAGTTTGGGTGTAATTGGGACAAAGATAGTTTAATTGTAATTGGACTTTACTACTTTCCTCTATTATAAATAGGGGTTTATGTACTTTGATTACATTAAGTCAATGAGGTTTTTCTCTTTCCATAAATTCACCAATTTTAAATTAGTTGTTGATTTCTATTTCATATTCCACTCGCCAAAATATGATTTTTATTCTGTTTGACATTGCCTACTCAAATTTCATGTGTGGTAGTACTTTTAAATATTTAATCATGATGGGCTGCTCATTTAAGTGATAAATTATAACTGGACAAAAATGTTAGGAATTAGACGCCTTAATTCCAAACTAACGAGAGCAATAATAATAAATGCGGAAGAAGGAAAAAGCAAACACGAAAAAGCACAACAAGATTTATATAGGTTCGCCTCAAGGTGAGACTACGTTCTGTCTTCTACCGCTGCAGTAATCCACTATGAAGATGAAATAATTTACAAGAGAAATTACACACTTACAGGTGTTTCTCTCTAACCTTTCGGGCTGCTACTTGAGATGATCCTCGAATTAAGATCATAAAACACTAATAGCGGTGCCCCCCAATTTAATGAGATAGCTAGGACAACCACATTACGAGAGTGAAATTCCCAAACTGCCCTTAATGAAACAACAATCAATATATCGTGGATCGGACGGGGGCTCTGCCCTCACACCTCCGAGAGGGGGGACTTCCCGCCCACCTTCCAACCCCCACGGAGACCTTACCATAAAGGTCGATTCACGACCAACTCAGCGTATGACGTTAATTAGGCTCCACAACTTAACAATCTCCCATTTGGAGACTAATTCATCATCAATATCTCCTCTGCAATGACAACAACTTTTCAATCCTCAGAGAGAAGTCCAACTGAAGTTGCACACAACTTCAGTTTATTGATCGTAATAGTCTTCGTCAACATATTATCCGGATTCTGACTCCCTTGAATCTTCTCAAGTGCTAAGACTCCATCCTCCAGAGCCGATCTGATGAAGTAATAACGCACCTGTATGTGCTTTGTTCTAGCATGATGATCAGGATTCTTTGCTAAATGAATAGCACTCTGACTGTCACAATGCAACACATTCTTCCCATGCTTGCGACCTAATTCTTTCTAGAAAGACTGCAACCATACCGTTTCTTTGTTAGCTTCGGTCAGGGTGACATATTCTGCCTCAATGGTGGAAAGAGCAACTATCTTCTGCAACCTAGAGACCTAACTAACTACTGTACCACTCAATGTGTATACATATCCAGTGGTACTCTTCCTACCATCAATGTCTCAAGCCATGTCAACATCTACATAACCTTGTAATCCCAAGTTTGACTTTTTGAAACATAAGGCTGAGTCTACAGTACCTCTCAAATACCTAAGAATCCACTTCACGGTTTCTCAATGTTGTTTACCCGGATTACTCATATATCTGCTCACAACTCCCATTGTATGAGCTATGTCTGGTCTAGTGCACACCATGGTGTACATGAGATTGTTAATAGCAGAAGCATAAGGCACATTGGCCATGTTGGCTCAGTCCTGCTCTGTAGAAGGTGACTACTCCTTAGATAGCCTAAAGTGCCTAGCTAAAGGAGTACTCATTGGTTTTGCATCATCATGTTAAATTTGCTTAGCACCTTCTTCACATATTCTTCTTGTGACAATTTCAAGTCATCAATGTTCCTAGTAATCCTCATTCCAAGGATTTGTTTAGTAGCACCCAAATCATTTATTGCAAACTTCTTGGACAACTTCGTTTTCAACTTATCTATTTCCTATTGGCAAGTACCTGCTATCAACATGTCATCAACATATAGTAGTAGAATGATGTAGGAGTTATCAAGTTTCTTCATATAATAACAATGTGTTACGGTCCCGGGTCATGGATCGAGTAACACGGCGTGGAATTTGAGACTCCAGCACTGATGGTGTGTTGCTGGACTCGATATGGGGGTATAAAACCCCCTTCTTTGAGTGATCTTTCTCACGTGATCAAGCTCTCTCTTTATGAATGCAATATAGTGCTAGGTATAGCTTAAGAACCCAATTACTATTAACGTGAATGATATAGGAAAAGGGTTACCTTTTCTTGGTCACGGTAATTAGGGTTTCAACCCTCTTCTTGCTGTTGCTCGTGCTAGGATGGTGGTCCTAGCTTGGGATAGCCCTTGGCCTGCGTTGGGGAGGCTCCTTTCCAGCTTCTTGTTGGACACCAAGCTAGAAAGAGTCCTGCTTGATGCTGCTCGGGTGTAGGGTAGGCAATCCTCCAACTCTGGCTCGTTAAGAGAGGTATGAGACCCTCTCTTCGTTGTGTAGATGGGGAGAAGGCTGAAGCCTCTCCTTGAACTCGAAAAAGGAGTAGGAAGCTCTCTCTCTCTCTCTCTCGGTATGGTTTGATGGAGGATGGAGAATAGTAATGATCAATGGAGGATGAAGGGATACGTGGGTTTTGAGGAAAACCCTAACCTCGAGATCATGAAGGAGATCCCTAGCCTGTTTATCCTAACATTACCTAAATTCAATGCTTGCCTTTTCTCTATTACATTATCCTTTAAATAGTTGACGTCCTAGGTGTTTTAGGGCTACAAGAATCACAATATTGCCCCTACGACCATACTTATTAAAAAATTAGAAATAAATCCTACTTAAAGCAATATAAATATAACTAATGGACTCAGTGAGTTATTGCTTCCTTCGTTGTGTGACTCGGTGTGCTATTGAGTCCACAACATCTGCCTCCCCTTGGAGAAAGAGCTTGTCCTCAAGCTCAAAAGCTGGGTAAACCTATTTGAAGATGTCCACACATTCCCATGTCGCAGCCTCCGGTTCAGTGTCCGTCCACTGAACGAGAATTTCCCAATGGTCATTGAGCAACCGTGTGCGTAACACCGCGGTTGGTGTAAGAATAACGTCTCCATTGTCAACCTAAGGGAGGAATGGAGTAGATGTAGGCGGTGACCCGGAATGTGGTTTCAAGAAGGAGACATGAAATACATCATGAAGCTTGGCCGTGGCTAGCAGTTGGAGTTGATAGGCGACTGGCCCCACGCGCCGAAGAATGGCAAAAGGCCCAAAAAACTTGGGTGAGAGCTTATGACGTGGTGGTCCCGCAAGTGACTGCTGGCGGTATGGTTGGAGCCGTAACCATACATAATCCCCTACCTCGAAAGAGACCTCATGGTGGCCTTTGTCGCAGACATCTTTCATGCGAACTTGAGCTCATTGTAGGCGTTCTGTAATATTCTGTAATAGCAGATCGTTGCCGTCTCCTCATCCTGACTTGGCGCTTGCCCCTGATCCTCCCTCTGCTCCTACTCCCCTCAATCTTCGCAGATCCACGCGTCGTTCTCACCCTCCTGCCTGGTATGGTTTTCCCTCCCCTGTATCTCTAGTAGCTACTTTGTCTTTTATTTCCATTCCTTCTGGCTATAAATAGGCTATGACACATGCGTGTTGGCAAAAGGGAATGCAAACTGAATTACAAGCGCTAGAGGAGAATCACACCTGGGACATTGTGGCTTGCCCTCCTACTATTCGGCCTCTTGGAAGTAAGTGGGTCTTCTCTGTCAAGCTGCGTTCAGATGGATCATTGGATCGGTACAAAGCCCGCCTTGTCGCCTTGGGGAACAAGCAGGAATATGGGATTGATTATGAGGAAACTTTTGTACCAGTTGCCAAGATGACCATAGTCCGTACTATCTTAGCCATTGCAGCATCTCAATCTTGGCCACTGCATCAAATGGATATGAAGAATGCCTTTCTCCACGGTTATCTGCAGGAAGATGTCTATATAAAACTTCCCTCGAGTATGTCTACATACTCTCCTGATCATGTCTGCAAGTTCCGTCGTACTTTGTATGTGCTTAAACAAGCCCCCCGGGTTTAGTTTGAGAAGTTTCGCGGCACACTTATTGTAGAATTTAGGATCTCATGAAAAGAACTTTAGATCAACAAGAAAGAAGAAGAAGAAGAAGAAAGAAGGAGAAGAGAAGAACAAGAACGAGGATGGAGAGAGTTTGGATTAAGGGAGAAGAGGGTTGCGTCAAAAAGAAAAATGAGGGCTGGACGAATTTGTGGAAAGAGAGGAGAGTGCTTCAATGCCCTACCTCTTAGCCAATGCCTTTATTTATAGTTTTACAATACCCTTAGGGCTACAATTTGATAAAACAATAGACATAAAAGAAACACATATGTACACTTCTATGCCATCTTTATGGAAAGTACCATATTTTACACATATGCCACTCCTTTGAAGTGTGGGCTTCTTGTCTTGAGCTCGTGGGCTTGAGCCCATCTTCCAACACTCCCCCAAGCTGGAGGAGAAAAGACATCATAAATACCCAGCTTGCCACATATAAACGATAGGATTTTAGATGGAATGGGTTTAGTGAGAATATTAGCTACTTGCTCTTGAGATGACACATGTTTGAGAGAGATTATTCCTGCTTGAAATTTCTCCCGTATAAAATGACAATCCACCTCAATATGTTTAGTTTTCTCATGAAAAACTAGATTTGAAGTGATATGAATGGCTGCTTGATTATCACAATGCAGATTCATGGACCCCTTTTTATAAAAACCTAGTTCGGTAAGAAGGGTCCTGACCCATAAAAGTTCACTAACGGTATGGGCCATAGCTCTGTATTCTGCTTCGGCGCTAGATCTTGTAACCACATTTTGCTTCTTACTTTTCCATGTAACCAAGTTTCCCCCAACCAGAGTACAATTTGCATCTGAGAAGCTTCTATGTTGAAGTGCCCATGTTTTTTATACAGCAATCCTCTTCCTGGAGCTCCTTTTAGATAACGTGATATTCTTTCTAAAGCCTGCCAGTGGGTAATTTGTGGTTTGTGCATGAATTGACTCACCACACTTACAACATATGATATGTTTGGCTTAGTTACCGTGAGATAAATCAGTTTTCCCACGAGTCTTTGATATTTGGCAATATCAATATCTTCTTCATTTGTGGCACATAATTTTACATTTGTATCCATAGGTGTGTCAACTGGTCTACAACCCTTCATTCCTGTTTCTTCAAGGAGATCCAAGACATATTTCCTTTGAGACTATATTATCCCATGTTTGGATTGAAGAACTTCTATACCCAAAAAATATTTAAGTATACCAAGGTCATTAGTCTTGAATTCTTGACATATCATCTGCTTCACCTCTTGTATGCTCAAAGCATCATCACCGGTTAAGATAATATCATCCACGTATACGACCAATAATATTTTCCCTTTGATTGTATCTTTATAATATACGGAATGATCAACTGAGCACCGATGAAAACCAAACCGTAGAAGTGTTTGACCAAATTTATCAAACCAAGCCCGAGGGGACTGCTTAAGCCCATATAAAGATTTTTTTAACCGGCATACTAACTCCACCTCAACCACATAACCAGGTTGCTGAACCATATAAATTTTTTCACTGATATCACCATTTAAAAAAGCATTTTTAACAGCCAACTGTTAGACGGGCCATGTGGAGTTAGTAGCAATAGATAAGATGATGCGTACCGAATTCAATTTTGCAATAGGAGAGAAGGTCTCTTCATAATCTATCCCATAGCACTGCGTATAGCCTTTAGCAACCAGGAGTGACGTTCTTTTCTTAAAGCAATTGGCCGAGTATCAAATTCAGGCCCATACATAGGAGGAGGACTTACCTCGGGTGGACCCGACAACTCCACAAGTGAAGGTACGGCCGGTGCATCAGGGGATGGATCCACTTCAAGATTGAACGGCACAAGCGGACAAGGAGTAGTAGAAGGACAATTCCATCCTGGAGGAGCATCATGGGAGGAGTAGAAGGGGGTGTCCTCAAAGAAAGTCATATCCCTAGAGATAAACATCCTCCGAAGGGTAGGATTGTAATAGACTTAACCTTTTTGGGTGCAAGAGTACCCCAAAAAAATGAACCTCATAGACCGAAGATCAAGTTTATTTTTATGTGAGGATGTAACATGAACAAAACACGTTCATCCAAACACTTTCAAAGGAAGAGAAAAAGGATCTGCACCATTACATAACACAGAGTAAGGAGTTTTATGATGAAGGACTGATGAAGGTAACCTATTAATGAGAAAGCATGTTGTAAGTATAGCATGAGGCCATTAGAAATAGGGTACCTTCATGGAGTAGAGGAGGCCCCGAGCAACTTCAAGAAGATGACGATTCTTCCTTTCAGCAACACCATTTTGTTGAGGAATATAGGCACATGATGTTTGATGAATAAGCCCATTACTCTCACAAAATGATTTGAAGTCATGAGACATGTATTCCTTAGCATTATCAGATCTAAGGGTTTGAATTTTCTTCCCAAATTGTGTCAAGACCATAGCATGAAAATTTTTAAACAAAGGAAGAATTTCAGAACGCTCTTTAAATAGATATAACCAAGTCACTCGAGTAAAATCATCAACAAAAATGACAAAATATTTAACTTGGGAAATATTTGAGACACATAAAGGGCCCCATACATCAGAATGTATTAGCTCAAACGGAGCAGTACTTGTAGTTGTCAGACGAGGAGAATATGTACTTCTGACATGTTTACTTAATTGACAAACCTCACAACTGAAATTAGAAAGTCCTTTTAAAGATAGAATCAAAGAAAGAAGTGAAGGGGTAGACGGATGACCAAGTCGGTTGTGCCAAAGTTGGGCCTCAGATGTAGTGGACGATAATGCAATTAATGGTGGAAGAGTGAAGTAGTACAAACCCCCCTTTTCATGGCCGCCATCAATCACCCGCTTCGTAGTGAGATCCTGGAAGACACAAGAAGACGGTAAGAAGGTAATAGAGCAATTTAATTGTTTGGTCAATTGACTAACCGAAAGCAAATTTAAAGGAAATTGAGGAACAAACAAAATATCTTGAAGGGGAATAGATGAAGTAAGAAAGGAGGAACCTTTGCCAAGACCTTGGTTTGGGTACCATCAGCAATAGTAACAAATTTATGAGGATAACAAGGAGATAAGGACTGCAACAAGTGTTTGTTACTCGATAGATGTTCGGAGGCCCCGGAGTCGATGATCCAAGAGGAAGAGGAAGAAGAGGAAGAAAGCATACCTGAGGCAATAGTAGTGGCAGCAGTAGATGATGAGGGAATAGATGATTCCATGAAGGACTTCATTTTCTGAAATGCAACATAGTCCTCAGCCGTAAGAGTCACATTTCCGGATGATGATTCAGCCTTATCTTCATTTTTCTCAACGTTAACAAGACTAGGTTAGCTGTGGCCCAATCAGGCTTGCCATGAAGTTTCCAACATGATGCCACAAGGTGGTTCTGACTGCCACAATAAGTGCAAAGTTGAGGCTCAGTATGGAAAGAATCCTGACCCGTTCTACCACCTCTATTTTCAGCCCTTCTCATAGTTCGACCGCCTCTCATATTTCTACCCCGTCTTCAGGATGAGGAAGATGTTCCCCGATTGCCAGAGAACATCGCCGATGGAGCATCAATAGGAGGAGGGGATGGATCCGATATCCGAAGTAATGTAGTACTAATATCATCGAAGGATGGAAGAGCAGAAGAACTTAGAAGCTGAGTTTTGGCCACCTCAGGGTATGGTTTAATATTCGATAAGCAAATGGCTGTTGCCAAAACTTCTCTTTGTCGTTCTTGAACGGCAATATCAGTGGAATATGGCTGAGCTAGTTTCCATTCTTGAAAAAGACCTCGAAACCGTGCCAAAAATTCGTGAATATTATCTCCATGTTTCGTATGCAGCATGTTTTGTAAGACATCATATATTTTTTGTAACGAAGCAGTGCTTGAGTAAAGCTTGGCACAAGTGTCCCATATGTTTTTGGCAGTTTCCAAGTGGACCACATTGTTGGCCACCTGCTCTTCCATGCTATTACTAAGCCAACTTATCACCATGTTATCATCCTTAACCCACTTGTGGTAGGACGCATCTTCTTCATCAATCGGAGGAGGAAAGTTAACAACGTGGCTCAAAAGATCACGAGTAATAAGAATCCTCCAAACCGATTGTGACCAGCTCATGTAATTGGAGAGACCACTAAGTGGAATTGTAGTAATACGGAGTATATCACTCTTATTACTATTGTATCCAATCTCCATGATGAGGTAAGTAAAATATAGAGGTCAAGGGAAAAGGCCTTCTTCAAAGAAAAATTACTCAATGTAATTTGAAGAACCCGTAGACCACATCAGTCACCAACAAAAGAGAACAAGAACCAATTTCTTTCACGAGGGCAAACACCAAATTATCAACAAATTTGTGCCTTTAGAAAGTGATAATAACATCCAGCCATCACTCAACTTCTCTTGTATTCATAAGAACAAAGAGAAGAAAGTAGATGCAACCGATTAGGCCTTAATCCAAACTCCAACACAAACGAGCAATAGACAAAAAACGAGGATGGAAGTTCCGTCGTACTTTGTATGGGCTTAAACAAGCCCCCCGGGTTTAGTTTGAGAAGTTTCGCGGCACACTTATTGTAGAATTTAGGATTTTATGAAAGGAACTTTAGATCAACAAGAAAGAAGAAGAAGAAGAAGAAAGAAGGAGAAGAGAAGAACAAGAACGAGGATGGAGAGAGTTTGGATTAAGGGAGAAGAGGGTTGCGTCAAAAAGAAAAATGAGGGCTGGACGAATTTGTGGAAAGAGAGGAGAGTGCTTCAATGCCCTACCTCTTAGCCAATGCCTTTATTTATAGTTTTACAATGCCCTTAGGGCTACAACTTGATAAAACAAAAGACATAAAAGGAACACATATTTACACTTCTATGCCATCTTTATGGAAAGTACCATATTTTACACATATGCCACTCCTTTGATGTGTGGGCTTCTTGTCTTGCGCTCGTAGGCTTGAGCCCATCTTCCAACACTTATCCTCCATCGGTTTACCCAGAGTCAGTATGATTCATCTCTCTTTTATCATAAGTTTGTCGCGAGCATGGTCATTCTCTTGGTTTATGTGGATGACATCATCATTACTGGCACTGACTCTGGACTAATTACCAAGCTTCAGAAGGTGTTGCATGCCACTTTTCATATGAAGGATCTTGGACGCCTCACATACTTCTTAGGGCTAGAGGTACATCACACACCCAAAAGTATTTTCTTAAACCAGCATAAGTATATTCAAGATCTTATTACTCTTGTTGGGTTGGAGGACACATCTTCGGTGGTTACCCCTATGGAAGTCAATGTCAAATATAGGAAAGATGAAGGGACTCTCCTTGATGATTTGACTATCTATCGACGACTGGTCGGGAGTCTCATATACTTGACTACTACTCCCCTGGACATCTCTTATGCTGTTCATAAGGTTAGTCAGTTTATGTCATCTCCTTGACACCTTCATCTTGTGGCAGTTCGGCGCATCATCCGCTATCTGCATGGCTCCCTTACTCGTGGCTTATTCTTTTCTATCGGCTCCGTGCTACGTTTGGTTGCCTATAGTGATGCTGATTGGGCAGGGTGCCCTGATACCCGCCGTTCTAGTACAGGCTAGTATGTTTTTTGGCGATGCCCTAATTTCTTGGAAATGTAAGAAACAAGACCGGGTGTCCAAGTCATCTACCGAGGCCGAGTATCGCGCTATGTCTACTGCGTGTTCTGAAGTTATTTGGCTCCGTGGTCTTCTTGCTGAGCTCCAGTTTCCTCAGCACTCATCTACACCGCTATGTAATACAAGTGCTATCCAGATTGCGGCCAATCCGGTTTTTCATGAGCGCACCAAGCATATTGAGGTTGACTGTCACTCCATCCGCGACACCTTGGAGCGCCAGGTAATATCTCTTGCGTACATTTCTTCGAATCTTCAAGTGGCCGATGTCTTCACCAAAATTTTGTCTCAATCCTGACATAATTTTTTGGTTAGCAAATTGTTGTTGGTTGACTCACCAGCATCAATTTGAGGGGGGATGTTGCGATATGTTAAAATATATATTAGATATAATTTATGTTCATAATTGATATATAATTTGGGTTATTAGATTAGGCTTAATGGGATGAGTGGTATTGTATTGGGCCCATGGGCCAATTTTTAATAGGAAAACCTAAGCTTAAATACATAATGAAAGGGGGAAACTCGAAACGGATTTATTTTCATCTTCGTCTTTCGTGTTTGTGTTCGTGTTCGCCGAGAAACCAGAGAGCTCAACGCTCTCTCTTGTTGGTGATTTGGACTGTTCCGTCAGTCCCGTGAGGTAGTGGTGGTTTTATCCACCACCGTGAGCTCGCTGTGCCGCCAGCCATTGAGTTCCGTTAGATCACTCGTTCAACCATCGTCGGATCGTTCATTTGATAGTATGGACTGGATTGCTTTGATACCATGTACTGTAGGTAGATTGAAGAAATAATTGGAAGATTGAAGAAGAGGTCTGCAATGTGCAACCTACTCGATTGGGGTCGGAAGATGACCCCCGAATCTCTTTACTAATCTCAGTTAAGTAATAAATTACAACTGGATCAGAAATGCCCCTCATAAGTGGACTTATTCACCATTGAATAAAAAGGGTTGAAGCAAATAGATAATTATAATTTAAACCACACCAACTATTTTTTTTTGTTTTGAAATGATGCTGAATTTTATTAAAAGAGAGCTCAAACGAGCATATTACAATGGGAGAAGCCTTCCCAAACAATGAGAGATTGCTGGGAGGTTTCAAATTTTGCCAATTTATCAGCCAAAGAATTGGCTGATCTAGGAACGAGGTTCCAATTACAATGAATGGATGACACAACGTCAGCAATACAATCAGTGGTTGGCTAGTAGCGCCAAGAGAGAGGGGGGGGGGGAGGGAGCTATTTGTTGAACACCAGCTAATGACAGTCTTTGAGTCTCCTTCGATAAGTAGCTTGCCATGGAGACGCTCTTTGAAGATTTGGAGGCCGAATAGAAGAGCACTCACTTTAGCAGTATTTGAGGCAGCAATACCCACCGGCCTAGCATGGGATAGAATAGGGTCTCCACTACTGTCTTTGAAAACACCACTAGCTCTAACCAGGCCAGCCCAGCCCAAAGCACTGCCATCAAAATTGAGTTTGATGCAGTCGCAAGGGGGAGGATCCTAGGTGACCATAATTGGATTCCTGTAGGGGTCCGCCATTTGCGCTATCAAACCCCAGTTTTCCCAAAGGGAAACACCCGATAGAGAGGCAAACTCCTTCCTAGTATGTAACCAACTCAAGATAAGGCCTACTGCCTGAGAAGCTGTATTATCCGGGGTGCTAGCCTTGGAGTTGAATCTCCGGTTATTTCGCTCGAGCCATAGGCACCATGGAACATGCGCAAGGCATGCCAAGAGAATTATCTTGCCCCAACCTAGGCAGGAGGATCCCCATAACCATCTCATAGGTGTCAAAAAGGTCCCGATGAAGCTCCATTTGGAGTTTAATCTTCTGAAATATATTCATCCAGACTTGCCAAAAAAAATCAATGTAAGAGAACATGCTGGACTGTTTCGTCGCACACACCACAAAGGGGACAAGTAAGATCAGGTTCCGTGTAGCCTCTTTTATGGAGGTTGTCAGAGGTGAGGGTTTGTTCCCTGATGGCCCTCCACACGAAGAATTTGATTTTACTAGGCGTTGAGAGCCTCCATGCCAAGTTTGCCTTGTGCTCATGTATACTGTAATTTTGCTTTCTAGAATGAGTAGGCAGACGCAATTGTGAATCGGCCATTAATGTTGGGCTTCCATGTCAGTTTATCAATTGAATGCTCACGAATAGTAATGCTACTGAGTCCGGAGAGGAGAGAGCAAAAAACAGAAGTTTCCTCATCATTTAATCCCCGGCGAAACGTGAGACTTTTTGATTGATCTCTCCAAGAATCGGCCACTAAGCAAGAGAGTCCCTCGCAACCCTAGAGAGCCCCTGGGAAATCCTCGGAGAGGGGCGAGGACTGCACCATTTATCTGACCAAAGGAGGGGTCCTTCCATTGCCTGTTTGAAAGGAAGTTGCATCTTTGAAAATTAGGAGGATTTTTTGAATTGATAACCACACCAACTATAGACCAATATCTGGACAACCTAAACTGCAATATTACTAAAACTACTCACATATGAAATTACTGAAATACCCTTGACTTCCAACTTCGATTCAGTGTATTTGTGCCAGTTCAAATTGAAAGTTCTGTTTTTTGTAGTACAATCTTGTGCAGTTGAATCCTTTTGACTAGTGTTTAACTAAACTACTCACTGATTACTATTTGGTATCTAAACTTTTGGTGCTTGAGTATTGCTTCTATCCTCACATTGATACTGACAGCGTTCATGCTTGTATAGATGAGGAAATACCTCTTTTGCACACAAAAGTTGATCTTGTTGTCACCCTTGGTGGTGATGGAACAGTTCTTTGGGTACGTGGATTTTGTTTCTCACTAGTTTAGTGCATGACGTGTAGAAGTTTCTAAAAGTTTACTTTTAAGATTATGAAGGAGAGACGTGTTAATGTCAAACTGCAATTATATTCAAAACATGAGACACGACTGACCAATTTCCTCATACAGGCTGCGTCAATGTTCAAGGGACCTGTTCCTCCTGTTGTCCCATTTTCCTTAGGCTCACTTGGCTTCATGACTCCATTTCGTATCCTTTATGCTTGTTCTCATGTTTATTATGTTGGATTGCAAAAGATTGACTACTATGAAATAATTCATAACCTTTTCTATTGATTAAGTAGTGCAAATATTATGGCAAACATTTTGAGTTTTATCATGGAGGTGTGCTATATGTTTTTAAACTTTTGTACTTGGTTTATCTTGGATTTTACCTTTTTCTGGAAACTGCTCTGAGTGCTTGAGAGTTTCTTCTAATGATTTGACGAAAGGCCAGTAGTTTAGCTGCTTGAAATTGCAACCTTGCCTTGGTATTACAATATGACTATACATGTTCCTTATGCAGGCTATGTCATGAATTTTTAATTTGCCTATGGTCGCTTTTATATTATGTTTGCTTTAACTTTTTTGATACTTGGACCATACTCTATTCAGCAGTGTCATATTTAACAGCCTTTAGAAAGTGAACAGTACAGAGACTACCTCAGTGCAATACTTAGGGGCCCCATCAGTATCACATTGCGTCATAGGCTTCAATGTCATCTTATTCGAGATACTGCAAAAGATGAGTTGGAGATTGAAGAGCCTATTCTAGTTCTGAATGAGGTTACAATAGATCGTGGGATTTCATCCTACCTCACATTCCTTGAGTGCTACTGTGACAGTTCTTTTGTCACTTGTGTACAAGGGGATGGATTGATCTTATCTACAACATCTGGAAGTACTGCTTATTCTCTTGCAGCTGGAGGATCGATGGTCCACCCACAGGCACGTTCATATGCTTGTTATGTAGTTTTGTTGAAATAGAAAATACTTTTACCTTCTTTCAATGAAAAGCTGCTAACAGCATCAATTGTCTGTGGATCCATTAGTTGCTAGTTTCCAAGATAAGAAAACAAATGCAAGCAAGTATATAGGCATAACTGGAATTTTAGGCACGGAATATCATCTGCATTTGATGAATGCATGTTAGGTTCTATTTTGGCTATCTAACATTGGTTTCATGACTAAGCAGTTAAAGTGACTGGATAAAAAATAATAAATAAAAATAAAAATAAAAACCTCTAACTAGCTATAAAGTCCCTTCCTGAACCCTAATCCTTTACCCTCCATTTTGTATATGCAGGTTCCTGGTATTCTTTTCACGCCAATCTGCCCTCATTCCTTATCATTCCGGCCTCTGATCCTGCCAGAATATGTAACACTCCGGGTACAAGTACCTTTCAATAGCAGGGGACATGCATGGGCATCATTTGATGGTAAGGATAGGAAACAGTTGGCAGCTGGGGATGCGCTGATCTGTAGTATGGCACCTTGGCCAGTGCCGATGGCTTGCCAAGTGGATTCAACCAGTGACTTCTTACGCAGCATTCATGAAGGCCTACATTGGAACTTGAGAAAGACCCAGTCTTTTGATGGTCCCCGTGATCCATAAAGTTTCAAGTTTTGAGCCTCTAGTAATTCTTAAAGCTATGTGGCACTACCCTCAGTATAATAACTATCTCTGGGTGCAGTGAATATTGGAATATGATCTAGTTAGGAAAGTTGATTGTAATTCTATGGAATGTCAAAGTATGATAGCTGCAGTATAGTTGTGGTGCTTGAATCAGTTGTCTTATAAAGCTAAATGGATCCATCTAGACAGTAATCGTATCAAAAGATTGTTGAGGGAGTAAAATTTGATGCACCTAGCATTCTTTGAGATGTAAAGTAATTTATTCTGGCAAATTTGATTCCCCTAGCAATTTCTTTGAGATGTAAAGTCTCTCTCTCTCTCTCGCTCAATTTTCATGAAGTTTACTTGTTTTAATGTGATCAAGAATAGAGATTGTACCAATTCTGGGACATTCTGAAGATCCCAAATTGTCCTTTTTTCTCAGAGTATGACCTACTATACCAGTAGCACCCATCCGGCTGGACGAGCGGTCGATCGAAGTAGAAGTTCACAGTCTAACTCTTGGCAAACCAAATCTAATGGTTTGTTTTTACTAGCTGAAAATTTCTTTTCTATTTATGAGAGTAAAAACCTCTTTTATCTGTTTTTCTGTTGTCTATAACAATTTCATAAATGTAAAAAGGGCTTGCTTCCGTTTTCTTTCAGGTAAATTGCTGCATGAGTTTTATCTTATTGAACAATTGCATGGACCATGTAAACCAGCTCAAACTTGCAAGGAAGAAATTGGGTCAACAAGGAAATGATTCCAAAGTGTACTTGTGGTCAACACAGGTAAATTTATTCTTCGAAGGAAGGCTTGTCCCGTTTTGGCGGGCAAATTGTACCAATAAGCTTAGTAATATTAATATTACTCTGAAGCGGACGGCTCAAGAGGAAGAAGAAGAGAAGCCGAAGGGTGAGTAAGGTTGTTCGTGGACGAGGATCCGTCCCCTAGGCCTCTCAAGTGCACGGTATTGTGGAAAGAGCTTCTAAAGCTGAAGAAGCAGCAGTCGGCTGCGACGGAGGGTGATAAAGAGGAGCGTGGAAGAGGAAGAAGAAGGGGTCGGAGAGGACGAGATCTGCTGCGAGAATTAGGCCAGTTTTGAAGATGCCGATCTGTACTCATGGCCGGATACGCAACATCATTTCACTCTAAAATTTCACCGCGAGATTTCACCCACGTCCGAGTGAGTCTATGTCGTAGAGAAGATCTTATTTCATTTTATTCTATTTCTTACTTTTGCAAATCAATCTTTGGCATCTAATCAGTTACGGTCATTCTAATTTATTACCCTCCGTTTTTGTTTTTAATTGTTGCAAGTGACTTGAGCAAAGCCATGCGAATGAACTTATTTTAGGGGCTGGAAATGAACTTATCTGCAATCCAAACTGCCTCTAATCCCATCCGATGCAATTTGTAAATAAACAGATTAAATTATATTTGGGTCAAAAGTATTAATCTACACTTAATATAGATCAATATGTGGGTATGTAGCTATATCTTATATTTTTTGAGTTACTTTTTTCAGAGGTTGATTCCTTTTGTCACTATTTCTACTAGTCAATTTTTTCATGGAGTTAGACTCTAGAATTTTGTGCTTGAATTCTTCAATTCTCCTATTAAAGGGATTGACTCTTTTTAAATTCAGAACTCAATGTTTATAGTGGTCAACTCTTTTTTACTTTAATTTTTTTTTTTTTCAACTGAAGGTGTCAACTCTTTTGTATGTGTTCAACTTCTTTTAGTCTTTATGCTTCAAGTCTTCATCTTAATTCTCTATTGACGTGTTCTACTTGTATATATAGAGTCATCTCTTTTTGCCAAGATTTTTATCGATGATGAAAAGAAAAGTTGTTGGAGCATATAGTGAATGTGTTACACAACCTAAACCTACCCAAAGAAGCATAGAAGTCATGCCCAAGGAAAAAAATCAAGAAGAGACATCCACACCCATGCAAAGTCATGTAAAGGACACGTCTAACCCATGCAAGGGGATCTCCCCCATGCATGGATGAATCTCAGCCACCTTAAGATCTTTTAGAACTAGTTCTCCTACAATCACTCACATGAGGGATCCACCACACACTTCCTTAGCTATTCAAGATTCTCTTACAAATCATACTCAATCAATCCAAATCAATCAATGACGATTATCCTTACAAATCACCCAATCAAAGGGAGATAAGCAAGGAAAAATCAATGGCTAAAGAGAAGAGGATCAAGATCTAAGAATCATAGAGGAAGGATGAAATGAACTGTTGAACAAGTGCTGATTCCTTTATTGATTTTGATGATAAAAAAACTTAATTGAGTCGATAATTATAAATGTAGTATTTCTGATATTTTTCATTCAAGACACATCAATTTCAAGGTCTTAGGCATTGAGTTGATACTGTTAGGAATTAAACGCCCTAATTCCAAACTAGCAAGAGCAATAATAATAAACGCAGAAGAAGAAAAAACAAGCACGAAGAAAGAAACAAGATTTATACAGGTTCACCTCAAGGTGAGACTATGTCCTGTCTTCTATCGTTGCAACAATCACAATGAAGATGAAATAGTTTACATTAGAAATCACTTCTCTAACCTCTCTCAATCGCAACTGATGAGGCTCCTTCGATGATAATAAAGCCTAATAGCAGTGCCCCAAATATAAAGAGAAAACAAGGGCAACCATAATACAAGAGTGAAATCCCCAAATGATTTGCGACACGGCGATCTGAATGAGGTGTAATGGTGTTAATTAGGCTCCACAACTTAACAGTCTCCCACTTGGAGACTAATCCATCATCAATATCTTCTCTGTAGCGGCAACAACTTCCCAATCCCGAGAGAGAAGTCCTAATGAAGTTGCACACAACTTCACTTTCTCAATAGTAACAGTCTTTGTCAACATATCAACCGGATTCTGAATCCCTTGAATCTTCTCAAGTGCTAATACTCCATCTTCAAGATCCAATCTAATGAAGTGGTAACACACTTGTATGAGCTTTGTTCTGGCATGATAATCAGGGTTCTTTGCTAAATGAATAACACTCTGACTATCACAATACAACACATTCTTCCCATGCTTGAGACCTAATTCTTCCAATAAAGATTGCAACCATACCATCTCTTTGTTGGCTTCGGTCACGATGACATATTCTACCTCAGTAGTGGCAAGAGAAACTATCTTCCGCAAGTTAGAGACCCAACTAAATGTTATACCACCCAATGTGTATACATATCATGTGGTACTCTTCTTGCCATCAATGTCTACATTCATGTTAGTATCTACATAAACTTGTAATCCCAAGTCTGACTTTCTGAAACATGAGGCTGAGTTTACAGTGCCTCTCAAGTACCTGAGAATCCACTTCACTGCTTCCCAATGTTGTTTACCTAGATTACTCATAGATCTGCTTACAACTCCCACTACATGAGCTAGTGCACACCATAACATACATGAGATTGCCAATAACAAAAGCATAAGGCACATTGGCCATGTAGGCTCACTCATGCTCTGTAGAAGGTGACTGCTCCTTAGATGACCTAAAGTGACTACTGAAAGGAGTACTCACTTGTTTTGCATCATTCATCTTCTCAACACCTTCTTCACATATTCTTCTTGTGATAGTTTCAAGACATCAATATCCCTAGTAATCCTCATCCCAAGGATTTGTTTTGCAACACTCAAATTCTTCATTGTAAACTTCTTGTACAATTTCCTTTTCAACTTATCTATTTCCTATTTGCAAGCACCTGTTGTCAACATGTCATCAACATATAGCAACAAAATGATGTAGGAGTCATCAAATTTCTTCACATAACAACAATGATCCATCTCGCTCCTTAAGAAACCATTACTACTAATAAAGGTGTCAAACTTTTTATATCATTGTCTTGGAGCCTATTTTAGACCATACAAGCTCTTTTAATGTTTGCACACCATTTTCACCTTTCCTTGTGCTTTGAAACCACGTGGTTACATCATGTAAATTTCTTCCCCCAATTCACCATGAAGAAAGGTTGTCTTTACATCCAATTTCTCTAAGTACAAGTCTTCATTTGCCACTAGTCCAAGCACTGTCCTAATAGTAGTTATTTTCACTACTGGAGAGAAAATCTCAGTGTAGTCAATGCCTTCTTTTTGTTGAAAGCCTTTTACAAACAGTCTTGCCTTGTACCGTTTGCTACCATCATGTTTGTCTTTTATTCGATACACCCATTTATTCTGCAAGGCCTTCTTCCATTTTGGTAACTTAGTCAACTGTCAAGTCTGATTGGATAATAGTGAATCCTTCACATCCCGCATGGCCAACCCCACTTGATTGATTTATCAGCTTGTAGGGCTTCCTCATAACTCTCTTGTTCACCTTTATCAGTCAATAGAATATAATTCAAAGCAAGGGAGTATCTTTGTGGTGGTATGCTAGTTTTGGTAAATCTTTTGAGTTCAATTATAGGAATGTTCTGATTTACTTTTGGGGAAATATTTTCCTGGTCTTCCTGAGAAATATTCTCCATCTCAGTAACTGGAAGATCTCTCAATTGAATTACTCCAGACTTCTTAACTTCATTACTTGAACTCTCAAAATCGTTCTCAACCCGTCTTTATACAGAGCACCTTCATTGAAGATCACATCCTTGCTTCTGATGACCTTACAACTTTGATCATCCCAGAAACGATAACCAAACTCGGTAACACCATAGCCATTAAAGAAACTTATCTTAGATTTAACATCAAGTTTACTTCTAACAGCATAATCAATGTGAATATAAGAAACACAACCAAACACTTTCAAGAAAGAAAGGTTTACCTCTTTACCGCTCCAAACCTCTTCTGGTATTTTGTAATCCAATGGTGTTGAGGGACCTCTGTTGATCAAATAGGCAATAGTGCTAATAACCTCAGACCATAACATTTTTGGCAATCCTGCATGTAATCTCATTCTCCTAGTACACTCGTTCAAAGTTATTTTCATCCTCTCAACCATACCATTCTGTTGAGGTTTTCTAGGAATGCGCTTCTTCATCTTGATTCCATTATTCGCACAGTACTTCTTAAAATCATCGTCTATGTATTCTCTCCCATTATCTTACTACAGGTACTTCACCTTCAAATTTGTATCATTCTCAACCATTGGTCTCCATCTCTTGAATGTATGAAAACCATTAGATTTCTTTTTCAAGAAATAAACTCATACCTTTCTGATTGCATCATCAATAAATATCACAAAGTAGTTAAAACCACCAAGGGAAGTAACAATTGAAAGCCCAACTCCAATTTTGTTGCCTTATTCTCCTTTCCAACATTAGAGAACCCAACCCTTTTCTGCTTGCCAAAAATATAGCCTTCACACAAATTGTTGTTTACAGTTTTCAACCATGATAGCTTTCCTTTGGATTGAAACACTTTCATTCCCTTCTCATTCATGTGACCAAGCCTGTAGTGCCACAAATTAGAATCAACAATTGCATCAGAACTCACAACCGTGTATCTGTAATTGGAAGTGATGTAAAGAGTTCTAGTTTTAACTCTTCATGCACCAACCATGGCTCCCTTAGTGTCTTACGAGGTAGCGCCATTAAAAGTCATATTATGACCTTCATTATCAAGTTGCCCTATTGAGATCAGATTACGCATCAGTTTTGGCACATGTCTTGAGAATTTCCCACATTGTCCAGTCGGACATACTAAAACTAACATCACCAATATCGACAATATCCAAATAGTCTCCATCAACAAGATATACCTTCCCGTGATATCCAACAACATAATTCTCCATGATCTCGCGGTGCACAGTGGTGTGAAAAGAAGTTCCTAAATCTAACACCCAAGAGTCAATAGGGCTATCAACCGAAAAGATTAAACATCTTGTACTTCTTTAGTCACTGCATTTGTAGCATCATTTTTCTTTTCATCCTTCTTCGATGCTTTGCAGTTCTTCTTTATATGACTAGACTTGCCACAATTCCAGTATTCCACATTCCTACCGAATTTAAACTTGCTTCTTCCATTCCTTGACTTCCATCTATTGTTGTCCTTGTTGGAATTCCTCTCGATGTTCTTGTCCCTAGTATCGATATTTATGGAAAAATTTGATGTCGACGATTCTCCGGAGTCCTTTCAACGAACTTCCCCAACAAGAATAGTATCGTGAACATCATTGAAGATCAACTTCTTGTTGCCTACAGAGTTGCAGACCGTAGCCCTCATAGGCTCCCATAATTTGGTAGAGACGCCAAAAGAATTAAGGCATGAACCTCATTGTCAAATTTAATCTGAATGGAAGTCAATTGATTGATAATCGTGCTAAACTCATTCAGCAATAAAATCTTCATCATCCCGCTGTGGTTTTCTCTGATGCCACGTTGTGAGCGACGTTCTTCAATAGTGGTAACCGGACTATTCCCAACACCTGTCTATCAAGGAGATTCCACTCATCATCTTTTGATGCCTTCTAGTTTTATATCCAGAAGTGGTGAGTATAGCTTTTTACTATATCGATAATCATCCATCTGTATCATCCAGAATGCAAAATCCATACCATCAAACTTGTTGATTCTAAGTGCCGATCCTTCTCCACCAGCCATTGCTCTCAATCACGAGCCAAATCTTTGGTACCACTTGTTAGGAATTAAATGCCCTAATTCCAAACTAGGGAGATCAATAATTATAAACACAAAAGAAGAAAAAAAAAGCACGAATAAAGACACAAGATTTATTTCTATCGTTGTAGTAATTACTATGAATATGAAATAGTTTCCAAGAGAAATCGTTTCTCTAACCTCTTTCAACGGCAATTGATGATGCTCCTCCAATGATAATAAACCCTAATAGCGGCACCCAAAATATAAAGAGAAAACTAGGGAAACCTCAATACAAGAGTGAAATCCCCAAAGGATCCGCGACACAACGATCTGGTTGAGGCATAAGGGTGTTAATTAGGTTCCACAACTTAATAGATACAAGCTTTTAAAAGACAGCTCATGGAATGTTAATGAACTCTTGAAACCTCAGAAGATGTAGAAACAATGAAGGCCAAGTTTTTGGAATCACTGAGAAAAGTCAAAAACTCAGTCTATGTAAGAGAGCAACCTACTTCTTCCAAAACTTTAGGTAGAATGTAAAATTTGGAGCTTTAAGATATATTTTGCATTAAAAAAATGGTGTTATAAGTGCATGCATACATTTTATACATGTTAGAACCACTTTGGGTCTTTAATTCCTATACTTTAAAAGTCTGCATAGTGAACTAGCATTGGAATGATTGATCAACATATGGTAATGATCTATCAACCAGAAGTGCACCAGCCAAAAGTATAAAACATGATCGACCAACCAAGGTCATTTGATCAATCATCCAGAACATGAACAATCTGTGCTATAAAGTATGATTGATCAACCCATTTGGACCGATCGATCAGTACTATCTAGGCAAAGAAAATTCATGTTGATTGATTGATCAACCTCAAAGACTAAACAATCATTTAAAATTTTGCCAGTAAATGAAATAAAACATGATCATTCAGAACAAAGTCATTGATGGATCATACTTTCAATGCGTTGCTAGTGGGAATTCTAATTGTTCAATCATACCATGTACATTGATCGATCAACTTAAAATGTTAGACCCAAGGGGAAGATATTAATTGATCATACCATCGATCAATAAGTCACATTCTAACAAAAAATAGTCGTTACACACGTTTGATCGATCATCCACTATACACTAATCGATCAATGTAAACTCAAATTTTTGTAAATGGGTAAAAAAGGCTAGTTAGGCTTGGGAAACTTATAAATACCCCACTAAACCTCCCATTGAGAAGTTATTGAGCTTTTATTGGCATATCCACCAGCATTTACTCTCAATCTCTTGAAATTGTTCCTAAAGTGCATTTTTTTAGAAAGAGTGAGTCGAAACCTTGCAAAATTCCATTCTTCCTTCTTATACCATCTCCTTGCATATATCATAGTCATGCTCCAACATTCTACTTTGTGCAACAAAGGCTGGAATCTTGGATGTCTCAATGGAGAAGGATTTCTCTCAAATTGATAAGGGTGTAAGTTTTTACCTTTCTTTTGTATTCTTGGGCAATGAATACTAATAGGGGAACATCGATAACAAAACCTTGGTGTCAATATTGTGGTGCGTGAATTTACATGCTTTTATTTTGCATGTTTATTTGATTTATTATTTCCTTAAGGTTTTTAAACTTGTAATTCTCAATTCAACCCTCTTGAGAAGCCACTTGGGCCAACAAGAACAACCCATTGATTTCTACAAATTTGTAAAGACACCTAGGTCACATTAAGACACTTCAACATGTGGAATTCTAGATCTTTTTGTTTCCTTTTTTTGGGGTTTTGAAAATCTACATAAACCCTTGTACTCTTACCTCTACATCGAATTCATTCAAGCAATTCCTTTTGTTCCTCTCTTGGTGGTTGAAGGCTTGTTCTTGTGCATTGAAGTTCCTTATCAATTCTTTCATGCTTTCTTAATTTTCTAAGAATGTGTTATGTATTTTATTTATATTTTAAAAAAATTTATTAAAATTTTAAAATACCATTATTATTTTCACATGGATATTTATATTTAATTTTTTATTATATTTTATAATGGTCAGTTCAATGGCTTTGTTGCAATTAATGAAACAAGTGAACAAAATGTGTTATGCACAAGGAGAAAAAGAAAATTAAATAATAAAATTTAAAATTATAAGTAAAAAGCTCTTAAGCATATAAGAGAAAGAATAATTAAAAAAAATGGAACAAAAAAATAAAATAAAAAAATGAATTTCATGGCCTTGGATTATAACACAATACATTTACACAAGTCTTAGATATGTCTATCAAAATCTCTTTTTCACACTCATCTAAACTTGTTTGGGTTGTTTTTTTTTTCGTATGGTCTTCATCATATTGTCATTGATATTTGTGACTTCTTGTTAATTTTCCTGAATTTTTGTAGATGTATGATATTTCCCTAAAAATGTATAAAAACATATATGAGATTAATTATGTAAATATTTAATTTGTATTGTATTTACTTATTGTGAGATATGTGCTTGTACGTCTTCTTTTTTCTTGAGTAGATCAAGTAAATTATCAAGTTCTATTACACTGATGTAGTAAAAATATGTGAACAACATATTTCAAATAATTTACAATTACTATTTCTAAATTAAAATATTATAAAAATAAAATAGTAAGAAAAATTGAGTAATAAATACTTACGCTTGGTTGGTATTACTGAAGCTATTTTTTTCATCTGCATAAACTTTGGAATTGTAATAACATTTATAATAATAACATTTTATTTAAAGCAATATTTTTAAACTTAAAACAATTTGAGGTGAAGAGTGAAGTCGAGGAAACGAAATTAAACTAAAATATAATTTCAAGAAAGTAGAAAAAATAATCAAAATAAATATGAAAACTGAAGTAAATAGGTAAAATAACCATATACATTTTAAGTAAAATCTAATACATCAAATTATAATTAATATATATATATATATATAATTTAAATTAAATTACTAATGATAACAAAATAATACTTTAAAAAACTTACCTAATGATTTAATTAAAAATGAAACGTACATTATGTGAATAACAAATTAAAAATTCATGACTTGTGCTAATATCTTTTTTCGTATTAACAATGATATTAATATCTTCATTGGGAATAGTTTCAAAATTATTTTTACATTTTTAGCATAATTAAATGAACTATCTATGTTGAACTTTATGATATTTACAACTTCATGAACTTCACTTTGATTATCCACAACATCAGATATATTTGCTTACATGTTAAACATGTACCAAACACTCAATATATCTTCAAAGATAGTGGTTATGTTTTTGGAAAGAAATATATACACAATCATAACATTCGAATAATTGTATATGGTATTTATAATAATTAAAAATTTAAACTTAGTTAATTATATACACTTATGCAAATTAGTTGTTGTGTATCTAAAAAGAAAATTTGCTGCTTTATCTCTCAAACTTTAATCGATCTTTTGTTCCAAATTGGTGATTGGTGTATATATGATACCTATGAGAAAAGATACAAGTTAGTATTTATATATTTGTATAACCATATAATATACAAATAAAAGGTAACTAATAAAATATATAATTAATACCTGCATTTATAAATAAGATTTATAATCCCATATTTTAAGCACTTTGAAATAAGAGTCTTCTACAAATAAGTTTTTCTAGTTCCTTATATAAAAAGAAAAATCTTCCTCGACTACAATCAACTGTTGCAATTATAGAATTATTTATTATTTTTGTTGATTGTTAAGACCATCATGTAATTGCATAAATTGATTGTATAGTTCTTGAATATCAGATCTCAACTCTTCTAATAATAGAATATTTGATGTCAACAACTCTTTATTACTTGGCATTGGCATTATAGAAATTGTTTTTCAATGATTGACCATTACTATTCAAAACACTTTCTATTTCTAGCTTCATTCTTCTACTACTCATCAAGAATGTCAAATGAAAGATCCCAAAGTTGTTGTTCTGTATGACATGGTATATCATTTGACATATCATGTCAAAAGATGTTTCATAGTTTTAGGGATTTTTTAAATATGCCAAATTTGATAAAAGTTGAAGAGAAAATATGGAAAAGTCTTACATGACTCTCACAATAAAAAATCTTACATAGCCACAATTATTATGGAAGGAGGTCTCACAGAAGATTTTTAGTTTAAAGGTGTTTTAGTTATGTTAGTCTTCTATTTATATCGAGTTATTTAATTATGCTAGGACTTATCTTTAAGTGTAATTGGGACAAGTGTAGTTTAATTCTAATTGGACTCTACTACTTTCCTCTATTATAAATAGGGGTTCATGTACTCTGATTACATCAAGTCAATTAAGTATTTCTCTTTTTCATAAATTCAACATGGTATCGGAGCAGGTTTTGTGATTTGACTCGATCAAGCCATAGAGATAATGCGATTCTTTTCTGATCTATTATCTCTAGTAGTTTAGGTTCGTATCTATTTTTTGCCTCTTTTTAGTCCCTATACCCATTGTTTGCTTTACTTTTTCACGTCTATACTGAGCTTTTAATATTGCATATTATATATTGACGGAGTTCTATTCTGAGAATCATCTTCTTCTTTATTTTGTTTATTGTTGGCTCGCTATTCTACTACAAAGGAGGTTTTTGGTTCTCCGTGTCTCCGACCTCCCGCACCCGGTGTGCGAGCACAAGCTCAAACTTAAGATTACTACTATTTTTTCTTGCCAAAGGGAATTTACTCTCAGATCCAAAGAGCTCGTTGTACTAAGTTGCTTCCGAGTCAGTGCATATTATTGAATCTTGCTTGTCTCTTCGTTGGGATGTCCTCCAACCCATTATGCGCTGACAAAACTTGCTAGATCGAATTGGTACGATGCAACTATCTTCAAAAAAAAAAAACTTCTATATGCCTAGTCTTCCTACCATTTTTGTTGCTCCATTAACAGAGGAAAGTTTCCTTCACTACTCCTGTGTAATTTTGCAACTTCATTCGGAAACCAGTTAGAAACTTTATTTCGAAAACTTTACTGGATTGATTTTTTCATTAAGAAAGTTCTCTAAAACTCTCTATGGTCTACTATTTCCGAGAGGTTTTTGTTTCTGGAAGTTGAAGTCTTTGCTCGCTGAATTATCTATCGTTTGAGTTTTTGTTTCGTGATGGTAATGCTAGATGGGTTGCCATTTTGGGAGGACGAAGATGATGGCCTTTCCTTTGCCAACTTTGACAACAACTTGTTTGCCATCTCTGGTTCTATCCTGCTCTGTTCGGCACCGTGGGAAGAAGACTTTGCCAAATTACATGTTTCCTAAGTTAGGAAACTTATTTAATCCAACACTGAGCCCAACTCAGACCAAACTCACCCGAGTTAACCTAGCGACCCTGCCGACCTGAGGATCACTAGGTTCTATTTCAACTGAGTCGACTCGAATCGAGTCAACTCGACTTGGCCCACATATTTTTCTGCTTCGATTATATGGATCCGGGTCATAAGGTTTATACCTATTTTTACTACGACTCGACTATATTCGTTTGATATCTTACTCGGTTCGACTCGGTTCTCTATCTCCAGCTGGATTATTATCTTGGATTATTACTCGGTTCCAACATACTATTTTGTGCAACTTCCTTATTTATTGATGGACTCGCTGTGGACTTTCATTATTTACTAGTTATCTACTATATACTACTATAAATTTGGTACATGTTATTTGGGCATTGACCCATTTCTGCTGCTGGTACTGAAGAAGAAATCCTCGGTTGCTTGTCTTGGGTTCATTATTTGCTGACTGTTATCAGCATTGGTTTGTTAGATGCAGAATTTTATTTTTTTAGAAAAATAAACACATGGTGGCCTCAACATCTTATCTTCCTCTTTACCCATTACCCATTGGTTATTTGGAAGCCTTTCTCCTTCCATACTTTATTTGACTCTCACATACCCCTTTGGGCCAACCTCTTGTGTGTTGCTACGGTTGGTTTACCTATATATATATATAATATATGTATATGTATGTATGGGTGTTTTAAGTCCATTGAGACTTTTTACATGTATCCATGAGTCTTTTATCGTCGTCTTGTGAATGATAGACATTATCCACTTATCACCCATTTCTAGCTTTGAGAGTCGGTTCCCGGGTTGAGACACCATGATGGCAGAACTTATTACTACATCTATGTTATTTGGTTCAAACTGGGATCACAACCATTACCTCCTAGTTTGAAGGGGATAAGTAGAAGAAGTACCAGAAATAAGTATTTTATTCCATATGTTGAGGTAAGTTTTATGTGACCAAAACATTCAAGAAAAGGGGAGAACAAAAGACAATTTTTGCATCTATGAAGAATTGTATTTGTGAAGAATTTTTTTCAGCAAAAGAAAACTAAAGACCAAGAATCCTTTTCTTTGCAAGTTGAAGTTATAAACTCCACCTTGAGGGGAAGTGTTGAAGAGAAAATATGGAAGAGTCTTACATGGTTCTCACAATAAGAAGTCTTATAGAGCCATAATTATTATAGAAGGAGGTCTCATAGTAGAGTCTCAATTTAAAAGTATTTTAGTTATGTTAGTCTTCTATTTATATTGAGTTATTTAATTATGCTTGGACTTATCTTTAAGTATTAGAGTTTGGGTGTATTTGGGACAAGGGTAGTTTAATTGTAATTGGACTCTACTACTTTCCTCTATTATAAATAGGGGTTCATGTACTATGATTACATCAATTCAATGAAGTATTTCTCTTTTTCATACATTCAACGATAAGCACTTGCCTAAATAGATGCTTCTAAAATACAATCATACCATTCATTATCATATACTAATAATCTCAATGCAATGTAAACTTCCTTGAATGAGAGATAAACATAATCATTCATGAATATCCTCATAGCTTATTACTCCATGTTTCATATTCAAAAGCGTGCACAAATATAATCACTTTCCTTAATTTGAATGTGCATAATATAGTTTCCCAACAGTATTGCTCCTTTCTCCCTCCACATATAATGAATAAGAAATTCTTAATATGTTAATGTTTTAGCAAATTCTTCTTGGTGGTTTATTGTAAAACACTCTACAAACATAGTCCTTTTGGTCTTGATAGTACATTGTAAAGGTCATCATTATCGAAGAATGCAGTGTGTTGTTTTTTAGGCAAATAGAATTGCAATTTTTCAACTAATGGATGGCGCTTATTGTATGCTATAAAATTTTTTAAGAATAAAATAATTCATTAATTTGAGTATACTGGGCCTCTATATATAATAGAGGAAATATATATAATCATAATGAAATTAAACTACCCAAGTCTCAGTTATACCCAGAATAGTACTCCTAATTATATTAAAAAGAAAGAAAACTAAAATACCTTTGAATTGAGACACTCTTGTGAGACTTCCTCCCATGAGATTCCTATTAGACTCCACCATATTTATTCTCCTTCTTTGAGACTTTTTCCTATGAAAGTCATGTAAGACTCTTCCATAATTGTTTTTCAGTACTCCCCCTCAAGTTGGAGTTTATAGGTTCAACTTACAAAGAAAAAGATTCTTGATTTTTAATCTTAGTCTTCAATCTTCTTTGATTAAAAAAATTCTTCATAGATGCACGATATTCATCTTTTTTTCTCCCCCTTACTTGAACATTCTAGTCACATAAAACTTTATCACAACATGTGGAATAAAATATCTCTTTCTTTGTACTTCTCCCCTTTAAGCTAGGGATAAAAGGGACATAAGGACTCAACTTGGGAAAAAATACATAGGAGAAGAAAATCATTCCTAGTCGACTCACAAAACTCCATACACAGCCAAAATGGTTAAAGTCTAAAAAATAATTCCGCTGAATTTCAAAAGCAGAAAAAAGGCCTAATTTTAGACATGAAAAGAGACTACTCTTCCTAAGGATACTTAGAAAAAATCACCACTTAGGTGAATAGAAAGATTTGACTCGCGTTGGATGTTAGGCACACTCTTGTACTTTGCAAGTTCTGTGGGTCTATAAGTATTGCTCTGAAACAAATAAAAGATGATAAATTAAAAACAATACTAGAGGAACGTAAAGATAGTAGAAACTACACTTTAGAAATAATGAGGTGAGAATGTAACACTCATAAAACTTAACAAACAAGTTGAAACAAGGGTGACCGATTGGGAATTTTCGGGTGTGGGCTAAAATTTTCACAGATGATGACGCAAAAGATACACGATCTATTGCCTCGTGCAATATCCTTTCAAAACCAAAGTAATAATTTTATTAAGATAAGTTTTGCAAGACAACAAATGGACTGAACTTGTTATGTTGGTCTAAGTCATATAAATTTGAACTAGACCTAGATACATATCCGGTTTTGGATCTGGACCTCTAGAAAGTTATTAAGTTTACTCCCCTGTTGCAAACAAAATGTTGTTTTTCTTATGCTTTTGCTACTTCAAAATAATTTGTTTTGGCACATAAGTGGAAACAATATTATTGGAAGATAGAAGAAGAATGACATATGTTAGAAGATAGGCCCCAACCCACACGACCAAGGAAGACCCACATATCTAAGAGTATAATAAGATGGGCCCAAACACATAAGAAGTAGGACCCACCATGATTACCACGAGTTGGCATCCTTATCACATAAGTTGGAAGATCAAGAAAGACTCACAAAGGCATCTTTATCTTATGGTCACGTCCTAGAAGAGTTTTAGTTTGAGTTATGTTTGTCTTTTATCTATTTTGAATGATTTAATTATGCCAGGACTTATCTTTAAGTGTTAGAGTTTGGGTGAAATTGGGACAAAGGTAGTTTTATTGTAGTTGGACTCTACTACCTTCCTCTATTATAAATAGAGGTTCATGTACTCTAATTATAATAAGTTAATGAAGTCAATGAAGTATTTTTTTTTTCATAAATTCAACATGATATCAAAGCAGATTTTATGAGTTGACTTGGTCAAGTCACAGAGGTAATGAGATATGTTTCTCTAAACACTAAACCCTAAGTCTAGGTTCGTAGTTATTTTTTTTAGTCCTTATACCCGTAGATTATTTTGCATTTTTTACCTCTATAATGAAATTTTTGTATTGTAAATTATATATTGGCGGAAAGATATTTGAGTCTACTTTCCAAGGAAAAAATATTTTCTCCAAATCGGAGTCATCTACAGGGAGATATCAATATTTGAATGAGAGAAGATCAGATTGTAAAAAGGTTCAAACAGTAGCAGAAAGGTTCAGATTCCGAAGTATTTTATTCTATCAAGAACTAGACTTTATATGGAGTAACATATATCAAAAGGAATATCTGTAAGTCTATTCTTTTAACTATTCAACTAATTTTTTTATTTGAGTTATCTACAAAGAGATATCGATATTTGAAGCAGTGATGGTCAGATTGCAAAAGAGGTTGGAGCGGTAGTAGAAAAATTCAACTTTTGAGGTATTTTATGCTATTAAGAAAGAGACTTTATATGGAGAATTATATATCAAAAGAAAGATATGTAAGTCCATTTTCTTAC
Organism: Aristolochia californica; assembly: GCF_029961685.1. Taxonomy (NCBI): domain Eukaryota; kingdom Viridiplantae; phylum Streptophyta; class Magnoliopsida; order Piperales; family Aristolochiaceae; genus Aristolochia; species Aristolochia californica. The sequence goes on along the minus strand of NW_027181992.1, from coordinate 39,562,025 downwards.
CTATGAAACCAATTCTCCTCATAATTTTTGTATAAGGAGATATTGATCTTGGAAGAGTCAATGATCATTCTTGAAAAAAAGGAGAAACAATGCTTAGTTAGGGCATATGACAGAGAGCAAAATCTATTAGATTATTTATCTTATGATAATTATATTTTATGAAGCGAATTTATACTTGGATGAAAGGTATTTAAGTCTACTTTCAGAAGGATAAAATTTCATGTCAATCTCAATCGATGTTTATAGATATATTGGCATTGGAAGAATCAAAGGTCATGCTAGTATTCAGTTGTGTTGAAAAATCCGAATTTATGCCCTTTCTTTTGCATCACTGTCTGAGTTGCTATATCAAGAAAATATCTCACTTCTCCCTGGTTTAAGGGCTTATTACTACATCTATATTATTTGGGATTATTTCTACATATATGATATTTGGTTCAAGTTGGGATCACCGCTATTACCTCCCAGCTTGAGGGGGAGAAGTAGAAGAAGTACAAGTACAAGTACAAGAAAGAGGTATTTTATTCCATATGCTGTGGAAAATTTTATGTGACCAAAATATTCAAGAAAGGGGGAGCACAAAAGATGAACCTTATGCATCTAAGAAAAAAATATTTATGTCTGATTATGATTATTTCATGGGTCCTTCTACAAGGTTTATTATTTTGGTTTTTGTTATATGTGTTGGAAGATGGCCGTGTTACATTAAAGCTATTGCTATTATATTTCTTTGGGTGAGTCATTATTATTGAAGAAGAGGTGGCCTCAGTACCTTTTATCATACCATAATTTATTTGACTCTAAAAAATATCACGGTTGGGACACCATGAAAGTCGGTGCCCGGATTGGGACAACATTATAAATAAACCCACTACCCCTGTAATGGCTTTTATTACTCCTACCACTTGAGAGTCATTGTCTTGTGGAGGGATACAGTGGTGGACACTTCAAAACAATGCCGATAGACACACTACCTACAGAAGATGGAGTGTGCCTTACATCTTGCATTAGGACTGGAGTGTGGAGCAATGTCTTACTGGCTAGGAGTGATTTTTACTCTCACTTATAATATGCCAACAAGGCCTCATGAAAGGAGGCAACATCATGAGGGGGAGTGTTGGAAAATTTTCCAATTTATAAAAAAATATTCTATACATCATTTTCAGCAAGCTGGGAGTTCATGTTGTTCTCTCACCCCCAACTTGAGGGGGAGTGTTAGAAGATAGGCCCAAGCCCACACGACCAATGAAGACCCACATATCTCAGAGTATTATAAGGTAGGCCACACGACCAAGGAAGGCCCACAAGATGGGCCCAAACACATAAGAAGTAGGACCCACCATGATTTCTACAAGTTAGCATCCTTATCACATAAATTGGAAGATAAAAAAGGACTCACAAAGGCATCTTTATCTTATGGTCATGTCCTAGAAGAGTTCTAGTTTGAGTTATGTTTGTCTTTTATCTATATTGAGTTATTTAATTATGCTAGGACTTATCTTTAAGTGTTAGAGTTTGGGTGTGATTGGGACAAAGGTAGTTTTATTGTAATTGGACTTTACTACCTTCCTCTATTATAAATAGAGGTTCATGTACTCTAGTTATAATAAGTTAATGAAGTTAATGAAGTATTTATTTTTTTCGTAAATTCAACTGCATATATGTAATTTTTGCTATATTTTAGTCTTATTTTCCAGCTCTTGTTGAAGGGAATTTATATAATTTTTTAGGTTTAAATGTTTTGTAAAGACTCATGGGGAGGATTAGGGAGTCATATTGAACTGTTACGGTCCCAGATCTCACATAGCAATTCATAGGGGAGAAGGAGGAAGAGGAGGAGATAACCAAGCTTGATGGGGAACTTGAAACCCTAGGTTCATTGAGCAGAACGCAAGCCCTAGAGCTCATTGTGGAGAACTCTAAATTCCTTGTTTAACCTAAAATCAAGACTTCCTTTCCTATTCCACTTTCCCCCTTAAATAGGGTTGGCGACAACCTAAATTCAAAAGGAATAATTACAATAATGCCCCTATAACATACTAACTCAACAATTGAAAGAAAATCAATTAACTTAATAACTCAATGACTCAGCCATGACACTTTTGAATGACTCGGTCTGCTATATTGGGTCCATAACATCACTCCTCCCTGGAGACAGAGCTTGTCCTCAAGGTCGAAGGCAGGATAGGCTAGCCGAAATGTCTGCATATCTTCCTAGGTGCCAGCCGTGCTATCGGTGTCAGCCCACTGGACGAGGACCACCCATTAAAAAAACTTTCTGGAAATAGATTCCACGACTAGCACAAGCAGCTAGTAGCCTGGGAAGAAGCAAGTGAGGAGCCTGAAATGATAGACAATTGGACAACAATATCTTGTCGAACTTTGTTTTGACATTGCATGCCTCTTTAATCAATTCATTTGGGAGATTTTGTTCCTCATCTTGTTTGATGGTGTGAATACTATAATGTTGTTTGGCTGCAGAAAGTTGGTGGATGTTGTCTTGCATATCTTGGGAAAACCATTTTGTACAGCTTCCATGCTTTCTGGACTAAGTGCACCATCCAAACAGAAAATGAGACCTCCAAATTTACAACTACCCTCACTTTGTGTAGCAACATGTGGGTCAATGATCACCTATGCCTAGTAATTTGGCCATTACAAGTCCTTCGACAAACTCATCAGCTAGATAGCTCTGGTGTAGGTCTGTGTCTTTAATGTGTCTTGTTTTTGAATCCAAGTATGACAAAGGGCAATTGCAAGTCCTACAGTTAGACATTGGTGGTCCCCTTGAAGTCCAAGTTGCCGATCATTAAATAAGCCCATGTCCAAAGGCACACCTAACTGAGCGGTCTTGTTCTCAATTACTGTCATTGCTTCTGCTGGTTGGGAAACGGTAAATGCATCCACTCCGTCCCTTAATATTCCAGCTTGCTCTCCAGCAATTTCCTCCAGTGTATGTCCTAGGATTTCCATATGGTAATATCCTAGGTAAGATAGTCCACCGACAACTGGTCTCTTCCCCACATTAGTTGCATCAAATTTTCCTCCTAAACCAACTTCTAAAATGGAAACATCCAACTGCTTTGCTGCAAATATCTTGAAATCAAATAATGTAAAGAATTCGAAGTAGTTTGATATGGGCACATTCTCATTTGTGTTTTTCTGTAGTCTATCCAGCACCACCAAAAGTATGGAAGGAGCTTCTCTTCAGAAATTTCCACTCCATCTAATCGAAATCTTTCTTGAACAACAATTAAGTGGGGAGAAATGGAAAGTCCCATTCGAAAGCCACTATGATGCAGACTAGATTCTAAAAATGTAAAAGTGGACCCCCTTCCTTTAGTTACCACATGAAGCTCTTCCTTATCAATATTGTCCATTGGATACTGTAGTGCGTAAGGCTTCTTCAGACAAAGTTCTGGATTGTGTTGTGCCAACCCAACAAAAGAGAGGGTCCTGAGTATGTTCTCACAAGCAGCATCAGATTTTGGTCCTTTAGTAACATGGGGAGCTTCATCTAGTTTTTGAATCTCAGCGGAAGCTTCCAAAGGCTCAACCTATGGTATAACACTCACACAATTGGCTGATAGATCCATCGACATTGCCTCATTATCCTGGTTGACAACATCTAATATTCCACTGGCAACACCTAGATTATGTATTTTGACAGCAGATGGTACAGAAGATAATTCCAGTTGTGTGTTCAATGCAGCATGCTTGACATTTGAAGGTCCTTCTACTTGGATCGAAGATTCATTTTCCTGTGACACTTCAATTCTGTCAATACCGTTTATTGAAGGTTCTTGGTTATGGCTTGGAAGCACATTACAAGAATCACTGGGCACGTCATTAGTGTGAGAAGTTACAACAACTGATTCATTGCAAGCATTGGCCTTAACTTCTGAAAATACAGTTTGGCGTGTGACCATGGAAGACTCCTTAATATCACAATCTGCCCCTTTTTTCAGCAGGGAAGTCTCATCCACCGGCATTGACTCAACAAAAATTCCCTTCTCAGTCTGTGGTTGAGGAGCTAGTGTACCAATTGAGATCTCCACCTTAGGATCAGATTTGCTTTCATATTGAACAATGGCCTTAGTAGCACCCATTTGTAGATCCTTGTGAAATCCACAAGCAGCCTCAACAGTAATGGTTGTGGACTCCATGGGGATAGTATTGAATTTAGGATATCTTTTCCAATATTTCGACCAAGAGAAAGGAGAAATAAAAAGAAGAAAAGAGAAGAAGATCTCTCGGGTCGAGAGAAGAGATGAGGACAAGAGAGATGTGAGCCAAACAAAGAGAGAATGATTTAATCAAGAATGGATTATGTAACTTGATTAATTCCAAATTAAAACACCTCTATTTATAATAGAGGAAGTGATAGAGTCCTTATACAATTAACCTTTCAATCTCCTAATTATATTCCAACTCTAACTCTCTAAGATAAGTCAATCATGAAAAGATAACACAATCTACTAGAGGTCTAATATAAGTTGAAATAGAACTCTTTTTCAATAATGTGGACATAAGGGAGGAGGCTAGCTTGTGGCCTTATCCTTGTGGGTCCCACATGGTCTTCCAGCTCATACTGATAAGATTACCAGCTCGTGATATCTTTGTGGGTCCCACTTGATCTTAAAGTCTTCTAACTCATTTCAACTTGGGCTTCTTATCTTCTTAACTTGTGCTTCTTATCTTCATAACTTGTGCTAGCTTGGGTGAGGACTCTTCTTGGCATCCCACATCCTCATTCTGGGTCCCACCAGCTCGTGCACCTATGAGGTTCTTCCTGAGCCATGGATCGAGTCACCCTTCTTTCCTCTCTTCCCTCCATATTGGTTCTTGACGTTGGAAGAGGATTCTTGCTCCTTGAATGTGGAATGATGGAAATAAGAATGGAATGATTGAGCTTTGAAGGAAGCTCGACCTGAACCTCCGAGGGAGAATCCGACCTAGACCTCTGAGGGAGAATCCAACCTATTTAATTCTAATTTCTCAATACTTACTTTTCCTTCACCTTGACTTCCCCATAAATAGGGTTGAGGAAGGAAATACAAAATAGACCCATGGGTCAAGTGGTTCACGCCACATTACATCTAAACCAAACCAAACCAAATGAAATTACATTAAAAGTAAATTGACATAATTTAATTCCTATGCCTGTGGATAACTCGTGATGCTATGTAGTCCATAACATCACCCCCTCCTGGAGAAAGAGCTTGTCCTCAAGCTCAAAGTAGGGGTAGAGGGTGCGGAACACAACTAATGGCTCCCATGTCGTGTCACTTGGATCAACATCAGCCCACAGCTAATGGCTCCCATGTCGTGTCACTAGGATCAACATCAGCCCATTGCACTAGGATCTCCCAATCACCCTGAATGTGGCGAGCCTGTAATACCTATGGTGGAGTAGAAAGTACATGTCCCTCATGTAGTGGGGGCAGAGGTGTGTGCAGCAAGGGAGAGTGTTATGGACTTCATAGCATCACGAGTTATCCACAGGCATAGGAATTAAATTATGTCAATTTACTTTTAATGTAATTTCAATTGGTTTGGTTTACTTTGGGTTGGTTTAGAGGTAATGTGGCGTGAACCACTTGATCTATGGGTCACTTTTATAATTCCATCCTCAACCCTATTTAGGGGGATGCCAAGGGAAGGAGAAAGCAAGTATTGAGAAAATTAGAGTAAACAGGTCAGATTCTCCCTCAGAGGTCTAGGTCGGATTCTCCCTCTGAAGTCAAGGTTGAGCTTCCTTAAAAGCTCCTTCGTTCTATTTGATTTCCATCATTCCACGTTCTAGAAACAAGAATTCTCTTCCAGCGTCAAGATCATCCATGGAGGGAAGAGAGGAAAGAAGGGTGACTCAACCCATGGCTCGGGAAGAACCTAACATCTTGGTATTAGACAGGTCCACCCTTGGAAATTCCTCTTCCCTTGAGGACTTGAGGCAATTAGTTGAAGATAATTGGCAGAGGACAGACCTTCAGGCTCAATCCCTGGAAGAGGTGCGTCAGACAACCTCTGACTTGCGTGAGGCCATAAAATCCATGGATGCTGCCATCCAAGCTCTCCTCCGGTGCCAAGAGGACCATGGTACACGAGCACAACCACCGGCAGCCTACTCTCCACCGCCTGACCATAATCAATTCCACCCACCCCCTCCCCCACAACCACCAATCAGTCAACACAATCCCCATCTGGGGCCTGCCGTTCAGGGAGCAAATACGGTTCCCAGGTATTTAAAACTTGACTTTCCTATGTATGATGGGTCTAAGGACCATTTGATTTGGTTAGCCAAGTGTGATCAGTTCTTTTATCATAAAAAAACACCTGCGGATGAGAAAGTTTATTTGGCCGCCTACCACATGCTCGATGAAGCGCTTCTATGGTACCACCAATTCCGAAATGACCAATTGGTTCAGGATTGGGCAACCTTTAGGCAGTCTTGCATAATGAGATTTGGTCCTCCAGCTAGTAGCAATCCATTGGGCAAATTAATCAATTACAAGCAAACTGGATCACTAGAGATGTACCAAAAGACCTTCCAGGAAAGGTTAGCCCAAGCAAACCAGTTTGTCAGTCACACCCAGATGCTTTGAGACTAGAAGTTGAATTACATGGTCCTACAGATTTGGACCACTCTATGAATTTAGCCAGGTCAATTGAGTAGAAGCAGCGCATTCTAAAGGAGTCACTTGTCAAAAAACCAGCTTGGCCAGGAAGGCACAATGCCACTGTGCCAACCCCTTATTGTGGACCTCCACGTTCTAGAGCCAGTACAGCCCACGCCCAGACAACTCTAATTCGGCTCCACCTGTTCCTTACTTCAAAAAACTCAACAGATAGGAAATGGATCAGAGAAAGGCCAAGGGCCTTTGTTTCAATTGTGATGAACAATATGTCATTGGTCACCATGTTACGGTCCCGGGTCATGGATCGAGTAACACGGCGTGGGATTTGTGAATCCAACACGCAGAATTTACTCACTTCACGTCAAGGGTCTGTGTATGAGTATTTCTCCTTAACCAGTGCTTGACCAGAAGGAAAGATCCTCTTTTGTGGGTCCTACCGAGTTGTTGTTCTAGGTAGAAGACCCCACAGCAATGCTGACCTTGCTAGAGCAAGGTGCTCTCTTTTCTTGGTCACGGCAAAGAGGGTTTGGCCCTCTTTGTTGCTGCTCTAGCTAAGAATGCAATCCTTCTTTCTTAAATAACTTGAAACACGAGTTTGGGATAGATTAATTCCTCTTCTTTGATGCTATGATCAGCTCCCACGTTGCACAAGGATTTGCTCAAGATTTGAGGATAAAAATCCTCACTTTGCTGCTTAGTAAGGGAGGAATTCGGCCTCTCTTGCTGCTACTGCCGAGAGGGAGGATAGACCTCCTCTTTGGGCTTGGAAAAGGGGCAGGAAGCTCCTTTTCTTAGTAGGGATGATGGTGGATGAATTTGGGTGAAGATGGATGGCAATGGAGGGTGAAGGATAGGTTGGATTTTTGGAGTAAACCCTAAACTCGAGATCAAGAGGTGATCTCAACCTATTTAGACTAGGTTATTCTAAAATCTCAAAGCTTACCTATTTCATTCATACCTATCCCTTAAATAGGGAGTTTTAGGGTTAGGGTTACAATAATTCCCCATAATGCCCTTACATATAAAGTAATTAGAAATAACTCCTACTTAAAACAATATAAGAAATAAATCCTACTTAAAAAAATATAAGAAATAAATCCTACTCAAAGAAATATAAGAATTAAATCCTATTGAGTGAGTTGTTGTTGTCTTCTTCGTTGTGTGACTCGGTGTGCTATTGAGTCCACAACACACCAATGCAAAAAATTATTCAGTATATGTCTATGAGAGGATGGAGACGACATACTATCTAAGAAGGCGATTGTGGAGACAAACCAAGAGGGTCTAGAGATTTCCCTTCATGCCATGATTGGTCGACACAGTTCTAGTACCATGCAGGTTAAAGCCCAGTTACATCATCTACAGTTACTGGCTTTAGTTGACTCGGGAAGTCCACATAATTTCATCAGTTAGCCAGCGGCAGAACAACTTGGGTTAGTAGTCCAGCAATAGACTGGCCTTTCTATATCTATTGCCAATGGGGCTAAAATTACTAGTGTGGGCATATCTCTAGCCACACACTTTGATATTGAGGGACATGCATTTATTACAGATTTCCTGGTGATTCCACTTTCGGGATTCGATTTATTACTGGGAATTAAATGGCTACATCTGTTGGGGCCAATACTATGGGATTTTCAATCTCTGACCATGTCATTTACAAAGGACGTCCATCAGATAATATTGCATGGCACCCAAGCACCAGTGCCCTGCGCACTACAGGTTGTTTAGGTCCAGACCGCGGTAAACTATAAGTTATCTAAATTACTTACAAAATTTGAGGATATCTTTCAAGACCATACTGCTTTACCGCCAATTAGGCATTGTGATCACCATATCCATTTGAAAACGGGCACTGAGCTTGTAGTGGTGCGTCCTTATCGTTACCCCCACTTACAGAAGGATGAGATTGAAAGGTTGTGCCAGAAGATGTTAGCTTAGGGTATTATTCAACCCAACAGGTCTCCTTTTTCCTCACCGGTAGTACTGGTCCACAAGCATGATAAGTCATGGAGGTGTTTTGTGGATTACAGCTCAATGCACACACAATTAAAGATAAATTTCCCATCCCAGTGGTGGACGAGTTGTTAGATGAGCTACTTGGAGCTACTATTTTTACCAAACTCGATTTGAAATCTGGCTATCATCAAATCCGAGTTCACCCATCAGATGTGGAGAAAACAACGTTCCGCACGCATCACTGCCATTTCGAGTTCCTCGTAATGCCATTTGGTCTCTCAAATGCTCCTTCCACCTTCCAGGCCCTCATGAATGAGGTATTTTCCTCTCTCGTGAGGAAATACATATCGGTAATTTTTGACGATATTTTGGTCTATAGCAACAGTTGGGAAGAGAATCTTCAACATCTTCACCAGGTATTTTCTCATATTCGCTCACATCATTTGGTTTTAAATCAGTCCAAATGTTCTATGGGAACGTCAAAAGTGGCATACTTGGGCCACGTAATTTCAGCAGTTGGGGTGAAAGTAGACCAGAGTAAGATACAGGCAGTAACGGATTGGCCTCCTCCTACATCCATTACAACCTTAAGGGGGTTTTTGGGCTTAGTTGGGTATTATAGAAAATTTATTCGTAGCTATGGCCAGATTGCAGCTCCGCTCAACAACCTACTCAAGAAAAATACCTTTACCTAGTCAGAGACAGCGGCTCATTCCTGTCAGCAGTTGAAAGAGGGCCCCAGTTTTGCAGCTACCCGACTTTGATGAGTCCTTTGTTGTGGAATGTGATGCTTCAGGGGGTGGTATTGGTGCAGTGTTACACCAACAGGGACACCCGATTGATTATTTTAGCCGCCAACTTGGCCAGCACCACCACAAGTTAGCAGCTTATGAGAGGGAATTGATCAGATTAGCAAAAGCTATACAACATTGGCGCCCTTATCTCTGGGGATGTCCATTTTTGATTCGCACTGATCATTGCAGCCTCAAGTATCTACTTGAGTAGCGCCTCACTACCTCACCACAATAGCATTGGTTAAGTAAACTTATGGGGTTTGACTTTACTGTAGAGTACAAACTTGGGAGTTTGAATGTAGGGGCTATTGCTCTATCTCACCGGGACATTCTGGAGCCGTAATTACATGCCATAAGTCAGCCCAGAGCTCTCTTGTTGGATTCTATATGGGAAGAGGCACAACAGTACCCAGAAATTATAGCTTTATGTCATGAGATCCAGCAGGGGACAACGACAAACTATTGGACGGTTAAGGACAATCTGGTCCTCTACAAAAATAGAATCTTTCTACACCACACATCCCCACCGATTCACAACATTTTAGCCTCCTTCCATGATAGTACACATGAGGGCCGACAAAAAACATATTTTCGGATCAATCGGGAATTTTATTGGAGGGGCATGAAGCGCAGTATAGCCGATTATGTGGCGGCTTGTCAGATTTGTCAATGGAATATGGCTGAATCTTTGAGTCCAGCTGGGTTGCTCAAACCACTTTAGCTGCCATTACAGGTCTGGTCTAATATTTCTATGGACTTCATAGATGGACTTCCCTCTTCGTCAGGCAAATCCGTTATCTTTGTAGTGGTGGATCGTTTCTCAAAGTATGGGCACTTCATCCCTCTGGCGCATCCTTACACTGCAGCTCAGGTAGCTCAACACTTTATGGATAATATTGTCCACTTACATGGGATGCCTAATTCCATTACTAGTGATAGGGGGAAGAACCTAACAGAGAGTCACCTTGGAAGGCCTTTAGTTGGGAGACGTGAAACACATTGTGAATCCTGGCCTCTGGAGGAAGCTGCAAGTGGTAGGCAGCTGTACCAATACGGTCCATAACCTAAAAGGGACCATAATACTTCGGAGAGAGCTTGTGGCATTTGGAGGCTATCAGTGACAACTGCCTGTTGTGTTGGAGATGCAGCCAAACATAATCTCTTGGAGAAAAGAAGACTTCCCGGTGCTTCTTGTCATAATACAACTTCATAGTATGTTGTGCCTCCTGGAGATGAGTGCGCACCTCAATGAGCAAGGTGTCTCTTTCTACTAATGCTTGGTCCAAAGTGGTGACCTTGGAGGCACCCGGTTCATATGATAAAAGGTTGGGCGGGTCTCTACCATATACTACCTTGAATGGGGTTGTTCCATGTGCGCTATGGTAGGAGGTGTTGTAACAAAATTCAGCCCAGGTGAGCCACTTAACCCATCATTTAGGTGAGTCCCCCACGAAACAACAAAGATACATCTCAATTGTCCTGTTGATGACCTCTATCTAACCATCTGTTTGCGGATGGTAGGCTGAAGAGAATGCTAACGTTGTGCCCTACAGCTTGAATAGTTCTTTCCAGAATGTACTGGTAAAGATGGCATCCCTGTCACTTGTAATGGAATTAAGCATCCCATGTAAGCGGACAATATTATCCATAAAGAGCTGAGCAACGTGAGTTGCAGTGTAAGGATGAGCCAGAGGTATGAAATGGCCATACTTTGAGAAACGATACCCAACTACAAAGATAATGAATTTGTCAGAAGATGAGGGAAGTCCATCTATGAAGTCCATGGAAATATCAGACCAAACTTGTGACGGTAGCTGAAGTGGTTGGAGCAACCCAGCTGGACTTAATGATTCAGCTTTATTCCGTTGACAAATCTGACAAGTCGCCACATAATCGGCTATACTGCGCTTCATACCCCTCCAATAAAATTCCTGACTTATCCGGAAATATGTTTTTTGTCGGCCCTCATGTGTACTGTCATGGAAGGAGGCTAAAATGTTGTGAATCAGTGGTGACGTGTGGTGTAGAAAGATCCGGTTTTTGAAGAGGACCAGATTATCCTGAACCGTCCATTGGTTTGCCGCTGTTCCCTACTAGATCTCATGCTATAAAGCAATAATTTTCGAGTACTATTGTGTCTCTTCCCGTATAGAATCCAACAAGAGAGCTCTGGGCTGACTTATGGCATGTAGTTGCGGCTCTGGAATGTCCTGGCGAGATAAAGTATCAGCCCCCACATTCAAACTCCCATGTTTATACTCCACAGTAAAGTCAAACCCCATATGTTTACTTAACCAATGCTGCTGCGGTGAGGTAGTGAGGCACTGCTCAAGCAGATACTTGAGGCTGCAATGATCGGTACGAATCAGAAATGGGCGCCCCTAGAGATAAGGCCGCCAATGCTGTATGGCTTTCGCTAATCCGATTAGTTCCCTCTCATAAGCTGCTAACTCGTGTGGTGGTGCTGGCCAAGTTGGCGGCTAAAATAAGAAATCGGGTGTCCCTGTTGGTGTAACACTGCACCAATACCGCCCCCCGAAGCATCACATTCCACCACAAATGACTCATCAAAGTCCAATAGCTGCAAAACTGGGGCGGATGATAAAGCCTCTTTCAACTGTTGAAAGGAATGAGCCGTTGTCTCGGACCAGGTAAAGCCATTTTTCTTGAGTAGGTTGTTGAGCGGTGCTGTAATCTGGCCATAGTTGCGAATAAATTTCCTGTAATACCCAGCTAGGCCCAAAAATCCCCTTAATTCTGTAATGGATGTGGGAGGAGGCCAATCTGTGACGGCCTGTATCTTACTCTGGTCGACCTTCACCTCAACTGCTCGTGAAGGTGCTAAAGATGCTCTTCCCAATTGTTGCTATATACCAAAATATCATAAAAAAATACCAAAATATATTTCCTCAAGAGAGGAAAATACCTCATTCACGAGGACCTGGAATGTGGAAGGTGCATTTGAGAGACCAAATGGCATTACGACGAACTTGTAATGTACATGGTGAGTGCGAAACGTTGTTTTCTCCACATCTAATGGATGAACTTGGATTTGATGATAGCCGGATTTCAAATCGATCTTGGTGAAAATAGTAGCACCATGTAACTCATCTGGAAACTCGTCCACCACTGGGATGGGAAATTTGTCTTTAATGGTATGCGCATTGAGTGGCCTATAAGCCACACAAAACCTCCACGACTTATCATGCTTCCGGACCAGTAATACCGGTGAGGAAAAAGGAGACCTGCTCGACTGAATAATCCCCTGGGCTAGCATCTGTTGGCACTGCCTTTCAATCTCATCCTTTTGTAAGTGGGGGTAATGATAAGGATGCACCACTACCGGTTCAGTGCCCGATTTCAAACGGATACGGTGATCACAATGCCTAATTGGCGGTAGAGCAATAGGTTCTTGAAAGATATCCTCAAAGTTTATCAGTAATTGAGATAACTTACAGTTGTGTGTGTTCTGGACCTGAACAACCTGAAGTGAGCAGGGCACTGGTGCCTGGGGTGTCGTGCAATGTAATCTGAATGTGGCCCTCTGTAAAGGAGATAGACAGAGCCTGAAAATCCCATAATATTGGCCCCAATAGTTGTAACCATTTAATTCCCAGTACCAAATCAAATCTGGACAGTGGAATCACCAGGAAATCTGCAATAAATGCATGTCTTTCAGTATCAAAGTGTGTGGCTGGAGAGATGCCCACATAGGTTATTTTAGCCACATTGGCTACTGATACAGAAAGGCCCGTCTGTTGCTGGACTACTAACCCAAGTTGTTTTGCCGCTGGCTGACTGATGAAATTATGTGTACTGCCAGAGTCAAGTAAAGCAAGTAACTATAGATGATGTAACTGGGCTTTAACCTGCATGGTATTAGAACTGTGCAGACCAGTCATGGCATGAAGGAAAATCTCTGGACCCTCTTGGTCTATCTCCACAATCTCCTCCTCTAGTAGTATGTCTTCACCATCCTCCCACAGACATATACTGAATAATCTTTTGCATAGGTGACCTTGTACATACTGTTCATCACAGTTAAAACAAAGGCCCTTGGCCTTTCTCTGATCCATTTTCTGTCTGTTCAGTTTTTTGAAGTAAGGAGCAGGTGGAGTCGAGTTAGAGCTGTCTGGGTGTGGTGCTGCACTGGCTCCAGAATGTGGAGGTCCATAATAAGGGGTTGGCACAGTAGCATTGTGCCTTCCTGTCCAAGCTGGTTTTCTGACAATTGAATCCTTTAGAATACGCTGCTTATGCTCAATTGACCTGGCTAAATTCATAGCGTGGTCCAAATTTGTAGGACCATGTAATTCAACTTCCAGCCGCAGAGCTTCTGTCAAACCAACAGTAAAAATATGAACATACTGGGTGTGACTGACAAATTCATTAGCGCGGGCCAACCGTTCCTGGAAGGTCTTTTGATAGACCTCTAGTGATCCAGTTTGCTTATAATTGATTAATTCACCTAATGGATTGCTACTAGCTGGAGGACCAAACCTCATCATGCATGATTGTCTAAAGGTTGCCCAATCCTGAATCAATTGGTCATTTCGGAATTGGTGGTACCATAAGAGCGCTTCATCGAGCATGTCGTAGGCGACCAAATATACTTTCTCATCCGCACGTGTTTTTTGATGATAAAAGAATTGATCACACTTGGTTAAACAAATCAAGGGGTCCTTAGATCCATCATATGTAGGAAAGTCTAGTTTTAAATACCTGGGAACTGTATTTGGTCCCTGAGCGGTAGGCCCCAGATGAGGATTGTGATGACACATTGGTGGTGGTGGGTCGTATTGATGGTGGTCAGCAGGTGGAGAGTAGGCTGTCGGCGGTTGAGCTCGTGTACCACTGTCATCTTGTCACCGGAGGAGATCTTGGATGGCGGCATCCATGGATTTTATGGCCTCATGCAGGTCAGATGTTGTCTGACGCACCTCTTCCGGGGATTGAACCTGAAGGTCTGTCCTCTGGCGATTATCTTCAAGTAATTGCCTCAAATCCTCAGGGAAAGAGGAATCCCCAAGGGTGGACCTGTCTGATACCAAGATGTTAGGTACTTCCCCAGCCATGGATTGAGTCACCCTTCTTTCTTCTCTTCCCTCCATATTAGTTCGTGACACTGGAAGAGAAATCTTGTTCCTTGAACGTGGAATGATGGAAATAGGGTGGAATGATTGAGCTTTGAAGGAAGGTCGACTTGGACCACAGAGGGAGAATCCGACCTAGACCTCTAAGGGAGAATCTGACCTGTTTAATTCTAATTTCTCAATACTTACTTTTCCTTCACCTTGACGTCCCCATAAATAGGGTTGAGGACAGAAATACAAAATACACCCATGGGTCAAGTGGTTCACGCTACATTACATCTAAACCAAGCCAAACCAAACTAAACCAAACCAAACCAAATGAAATTACATTAAAAGTAAATTGACATAATTTAATTCCTATGCCTGTGGATAACTCGTGATGTTATGGAGTCCATAACAGCACCATGGTGGGTCCCATATATATAACACTCCCCCTCAAGCTGGGGACGAGAAAACATAATAGATGCTCAGCTTGTTGTAGATGGTAGACATAATCTTGTAAGGGATCGGCTTGGTGAGAATATCTGCAATTTGACTTTGTCATGTTATATGCCTTAGAGATAAAAAGCCTGCTTGGAACTTTTCTCGTATAAAATGGCAGTCCACTTCATTATGCTTTGTTCTTTCATGGAAGATTGGATTTGATGTAATGTGTATTGCTGCTTGGTTATCACAATATAGATCCATTGGTGCTTCTTTGTAGAATCTCAATTTAGTGAGAAGAAATCTTATCCATAGGAGTTCACTAACAGTGTGTGCCATGACTCTGTATTCTTCTTCTGCACTACACCGTGCTACTACATTTTGCTTCTTGCTTTTCCATGTAACCAAATTCCCTCCAACCATCGTACAAAATCCCGAAGTAGATTTTTCGTCATCCAGGGATCCAACCCAGTCTGCATCTGAGAATCCTTCGCTGTTGAAGTGACCATGGTTTTTATAGAGAAGCCCTCTTTCTGGAACTCCTTTCACATATCATAGTATCATTTCAAGTGCTTGCCAATGACTAAGTTGTGGCTAGTGCATGTATTGACTCACCACACTTACTCCATATGATATATCCAGCCTTGTTACACACAGGTAAATAAGTCTTCCCAATAGTCTTTGATATTTCCCAATATCTACATCTTCTCCAATGCCTCCACATAACTTTGTATTTGAGTCCATTGAAGTTTCTGCTGGTTTGCATCCCATCATTCCTATCTCCTCTAGTAGATCAAGGTCATACTTCCTTTGGGATAGCACAATCCCATGTCTGGATTATAATACTTCTATTCCCAAAAAATATTTGAGTTGTCCAAGATCCTTTGTCTTGAATTCAGCACATATTTTTTCCTTTGTTTTCTGGATGTCCTCGGAATCACTACCAGTTAAAATGATATCATCAACATATATTGCTAGAATTACCTTACCACTCGGTGTGTTTTCAATAACTACGGAGTGATCTCCAGAGCCTTTGTAAAATCCGGCCCGTATGAGGGCTTGACTAAATTTCTCAAACCATGCCCAAGGGGACTGGTTGAGACCATACAAAAATTTTTTTAGTCAACATACTAACTCCCCCTCAACCACATACCCAGGTGGTTGTTGCATATAAATTTCTTCTTTAATATCCCCTTTCAGAAATGCATTTTTCACATCAAGTTGATATATCAGCCATGATGAATTGGCCGCCAAAGATAATAATATACGTACCGAGTACAATTTTTCCATTGGAGAGAAGGTTTCTTCATAATCAATACCATAATGCTGAGTATAACCTTTAGCAACCAGTCAAGCCTTCAGTCGTGCTATTCACCCCTTCGGATTATGTTTGATAGTATAAACCCAATTGCAACCGATGGGTTTTTTATCTGTTGGAAGAGGGACCAGTGATGTCTAATTGTCATTAAGTGCCTTCATTTCTTCATCCATTGTTGCCTTCCACCTTGGATGTTGTAGAGCCTCCTAATAGGATTCTGGAATAGATATGGAGGAAATAGAAGAAAGAAACTGACAACATAGAAGTGAGAGGCGATGATGAGACACAAAATTTGAAATGGGATGAGAAGTAGAAGGTCTAGTACATGATCTCGGTTCTTTTTGTATAGCAATAGGATGAGTATCATATTGAGGGCCAAAAAAAATTGGGTATGAAGGACTTACCTCTGTGGGATATGTTAACTCGGCAGGTGTGGTGTCAGTCACTTGCTTTGGGGGTTGAATAATCTCTGTATCATGGCGCACAACCAATCGAGGGGAAGCTAGTACTGAGGACAGACCAGAAGGAGCACTATCAAAATAAAATGAGGAGTCTTCAAAAAATGTTACATCCGTGGACATAAATAAACATTGAAGAGTGGGACTATAACAAACATAACCCTTTTGTGTGTCAGAGTATCCCAAGAAGATACACTTGATAGATTTAGGATCAAGTTTGCTGTGTCTAGGAAATGAATTATGAACAAAGCTTTGACATCTGAAGACTCTCAAAGGTAGTGAAAATGGATCATCATTTGGTAATAATCTAGAGTAAGGAGATTTATTACCAAGAATGGAAGATGGTAAACGATTTATAAGAAAGCAAGCCGTAAGGACTGCATGAGGCCAATAAAAGTAGGAAACTTTCATGGCATATAATAAACCTCGAGCTACCTCAAGAATATGATGATTTTCCATTTGGCTACACCATTTTGGTGAGGTATAGACACATGATGTTTGATCGATAATGCCATTTTCTGGACAAAAAGAGTCAAGGTCTTTGGAAACGCATTCTTTGGCCTTATCAGACCGAAGTATTTGTATTTTTTGACCATACTGTGTGAGTACCATAGCATGAAATGAGTTAAAAATCAATGGTATTTCAGAATTCTCCTTAAATACAAACAACCGAGTTGTGCGAGTGAAATCATCAATAAAGGTAATAAAATATTTTGCTTGAGAAATGTTCGAGACATTCAAGGGCCCCCAAACATCAGTATGAATTAAAGAAAATGGAATAACACTTTTGACTTCTGGACGAGGAGAGTATGTACTCCTTTGATGTTTACTCATTCGACAAACCTCGCAATAAAATTCTGACCTTATTGTAAGAGTAGGAAACATATAATAAAGAGATTGTGCAGATGGATGTCCCAATCGATTCTGCCATAGCCTTGTCTCATTTTCAATGGTGGAAACTATATTCATTTTTGGCTTGTCCAGTTAATAAAACCCCCCCTTGGTCATGGCCTCTACTAATCACCTGCTTCGTTATAAGATCCTGAAATACACATGAAGTGGGTGAGAAGGTAATAGAGCAATTAAAATATTTTGTCAGCTGACTATAAGATAATAGATTCAAAGGGAAAGTAGGAATGAATAGAATATCAACGAGCGAAAGTGATGGTGTGACAGAAGTGAATCCTTTCACTTGGACGTTGGTTTGAGAACCGTCAGCTATGGGAACAAACTTGTGTGAAAGACACGAAGATTGAGAATATAATAAAAAAAATTTACCTGTAAGATGCTCGGAGGCTCTTGAGTCAATTATCCAGGATGAAGATGAGGTAGATAGCATAACTAAAGCAGTAGTACTTGCGGAGGAACTAGGAGAAGAACCCAACATTGTCTTCATTTTCTAAAATAGCTCATACTCTTCATCAGCAAAAATTTTTTGTGCTGCTGATTTTGTGGGTTATTGTTCTTTTGTATCACTTACAAAGGCTTTGTCAATTCCAATTGTCCATTGGCTTTATAGCATATTTCTTTATAATAACCATATTGTCCACATTAACTACATGCCTTGTAATCTTGGTAATAGCATTGATCTACAATGTGACCAAATTTCTTACAATGAGTACATTCTTTCCTATCTGCTTTGCCGATGCCAATCCTTCCACCTCTTCCTCGGCCTCCTCTATAACCTCTACCTCGGCCTCGGCCGTGGTCATATGATGTTCCTCTATGATCTGAATACATAGCGGATGATACTTCAGTAGTAGAGGAAGAAGTGTCTGGAATACAGAGTAGAGTTGCACAAACATCATCAAACATGGGGACTGTAGAAGCACTTAGAAGTTGACTCTTGGCAATCTCAAGATATGATTTAATATTTGCATGGAAAATAGCAGTAATTAAGGCTTCCTTCTGTTTGTCTTGGATAGAAATATCTGTGGTTGAAGGCTGAGCTAAATTCCACTCTTGAAGAAAGCCTCTAAAGCGGACCAAGTACTCATGGATATTTTCTCCTTGTTTAGTATTCAACATCCTTTGGAGAATATCATATGGTCTTTGTAGAGTATCCAGGCAAGAATACAACTTAGCACATGTCTCCCAAATTTGTTTATCAGTGTCAACATGAATGACATTGTTGGAGACATGTTCTTCCATGTTGTTGATTAGCCAACTAATCACCAAGGTATCATTTTTAAACCATTTGTAATAAAAAATATCTTCTTCATCAATAGGTGGTCTTTTGGTGGATAAGTGACCAAGTAGGTCCTTTGTTATAAGAAACCTCTGAACCGATGTGAACCAACTCATAAAATTTGATACCCTGCGTAAGGGTATAGTGGTAATTCTCAGTATATCACTTTTGATATTCATATTCTCTTTGGCCATGATAGGCCCTTCTTCAAAAAATTTCTAACAATAACACCAAGTAGTATTCTTCAAACAACTCGATGTATAGAGAACTTTAGCATTGATGCTAAATCATTATTCTGATTTTTTTCCATTAATACCACTCATGAGAGACTCATTAACAATCTTCTATATCAGGGGAGTCTTGTTCCCATGATTTTTTTTTCTTTCAAGAATCTGATCATGGATTGGTCTTGGTTAATAGAATTTCCAAACCGAAAAAACTGTTTTGATAGCTTCTTTTAGATGGAGAGACATGCATATCCACAATATCATAAGATGAAAAGCATTCACATACTCATCTTTAAATCATCTTCTAAATTCGAAACCAGTAACATGAAGTAATAAAAAAATGATGAACTTATCTCACGGTTTGTGATCTTTCTTCACAAAAAAAGCCTTCTTTGAGCGCTGTTGATCATATCTTCTTTAGAGCATTTCTTTTGACAAGGGATCCTAAATTTAATGCTCTGATTCCATGTTGAATTTAGGATCCCTTTTCCAATATTGGGAGCAAGAGAAGGGAAAAAAAAAAAAGGGAAGATGATCTTTTCCAGTTTGTGGCCTTATCCTTGTGGGTCCCACATGATCTTCCATCTCATATTGATAAGATTACCAGCTCGTGGTATCTTTGTGGGTCCCACTTGATCTTCAAGTCTTCTAAATTATTTTTCTGGTGCTAGCTTGGGTGAGGACTTTTCTTGGAATCCCACGTTCTCATGGTGGGTCCCACCAACTTGTGCACCATGGTGGGTCCCACATTATAACAGATAGGGTACCCCTTTTGGCAATTCCAAGTTGTTGAACCAAGATGTTCTCCATCCGCAGACCAATATAGTTGAGGTCTGATTTGGCAGCAGGAATGTCGCTGGAATTCTCCTGAGATGGTTTTACAAGGACATAGATGACACCAAGTGATGCACTAAGGTATGGAACCCAGGGTGCCCATGCTAAGCCATAGAATGCCCCATAAGCAATGGAAGCAATTAGGGCAAAATAGAGTACCAGCCTCTCACCCAATAATGGATTGATACTTGGAAGGACAGAAATTTGTGAGAAAATTGACTTTATCCCAACCCTCCTTGGGAGCTCTGACAATTGATTCTTATTGAAACCAAATGTTGACTTCAGATAATACAGCAAGACGCTAGTGATGCCTAACATCCTTATCTCATAGAAGAAGGAAAGAAGAGCAATGCGTCTAAGCATCCCACTGTGTTTAACTATATTTACAACAATCATCACATTCTAGGATATTTGATCTTTAAGAGAGATACCATTAAATAGGGAACGAGCAGTCGCCAAAACTCCGCACATAGTGTTCTCATTAGGTTTTACATTTCCCTCAGCATTACAGCGAAAAACTTTAAGGAGTCCACAAATAAACTAGATTGAGCATAACCTGAATTCATTGCATTCCTTTCAACAACATCTTTCACTAGTACTTCATCAAAGAGTTGTCGGGCTTCCTGCAAATGACCCCAGGTCTCAAAACTAGTGGCTAGAGCTGTGAAAGAAATAGGATCCCTTGAACAACTCCTCTCAAACACTTGAGGAGCATAACCCAATTCGCCATGTTGGCGATACATTTTGATGGTATTCCAAATAATCACATTCCAAACCAGAGTATGCACTTCAAAAAATTTTACATGCAAGGCAATTTCAACAACACCAATATCAGGAGCCTCATCATGTTGCAACAATTTCATATCGAAACCCACTGGTCCCGACTTCTCATCTTCTGCCAGGGCAACAATTTCTACTTCAAAATTGAAGTATCTAGATTTTTTTGCCTTCCTGTTCACATAAACGGCTGACAACGGAAAAGTGAAGTTGTTGGGTAGAAAAAATTTATGCTTCATAGTGAAGTAGAATCTGACCTGTTTCCGATGGCGAACAATAGCAACATGGGGCTTCTCCACTCTGAAATTTTCTGTCTCCAATTCTGGGACAAGTTTAGGTTGCCGTGAAAAGAGGAGATTTGAGGTCGAACCCAAATCAAGCTGTTACAATGAGATTTGAGGTTGAATGACGAAAAACAACAACTATTCATCTTCCAGAACGACGACCTTCCTCTATGAAATCTTATCATGACGCTTTGTGATTTCCAATAATCTCTGAGAAATTTCAATGGAAGACTGACGTATATCCTCTCACATTGCTGAAAATAATTCTTTGCGCATTGTTGTAAACTCTACACATAATACTGCAAAATGATCCTGAATTATGGCACGTATTTCATCTACGATTGAAGAATTGCTCATTGTGTTCCTGCTCTGATACCAAGTTGTTACGGTCCCAAATCTTAGGGAAGAAGGAGGAAGAGGTGGAGATAACCAAGCTCGAAGGGGAACTTGAAACCCTAGGTTCATCGAGGAGAACGCACATCCTTAGGTTCATTGAGAAGAACACACGCCCTTAGGTTCGTTGAGGAGAACACACACCCTAGAGCTCGTTGCGGAGAACTCCAAAGCCCTTGTTTAACCAAAAATCAAGACTTCCTTTCCTATTCCACTTTCCCCTTTAAGTAGGGTTGGCGCCAACCAGAGTTAAAAGGAATAATTACAATAATGCCCCTACGTTATACTAACTCAACAATTGAAATAAAATGAAGGAAAAGCACATTGAAAGAAAATCAATTAACTAAATAACTCAATGACTTAGCCATGGTGCCTCCGAATGACTTGATTTGCTATATTGAGTCCATAACACAGACCCTAATCCTTTCTAAAGCTTTCTCCTTTCAACCTTGAGCTCCTCTTTCCTCTCCTTCACAACTCTTCTTTCTCTTCTTCCCTCAAACTTACCTAATGTAAAGGCACCCTAAATTCCGTAATAATGGAATACTAAGATTTAACATGGTATTAGAGCAGAGGTCTTAGGATTCTATAATTTTTTTGCTTGATTTCCGCAGATGATGAATGGAACAGGCCATTCATACGCAGCTGGAATGCTTGAATCAATAAGTGTTTACTTGCTTCTTATTAAAGTATTTCCCATACCGGAAGTTAAAAGTACACTACAGCTCATGCTCTCCTTGGTTTTTCCCTCAACCTTTTGTTTTGTTTATAGAAGAAGCATAAAGAAAAACACGAGAATTGATTTCCCGCCCATGCATGTTTATTGCCGCTATACAAGGTTTTGTTTTTATTTCCCCTTCACAAACCAGAAATCAGAAGCTAGAATCCACGTGTACAACTTTTGACATGAAGAGTTTTTAAGAAAGGAAAATCTTTCAGGTTACTTTAGAGCTTGATTGTTTGTTGGTTTTTTATGCTTTTGGTGCAGAGATTCCACACTGTAGCAGCATGAAGTACGATATGTATGCTGTGAGCTTCTCTCCTTCAATTTCTGTGTAATGTTATGATGAATCCATAGAAGATTCTCTAAGGCTTTTTCACAATTTCATTCTCAGAGAGACTCAGTTTGGGATCTGGAAGCACTCAGAGTTTCAGCAGCCTTTGGTGACTGAAATTCTTCTTTAGTGAAAGTTGTTGGTTACCGAATCCTTTAACCAGGAATCTTAATACTTGCTGCACTAAAACTCTTGTGTATGCAGCTTCTTGGTACATTTTCCATTCCCGATTGAATCAGGACACTACATTTGTTAGTTGTTGATTCCCAACTGGAGTTAAACTCTCCAAACACAGCAGCTACGTGAATCTAAGCCCTAGTGAAACATGGACACGATCTATGTTATCTTTGTCTCTAATCAGGTTAACTTGCATGAAATACAGCAGAAACAAGAAGTTGAATCCTAGTTAGAAGAGGACACTTGATCATAAAATAAGTGATCTCATCTCAGGCTTATTCACTTGAATTAAAGAAGTGATCATAAAGCTCGATTCTTTGTGTTGCTCTTGGGTTAACTTGCCTGAACAGCAGCAGGAAGTGTTTTATTTAGTCTCAAGCTATTCAACTCAAACACAGCAGTAACAAGACTCGTTGGTTTGCTCTCAGGTTAGTGGTTTTCATCTAGTCTCAAGCTATTCAACTCATATAGCAATAACAAGACTCGTTGGGTTCCTCTCAGGTCAGCCAAACCATATTCATGAGCTCTTTGTTTGATAAAGTTATCTTTTTACTTATTTTAATAAGAGAAGTTTATGATGTGTTAATACCACCATTAGTTGATTGAAATCTCAAGTTATTGGATTGATCACTGGAGTCTGCATATCTTGGATTGATTTGTAACTGTAATTAGTCAAGATTACCATGGTTGAAGACAGTTTGTTTACTCATGATTGGCAAGAGTGAGCTACTTAAGATTACTACAATTCCATTGAAAGGTTCGTTAAATTATTTGAGTTGGTCTCAATCTATTAAGAGGTTTCTTATTACTCGGGGTATATCAAATGACCTGGTTGAGCCTCTCCCTCTTATTGATGAGGAAGGCGTTACTTATAAGAAGTGGCTCAAAGAAGACACTCTTGTTATTAGTTGGTTAGTTTACTATATGTAGGAGAATGTAGCAAATTATGTGGTCCATCTGGGATAATTGAGAAAAAATTTATTCTAATGCTGACAATTTTCAAAAGATGTATGATGTCTTTGAGATAATGTACAATACAAAACAAGGGGAAATTTTGCATGATTATTTTGCTAGACCCAGGGACCTTCTACAAGAATGGAAGCTTGATCAGTGATACTCTATTAACATTGCAGTCCAAGAGAAGAAAAGGGAAGCATTAGTGGTTGCATCTATCTTGAAAATACAAAACCATACCTTGAAGTGGCTAAAACTCAAATTCTTAGCTCTATTGCATTGCCCTCATTTGATGACATATGTGCTATAATGCTTCATCTACCAGATACACCTTCATCTACTTCTAAAAATATTTTATCAGCCATGTATTCCAAGGGTTAGAGCAAAAATAAAAATAATAGAGTTTGAGGAAGAAATATTAAGGGTGGCAGAGGATGAGGTGGTAGAAATCAAGGTACTTGGTGATAGAAAATCAGAAGTGGATGTGCTCCTATTGTGGAGGACTCAATCATCTGGTTGATACATATTGGAGAATACATGGCAAGCTTTAATAGATTACTGTTAAGCAAGCTTCCACCCCTACTGCAGCTAAGAATGAAGGGAATGTTGACTCGTCAAAAGGAAAACAAACCTTAACTAATGAGGATTTTGAATTACTTTAGAAACCGAAAGTTATGTTTCAATCTCCAACAAATACGACATCCACCACTATTATTGTTGTAACTATTGCCACATATATGTTCTCTAGTAATTCCCTTTCTTCATCTCCTTGGGAATCTGGGGCAGTTCTCATCTAACTAGTAATGTTAGTCTTTTGAACTCTTATCTCCTTTCCAAAAATAAACGTTTATGTCTATAATCAATAGATCTCAAACCTAGGCAAAAGAGATGAGAGCTACTAATGCTACAATTTCACTTAGAGGATGTTCTCTTTGTTTCTCATTTTTTGTTAAGTTTAATGGTTGTTAGTCAGTTAAACAAGAAGTTCAACTGTTTCATAACCTTTTAACCCATTTATTGTATGTTTCAAGATTTTGGGATTAAACAAGTGATTGATGGAGGCCATGAGGATGGGAGACTTTATTTTTCGGACACATCAGTAGTTAATGCTGCCTCAAGTTCACAAGAATTGGCTCTCTAATGGCATCAAAGACTGGGGCATCCCTCACTTCAGTCTATCCAATCATTGTTTCCATCTTTTCAATTTGTTCTTTATTTATAATTTGAAGTGTGTCACTTGAGTATATACCATATAAGTACTTATTCTCCTGGATCTGAAATAAAAGGCGTTACTCTTTTTTGTATATGTAGAATTTAGGATCCCATGAGAAGAACTTTAGATCAACGAGGAAGAAGAAGAAGAAGAAGAGAGAAAGGAGAGGAGAAGAAGAAGTATGTAAAAGGAGAGAGTTTGGATTAAGGGAAGAATAGTTTGTGTCAAATAAGAAAGAGGAAGGCTGGACAAATTTGTAGAGGAAGCGGAGAGGGCTTCAATGTTCTACCTCTTAGCCAATGCCTTTATTTATAATTTTATAGTGCCCTTAGGGTTACAACTTGATAACACAAAAGACATAAAAGGAACACATATTTACACCTCTATGCCATCTTTATGGAAAGTACCGTATTTTACACATATACCACTCCTTTGACATGTGGGCTTCTTGTCTTGAGCTTGTGGGCTTGAGCCCATCTTCCTACACTCCCCCTCAAGCTGGAGGAGAAAACACATCATAAATATCCAACTTGCCACATATAAAAGATAGAATTTTAGATGTAACGGATTTAGTGAGAATATCATGGTGACTTTGAGGGAAACCTAGAGTGATCGTGAGAGAAGAAGAAGAGAGTTAATCTCTTCCCCGAGCAAGAAGAAGGAGAATCCTACCTCTTTCACGGAAATCAGGAAGAGGAGGAGGATTTACGTGAACCCCTTTCAGCAAGGAGAAGGAATTCGGATTGCTGGGTTGGAGGTCCTTCAAGAGGTAATTCTAAACCTTTTTTGGGTATAAAAAGATTATATTTCTGTTTCTTTTACGTAAGAGACAATTAGTTGCATGGTAGATAAACCCTACCTCTTGACGTGAATCATAAGAGAGGGGTTTCACAAGGAGGCTCTCAAACAGTCTATTGCTTCTTTGGTGACACCTATAATTGAGAAAAGGAAATTCCTTTTCAAGGGAAATGAATTCAGCAAAGAGAAAAGATTGTTCTTGGTTCATTACAGTGATTAAACCCCTCTTAATGTGCTGGATTCATCACTACCTCACCGAGTTACTATATCCATGGCTAGGGACCATAACAGAAGCCCACTCTCTTGAAAAAGTACGATGTTGTTCATCTCTGTTGGTGTTGCAGGAAACGATGACCCCAGCTTCCACCAAGTTACTGAGTTGTTGTCCATTACAGGTTCCACCGATGGGGAGAAAGAACTAAAACTCCTCTGGTTTCCGTATATGCTTTTCTACTGCTACTGGCATATTTTTTTCTTCTTCCAAAGATATCAGAATCAGCGAAAACAAAGCTCAGAAATAGACAAACATTGCACTATTGTGGAAATTTTCCATTCAGAGCCCAAAATTACATCTTGTGCTGGCATCGCTGATTATCTTCCGATCTTGTGCCTGCGTTGCTGTTCCACACTGTTTGGGAGACAACGTGGTATGTCCAGCTAGTCCAGAATTCAAAACAAATATTTTGAACCAGCTATTGTTTCCTTTTTCAGAAACTCTAATCGCTCATCTTCATCTCTAGCTTGGTTGTCGTTTCTTGTCTGTTTCCACTGAGAGTCCTTCGGCATCGGGGAAGAAGAAGGCTTCCTGATCCTTAGTTCCGCTCTGTTAGTTCGAGGAAGAAGATACTGTAGAAAAAATAAATTGTTTCCTAAGTTAGGAAACTCAATTAATCAGCCAAGCTGCTCCTGTTCTGCTGAGACCTGGACTCGCCCAAGTCAAGCCAGCGAACCAGCAACCCGAGTGTTTTGGTTCTATTCTGACTGAGCCAACTCGGATCGACTCAACCCAGTCTAGTTCAACTCATTGGTTCAACTCAGGTCCGGGTCAACAGGACTCGGGCCACTTATTTTTTGCCACAGTATACGTGCCCAAGTTTTATACATATTTTGGTGCGACTTACTAAATTTTTTTTTGGATGGATTATTATTTTGAAGAATTGACATATTATTCCTTGGTCAACATATTATTTGGAACATATATTTGCATTAGATTATTTCACAGGCCAATTGTACAAGAATTATTTTGGTTCGCATTATATGGGCCCAAACCCATTTCAGCTGCTGCTATTGTCTCTCTTTGGATGAGACATTATTATTGAAGAAGAGGAGGCCTCAATACCTTTTCTCATACCATAATTTATTTGTCTATTAACAATTTCACGGTTGGGACACCATAAGAGTAGGTGCCCGGATTGGGACACCATCATTTATTTAACACTAAAAAATATCACGGTTGGGACACCATCATTTATTTAACTCTCAAAAATATCACGATTGGGACACCATGATAAATAAGCCCACTTCCCCCATTAGTCATTTGTTACAATGTGGGACCCACCATGGCCTCACAAGCTGCTAGGATCCACCATG
This sequence comes from Aristolochia californica, assembly GCF_029961685.1. NCBI lineage: Eukaryota > Viridiplantae > Streptophyta > Magnoliopsida > Piperales > Aristolochiaceae > Aristolochia > Aristolochia californica. The sequence goes on along the minus strand of NW_027181992.1, from coordinate 39,534,852 downwards.
AGCTTGAGAGGTGTCAACAAGAGTCCTCATACAAAGAGGCTCTAGCTAAGAGATAAGGAACTTGTGCAGGAATTAAATAGAAGATTTGAAGATCAAGTGGGACCCACAAAGATACCATGAGCTGGTATCTCTATCTAATGAGCTGGAAGATCACATGGGACTCACAAGATAAGACCAAGAGTTGGCTCTCTAGCTTGATTCACATCCTTAAAGAAGGTGTTTGCAGTTGAGTTAAATTAATCTCTTAAATAGACAATGTAATCTTATCATGATAGGCTTATCTTGGAGAGTTCTAGTTAGAATGTAATTAGGAGTCCTAAAATTACTTGTAAATGGACTCTTTCACCTCCTCAACTATAAATGGAGGTGATTGTAACTCGGAATTCATCAAGCAAGTTTCTTATTTTTTTTCTCTCTCTCGTGTGAAGTGTTCTCTTTCTGCTCTCTTTTATTTTCCTTCTCTTCTCTCTCTACCTGAGAGCTCTTCTCTTTTTCATTTTTTTATTTCTCTCCCCCCTTGTTTGAGGTATTATTCATGGGATCCTAAATTAAACATGGTATCGGAGCTACCAATTTAGGATTCCCATTATGCTCTATGAAGATATGATTAAAAGCTGCTCGTAGAAGACTCCTTATGAAGCAAGATTGAAGCTCAAGAGCTAAGTATTTATTTATGATATTATTAATTTTATGCTACTGATTTTTGGTATTAATACGTGGTTTAGTGATGTACTTATGCATGTTTTCATCTTATGAAATTATGAGAATATATGCATATTTGATTATCTTTGATTAGAAGAGATTATCAAGGTAGTTTTTGTCGGTTTGCACAATACTTTGACCGAGACCAGTGCATATTGGATTTTTTTATAAATCTATGGGAACAAGATTCCCAGATAAAGAAGGATGATGTTGAGCCTTTTATGAGTCATTATCCATTAAAATTAATTACTTAGAATTTATGCTAAGCATCTCCATTAACCGAGTGAGTTAAAGCCTTCCACTTGGTCATATTTTGATTACTTGATTGGAGAACTATTTTACTTGATTTGCCTACTATGGCTGAAGATAATATGAGTCACAAGAGTGACATACTTAGAATCACCACTATACCCTTATGGGGTATCAAATTTTATGAACTGGTTCACATCAATTCGTCAGTTTCTTATCACAAAGGACCTAGTTGGTCATCTCACTAACCGTGGACCACATATTGATGAAGATGATATATTCTACACCAAATGGTTAACGGAGGATAAAATGGTTATTAGTTGGCTTATCAACAGTATGGAAGAACATGTCTCCAATAATGTCATTCATTTAGAGATGGCTAAACAAATTTGGGAGACATGCGCCAAGTCGTATTCAAGCTCCGACAACTTACTAAGGCCATATGATATTTTACAACAGAGGCTTACCACCAAACAAAGAGACAATGTACATGAATATTTGGCCCTCTTTCGAGACTTTCTTCAAGAATGGAAACTTACCCAACCAACCTCTATAGATATCTCTGTCCAAGATAAACAGAAAGAGGCCTTGATAACTGCCTTATGCCTTGCTAACATTAAACCTCATCTTGAAGTTGCTAAGACTCACCTTCTTAGCTCTTCCGTGGTTCCCATTTTTTATGATGTATGTGCTACACTTCTCCGTATTCCAAACGCTTCTCCCTCTACTACTGAAATGTTATCTGGTATGTACTTGTTATGGACTCCATAGCATCATGAGTTATCCATAGGCATAGGAATTAAATTATGTCAATTTACTTTTCATGTAATTTCAGTTGGGGGTGTTAACTTTGTTTGGTTTGGTTTACTTTGGGTTGGTCCAATTGTAATGTGGCGTGAACCACTTGACCTATGGGTCACCTTTGTAATTTCGTTCTCAACCCTATTTAAGGGAACGTCAAGGGAAGGAGAAATCAACCATTGAGAAAATTAGAGTAAACAGGTCAGATTCTCCTTCAGAGGTCTAAGTCGGATTCTCCCTTTGAGGTCCAAGGTCGAGCCTCCTTCAAGGCTCAATCCCTTACTCCCCACGCTGGAAGAAATCGTTCGGTGGTTGATCAGAAATGGGCCATAACAGTACTCTAGACATAGGGGAACACCATCTGACCAAGGCCGAGGCCGAGGCATATTTTATAGAGGAGGAAGAGGAAGAGGAAGAGGTGGAAGGACTGGTTTGGATCGAACAAATGGGAAGGAATGCACCCATTGTAAGGGATATGGCCACACTAGAGACACATGCTTTCACCTGAAATAATGCTCTATATGTGATAGATTCGGCCACTCTCTTGAAAGATGTTATAAAGCTAATGAGAATAGGGCTAACAAAGCCTTAGTGAGTGATACAAAGGTAGAGCAATCTACCACAACAACTCCAAAGCATACTTTTACTGATGAAGACTATGAACTATTCCAGAAAATGAAGACCATGATGGGGTCCTCCCCAAGTACTTCACCAACCGCTGCCACCACCACTTCAAGTATGTTTTCTGCCCCCTCTTCATCCTGGATAATTGACTTAGGAGCCTCCAAGCATCTTATAGGTAACAAACATCTTCTATTCTTAGTTTCTCCATGTCTTTCACTTAAATTTGTTACTATTCCTGATGGTTCACAAACTAAAGTTCAAGGGAAAGGATCCACTTTTGTTACACCATCACTTTCGCTCACTGATATCCTTTTTGTTCCTACTTTCCCTTTCAATGTTTTATCCATTAGTCAACTCACTAAACATTTTAATTGCTCTATCAATTTCTCACCCACTTCATGTGTGTTTCATGATCTTACAACAAAGTGGGTGATTGGTGGAGGCCGTGAACAAGGGGGACTCTACTACCTGGATGTGCCACAAATAAATATTGCATCCACCTGTGACACTGAAACCAGGTTATGGCACAACCGGTTGGAACCGTCCACCCAATCTCTTCATCATTTTTTTCCTAAAGTGCAATCGGACCTTCATTGTGAAGCATGTCAAATGAGTAAACATCAAAGGTCTACATACTCACCTTGTCTAGAAATTAAAAATGTCTCTCCTTTTTCGTTAATTCATACTGAGGTATGGGGACCCTTGAGTGTCTCCAATATTTCTCATGTGAAATATTTTATTACGTTCATTGATGACTTCACTCGTACCACTTGGTTATTTTTGTTTAAAGAGTGTTCTGAAATACCATTGATATTTAAATATTTTTAGGCAATGGTACTCACTCAGTTTGGGCAGAAAATTAAAGTCCTTCGGTCGGACAATGCCAAAGAATACACATCCAAAGATCTTGACTCATTTTGTCAAGAAAATGGCATTATTCATCAGATATCATATGCCTACAAGCCTCAACAAAATGGTGTAGCCGAATGGAAGAACCGTCATATTCTTTAGGTAGCTCATGGTTTACTATATGCCTTGAAAGGTTCATATTTTTATTGGCCGCATGCAGTTCTTACCATAGGTTTTCTTATAAACCGGTTACCCTCTTCCATTCTTGGTAAAAAATCTCCATACTCTCTATTTATTACCTATTGATGATCCTTTTTCACTGCCTTTTAGAGTCTTCGACTGTCAATATTTTATCCATATTTCCTCTATCAGCAATGAGTCCTGACTGTGAAGCAAGACCACTGATTAGCTACGGCTAGACTTTACACTCTGGTCATCTCGGGAGCGAAAACGAAGTTCGTCGGACGGAGGCTGATGGCACAATGATTGCTCTCAGCTCTTACAGCGGTGGACAAAACCACCACCACCTCACGAGATTGATGGGATAGTCTAGACGGAGAGTGTCAGGCTCTTTGGATTCTTAGCGAAGACGACGACGTTGGAGATGATGAACAATCTCTCTGAAATGCTCTTGTGCCTTCCTCTCTCTTCATTATCTATTTAAGCTTAGGTTTTAGAGATTATTACAAACTGACCCATGGGTCCAATACAATGCCCCCAACCCATTAAGCCTACTCTAAATACCCTATTACATAACCTAAATTGTACAACAATTATAATCAGAAATTGTATCTAAAATACAATGCAAGATATCGTAACATCCCCCCTCAAATTGATGTTGGTGAGTCAACCAGTAAGAATTTATCAACCAGACAATTAGGCCGTGGTTGAGACAATGCTTTGGTGAAGACATCAACCACTTGAAGATCCAAAGAGATGTACGGAATAGATATTACCCGGTGCTCCAAAGTGTCGTGGATAGAGTGACAATCAACCTCAATGTGCTTGGTGCGCTCATGGAAAATAGGATTGGCCGCAATCTGAATAGTACTTGTATTATCCGCATGAAGTGGTGTAGGGGAGGTCTAAGGAAACTAGAGCTCAACAAGAAGACTGTAGAGCCAAATAACCTTAGAACACGTAATAGACATGGCGTGATACTCGGGTTCGATGGATGACTTGGACACCCGGTCTTGTTTCTTACATTTCCAAGAAATCAGTGCATCCCCTAAAAACATAGATTAGTCTGTAGTAGATCGATTGGTATAGGGGCACCCTGTTCAATCAGCATCACTGTATGCAACCAGTCGTAGCTAGGAGCCGATAGGAAAGAATAATCCACGAGCAAAGGACCCGCTTAGATAGCAGATGATACGCCAAACTGCAGTAAGATGAAGGTGCCAAAGAGATGACATAAACTGACTGACCTAATGAACTACATAGGAGATGTCCCGGCGAGTAGTGGCTAATATATAAGACTCCCTACTAGTTGGCGATAGAGAGTTGGATATGAAGGAGAGTGCCTTCATCTTTTCTATAATTGAATTGACCTCCATAGGGGTAGCCACCGAAGATGTGTCCTCTAACCTAGCGAAAGTAATAAGATCTTAAATATACTTATGCAGGTTTAAGAAAATACCAGTGGGTTTGTGTTATGTTCCTTTGCCATAGATCGAGTCACCCGACGATCACTCCTTCCTTCCAGGTTAACGTGTGACGTTGAAGGATACTTTGTTATGCACGCAATAACATTATTATTTTAGTGTTTTCTTTAATTTACTTTATTTTATTTCAGTTTTAGGTCATAGGGGTATTTTTGGAATATTTTATTTATAGGGGTATTTTTAGAATATATTATTCATAGGGATATTTCTGTAATATTTTATTAAACCCTAACAGGGTGAACCCTATTTAAGGGGTAAGAGTAATGAAAAAAGGAAGCATTGAAGTATTAAGAATTAGGTTAAATTTAGCGTAAGAGGCTTAGAGTTCTCCTCAACGAGCTCTAGGGTATCAAGCTTCCCTTTGGCTTGATCTTCGTTTTCATCTTCCCCATGTCTTCCTACTACCCATATGGTAATGCTTGGAAGACCCGTAACCCGTGGCAGATTGCAGATCCTCCCAAAGAATCCACGTGTCAGATCCGGGACCGTAACAATTGGTATCAGAGCGGGAACACAATGGGTTATTCTCTATCCCAAAAAGAAATTATTATTCTGGACAAGGTACGCTATTCAATGGAAAAGGCATGCAAAGAACTGGGAGAAATTCGAGCATGGTATGAATATTCCTTTGAATGTTCGGCAAGGGAGCCACGTGCTCCCGCAGAAAAGGTCATACGACCTGAAATATCCGAGCAAGGCGTACGCACACAAGGGAAAGCGGCAGAAGTTGTCTCGTTAGAGAAATTAATTTTTTTTTTAGGTTTACCAGTCGAAATCCCTGCGGAAGATTTGGGGAAATCGGTGACGGAAGGGAATGCTGCCAAAACCCCGTCGGTAAGGGTTGATTTGGGTTCAACCTCAAAAAATCACTCCTCCCGGCCAACTGAATGTCTTCCAAAACAGCAAGCGAAAAAATCCCGCTCTGCCTCTATCTCGGCGAATCAGTTCGTTCGACCCTCCACTATCTCAGAAAATATACAAGCAGAGAAGCCACGAAGGGCTGCTACTCATCACCGGAAACGGAGGAAGAGGCGCCGTCGGAAACATGTCCGGTGGGATGTGACTTCCAACCACTCCCTCCCACTCGCCGCAGAAAATATACAAGCAGCGAAGCCACCAAGGGCTGCTACTCATCACCGGAAACGGAGGAAGACGCGCCGTCAGAAACATGTCCGGTGGGATGTGACTTCCAACCACTCCCTCCCACTCGTCGTCCCCCTCTCGGCAGAACCGAGGGAACCCAACTTCCTATTTGGGTGGGCGTGGCTCCGAAAAATTTTTCAGGGGGAGTTGGCTTCCGGCCAACTGCAATTAGTCTCAATCTCCTTCTCGGCTAGACAGTGGGGAACCCTCGTCCACGCAATCGCGGGTAAGCCTTTACATCGTCCTCTGTTTTCCACTCAATTCGATTCTTCCATGCAATGGTTGGGGTTCCCAGGCCCGGAGCAGCAGCAACGCTGCCTTCAAATTGGGTTTATTTTTTTGGGAGAGCATTGTCAAATTGGAAAATTGGGATTCTTCCAAATGGATGCTGGATGGCATTTTATTTCCTTGTTAATTACAACTGGTTTAGGTGGTAGAATCAGCCTTCTAGAGGAGCGCAGGTTCTTCTTTGATTCATTGGCAATTCAGACCATTCAGGTGCTTTCCGTTGGAACCTCCCTGCTGCGTCTAATTACAGATCTGCCAAGGATGAGGCAGTTGATGGAGTTGAGCCCTCTATGTTAGGCTTGCAAAGCTATTGGGAAGTTGCGTATGCAGATGACCTGGCAAATTTTCATGAGCATGGTCATGTAGGTGAAATTTGGGTTGGATCTGAAGTTATGGAGATTGTTGTCAATTGGACCAAAATTTTGTGCATCAACATATCCAACAATTATGCACAGAATCTTGCTGATGAAGCCAGCTCCAAATGTGAGTCAGTTGAAGAGGTCAACGACTGGTTGTCTAGCTGGAGTGGCCTTCACATTGGCACTGGACATGGTGTCCTTCTCCAGGAACTTGGAAAAGAAGGGTTTTGTGACATGCTGGGAACTGCTTACAGTAAAGCAGCAATTGATCTTGCACGCAATCATGCATTTGATTGTGATGATACCCATTTCACCATGGAAGAAATAAGAACACAATTTGTGGAGAAAGGTTCTGATTGGCTTCAAAATTGCCCTGACATTGAGAATTATCCTCACATGGCCAAACTATATTTGGGCCCAGAAAATGGAGACAATCTAAATCATCCAGTGGAGAACAGTGAGAGAAGTGCTGGAGATATTTCTGGAAGTATCTCATTTTACATCCCAAAATTTTTGGCAGGATTCAGTGTGCTAAATAACCGTATTACTGACAAGTTTGAATGTTTCTCTTCTTATATGGATGAGTGTGTTGGAGTATTGTCACAGGCTTTACAAATAACACGAAATGAAGTTGTTCATCTGTTTGAACTCATGAAGTTGCTGAAGCTTAACATGAAAAACTTGGAAGCAAGTAACCATGACCAAGACCATACGATAACACTGCTCCAAACTACGGTAGATGTTCTATATGCTGCACGCTGTAATTCTATCCTCAAACTGCAGACTGTGTCGAACTCCAGTGCAGGTCTGGATTTTGTGGACTTGGGGGCAAGAGGTGGTGATAATGTACCAGAAGAGCCATCAGAATGCATTAAGACTGCAGAAAAGTTGTCAGCGGTTGTGAAACACATTCACGTTGAAACAGAAGAATTCAGGGTTGAGAACAGTGATAAAATGCAAGATGGTAAGATAGGCAGTAGTACAAAAACTGACAAGCAGGCGCTTGAGGTTAAAAAATCTGGAAAGGATCTTATGACCCAAAATGAGGGACCTAAATCTGGGGATATGCAGACTACTGGGGCTAAAATTACTGCTAGTAAAAAGGAATTCAAGGATTCAATGGAAATATGTGTGAAGGATGGAGATAATAGCAATGTTATGTGTTCTTATAATCACATCAATGGTGTTCCCTCTTGTGCTGATAACAGGCTCTTATCTGCAACCGTTAGAGGAGAATGGGCTCTTCATGGATACATTGTTGCTGATTGTGATTCACTTGAAGTCATGCACCATGGTCACAACTGGCTGAATGTTGAACCAGAAGATGCAGTAACACAAACCTTTGAAGCTGGTTTGGATCTGGATTGTGGAGTTTATTACACCAACTACGCCTTCCCTGCTGTCCAGAATGGCAGAGTCCGGGAAACAGAAGTGGACAAGGCCTTGAGAAATCTCTATGTTGTTCTAATGAGGCTAGGTTTCTTTGATGGAAGCCTTGATGGTTATGATTCACTTGGGAAAGCGGATGTTTGCCCCATAGATCACATCGAGCTTGCTGCCCAGGCTGCTAGGGAAGGAATTGTCTTGCTCCAGAATAACCATTCACTCCCTTGGTACCATCAGACGATGAATTCAGCAAGGGAGATGGTAGTCATTTTTACTGTATATGAGGACTTCGCACACTACAAAACTGGAGTTTACAAGCACATTACAGGCGGCGAAATGGGTAGGCCGTGCAACTTTACCAATGAGGAAGATTTCCGATTTCCCCAGAAGAACCGTCGGCAAAATTTCCGACGAAGGAGGAAAATGACTCCCGATTCGAATTTTTTGAAGTTAGGAAAATTTGATCAGCGCAGGAAGCTGACTCGCGCACGGGACCGGGCTTCAAGAACCGGATCAACTCGGGCCAACTCGGGCCAACTCGGACATGGCCAAACCGGAAAAAAAAATAAAATAAAATAAAAAATAAACTTTAGCTGGCTTGAGGCTCTCCAAATACTGCGGTAGACACTTGCGCAGACACTACTTTCGAGCTTGAGGAGAAGCTCGTCTTCCAAGGGGGGTGTAATGTTATGCACGCAATAACATTATTATTTTAGTGTTTTCTTTAATTTACTTTATTTTATTTCAGTTTTAGGTCATAGGGGTATTTTTGGAATATTTTATTTATAGGGGTATTTTTAGAATATTTTATTCATAGGGATATTTCTGTAATATTTTATTAAACCCTAACAGGGTGAACCCTATTTAAGGGGTAAGAGTAATGAAAAAAGGAAGCATTGAAGTATTAAGAATTAGGTTAAATTTAGCGTAAGAGGCTTAGCGTTCTCCTCAACGAGCTCTAGGGTATCAAGCTTCCCTTTGGCTTGATCTTCGTTTTCATCTTCCCCATGTCTTCCTACTACCCATATGGTAATGCATGGAAGACCCGTAACCCGTGGCAGATTGCAGATCCTCCCAAAGAATCCACGTGTCAGATCCGGGACTGTAACAACTAAGTACTCTTTCTCCTTTTGCAAGCATGACCATTGACTCTTCCAAGATCAATATCTCCATAAAAAAAAAACTCAGATAGAGAATTGGTTGAATAGGTAACAAAATAGAATTATAGATATTTCTTTGGATACATAATTCTTCATATAAGTCTCATTCTTGATAGCATAAAATGGCTTAAAAGTTGAAGCTTTCTACTCCTGCTCGAACCTCTCTTGCAGTCTGACCTTGCTGCTTCAAATATAGATTTCTCTTTTTAGAAAACTTCGATTGCCAAAATTCATTTTGCAGTAGAAAGTAGACACGAATATATTTCTTTAAATATCTCATTATAGAGGTGAAAATCCAAAGCAAAAAATAGGTATAGGGACTGAAAGAGAAAAAAAATAGATACGAACCTAAACTGCTAGAGATAATAGATCATAAAAGAATCACATTATATTTGTGGGTTAACCGAGTCAACTTAAAAAACCTACTCTAATACCATGTTGAATTTATGGAAAAGAGAAATACTTCATTGACTTTCTGTAAACAGAGTACATGAATCCCGATTTATAATAGAGGAATGTAGTAGAGTCCAATTACAATTAAACTACCCTTGTCCCAATTACACCCAAATTCTAACACTTAAAGATAATTCCTAGCATTATTAAATAACTCAACATAAATGGAAGACTAACATAGCTAAAACACCTTTAAATTGAAACTCTTCTATGAGACCTGTTTGCATAATAATTTTGGCTCATTAAGACTTCTTATTGTAAGAGTCATGTAAGACTCTTCCATATTTTCTCTTCAACATTACCAAAGATCTTAAGGCTATGGAATTCTGAAGAGGATTAAGGGGTGAGAAGAAGAAGATTTTTGGAGAGAAGGTTTTAGGAGGAAAAAAGGAAGAGTGATGAATGTGGAGAAAAGAGGAAGATTAGGGTAATGGACTTGTCCAAACCCTCCCCAATAAGTTGTATTTATAGATATCAAAGTACTAATATTATAACAATACTTTTCACCCTAGTAAAAGTGAATAAGAGACATAAATCATAAACTAATTATATCAGTGCCATCTTTATGAGATGACTCTTTATTTACCAACATGCCACCACTGTGTGGACCTATGGGCCTTCTCCTTGGTCTGTGAACTTGAGCACATTTTCCACACACTTGGACATGTGGACCTTCGTTGGTCATGTAAGCTTGGGCCCATCTCCCAATACTCCCCCTCAAGATGGGGGTGAGAGAATATTGTTGGAAGATAGGCCCAAGCCCACACGACCAACAAAGGCCCACATATCTAAGAGTATTATAAGATGGGCCACATGACCAATGAAGGCCCAATAGATGGGCCCAAGCGCATAAAAAGTAGGACCCACCATGATTACCATAAGCTGACATCCTTATCACATACGTTGGAAGATCAAGAAGGACTCATGTTGTGGACTCGATAGTGGAACGCGTAGCCCAGAGCTTGAAGAGAACGAGTCGACTCAGTGACTCAGTAGAGAGGTGACGTGCTTTGGTAGTTTATATTCCTTAAGTTATTAATGTAAGGCCTAAGGGCAATTTTGTAATAATTGGCAACTCTTGAACTCAAGCCCATGTTTATGAGGCTGGCGAGTTTTAATGGAAGGGAAGAAAAGATAACGGGATCTGCATTCTCCCAAAGGAACCAGGGTCGGTGTTCCCCTGGAACCGAAGGTGAAGACTCCCTTCGACAATTCTTAATCCCCTTCTTCCGTTTCGATTTCTCCTCTCCGGCACGCTTTCATTCCGTATTCACCCTCATCGGCAACCATAGGTTGTCCAAAGAGAAGTCGGAAACCAGATTCAGGCTCAGAAGTTCAAGAAAACCTCTCCCATCATAGGATAACTCGGCCCATGGTCAGAGACCACAACACCTTGGTATCAGAGCAGGTCAATATGGGAGAATCATCAACCAATGCTGATTTGGTTGCTGGGTTCAGAGAGATGATGCACGCTGAGAGGGAGCACAATGACGCCAGAGCTGGGGAAACCAAAGAACGTCTGGTTGCATTATTGGATAGTAGAGTTGCCCAATAGTTACAAGTACAATTTGAAAATTTATTAAAACAATTATATGGTATTGTTAGGGGAAGAAGCTCCAACCCACGGGATGGGGGGAGGAGCCCTTCGCCCAGACAGGGGCATCCATATGTTAGGCGCACAGAACCCCCAACAATAGGGGGAAATTTTGGTCCCGGGGGAGGGACAATTCCCAAGTACACTAAATTAGAATTTCCAATTTTTAAGGGGTCAAAGGACCCATTGATATGGCTTTACAGGTGTGGGAAATATTTTTTTCACGAACAAACAATAGACAGTGATAAATTGGTTTTGGCCGCTTTCCATATGCTCGACGAAGCGCAATTATAGGGCCATCAGGTTGAATTGGAATGTCCCGACTTACATTGGCAGGAATTTAAAGATTTGTGTTCCATCTGGTTGGGCCTCCAGCTCAAAACAATCCCCTGGGGGACTTGGTGTTGTTACGTCAAAAGAGCACGATGGAACAATACCAAAATACCTTCCAAGAGAAACTGGCCAGGGCCAGCGAGGTAGTCAAAGTGGATCAGCAAGTCAGCTTGTTTACAACGGGCTTGACAGAGGCCCTCCGCTTGGAAGTGGAGCTCGTGGCTCCAATCGATTTGGCTAGAACCGATGAACTTGGCAAGAGCACTTGAAGCCAAGCAAAAATTTCTGGCACGCAGACCCCCATGGCAAAGAGGAAGACAGTCTAAGGGCAACCCCCACACAGCACCACCATGGCACAATTCAGCCCCTCCCAGCGCTCCTTCGGCTCCCAAAACAAGTCCATCTCAACCGAAATTCATCAGGAAATTGAACAGGGCAGAAGTGGAAGACAGAAGGTCTCGTGGCTTATGCTATAATTGTGATAAAAAATATACCTTTGGTCATCAATGCCAGAAATTGTTTTGGTTAGAAGTGGATACCAATGAGGAGGAAACTCCTAAACGCACAGAGCCATTGGAAGAAGAGAAGGAACCGGAGATTTCCCTACACGCCATTACCAACTTACAGTCCACCAAAACTATGCAGCTGTGTGCTCTCATAAATGATCAACCACTTCTCAGTCTAGTTGACTCGGGGAGTACCCACAATTTCATTAGCTTCAATGTTGCTCAGCAGTTGCAACTTCCAGTGCAGACTCGCCCAGCCGCCTCAGTGTCAGTGGCTAATGGTGAGAAACTTCCTAGTTATGGGATTAGCAAGGCAATATTGTTTTCCATTGAGGGCCATCAATTTCAAGCAGAATTTCTCATCATTCCTCTAGTCGGTTTCTACATGGTTCTCGGGATTAAATGGCTATAGATTATGGGCCCCATTTTGTGGGATTTTGCAGCCTTGACTATGAGCTTTGAGATGGCTGGCCAGGAGTACACTTTTCAGGGCAGCAAGACTGAATGCACTCCTCACTTGCATGTACTACAGCAGCAGCTTCCCTCGGTGACTAACTTAGAACAATTATTGGGGGATTATCAGGATGTCTTTCAGGAGCCAATAGGCCTTCCGCCCCTATGACAGTGTGACCACAAAATTTCTTTGAAGGCTGGTTCTGAGGTAGTAGTGGTAAGGCCCTATCGATATACCCATCTCTAGAAAGACGAGATAGAAAAGCAATGCAAGCAAATGATGAAGCATAATCTATAGAAGCACCTCCCCATTCTCATCACCGATCTTGTTAGTAAAGAAAAGAGACAACACTTGGAGATTTTGCGTGGATTATAAGGAATCAAATGCCAAAAATTTCAAAGACAAGTTCCCTATTCCGGTTGTAGACGAGTTATTGGATGAACTTCATGGAGCTCAAATCTTCACCAAACTTGATTTGCGCTCAGGCTATCATCAGGTCCGTATGTATTCGATAAATATTCACAAAAACAGCATTCCGGACACACCATGGCCATTTTAAATTTCCGGTCATGCCCTTTGGTCTATCCAATGCTTTTTCAATATTTCAAGCCTTAATGAACAAGGTATTCACTGACTATCTCCGTAAATTTGTGTTAGCTTTTTTTATGATATATTGATTTATAGCAAGTCATGGCCTCAACATTTAGAGCATTTACATATGGTTTTCCAACTGATTCGTGATCATAGACTTTATTTGAAGAGAACCAAGTGTACTTTTGGGCAGCAACATGTGGCTTATTTGGGCTACATTATTACAGTGTCAGGGGTCACAGTGGACCCCGAAAAAATTACAGCAGTAACACAATGGCCTCCTCCACAACATGTCTCAGCCTTGCGGGGTTTTTTGGGCTTAGCCGGCTATTACAAGAAGTTCATTTTAAACTATGTGGCACTAGCAGCACCCTTATCTAACCTACTGCGTCGCAATGCCTTTCTCTGGAATGAGGATACCACCGCAGCATTCCACACTCTTAAAACCGCCCTTGCCACAACGCCGATCTTAAAATTTCCGAATTTTGAAGAGCATTTTGTGGTTGAATGTGATGCATCAGGAGGGGGTATCGGTGGAGTACTACAGCATTGCAACCACCCTATTGCTTATTTCAGCCGGCAACTCGCCATTCAGCAACACAAGTTACCAGCGCATGAGCGCGAACTGATTGGCTTGGCAAAGGCAGTCTGTCACTGGAGACCTTATCTATGGGGCTGATATTTTCTCATCCGCACAGACCATTACAACTTGAAATATTTGCGTGATCAGCGCATTTCTACATCTCCTCAACAAAAGTGGATTAGTAAATTGCTCGGATTCGACTTTTCAATTGAACACAATGGGTAAATTGAATGCAGCCATTGATGCTCTAACCCACAGGTTCGAAGACTCCCCCCAATTATTGGCCATCATTCACCCGACTCCAGTCTTATTGGACTCAATTAGAGACACCCACCGAACCACCCCAAAATTGCAGAAATTAAGGCAAAAAAATTTTGATGAAATTTTGGGCCCAAATTGGGCTGTGCATAATGATCTTATTCAATATCAGCACCGCATCTATCTGCCACAGTCTTCTCCTCTCATTGTGCAGGTCGTAGCAGCGTACAATGACAACTATCATGAAGGGATTCAAAAGACCCTACTTCGGATACGCAAAGAATTTTATTGGGATGGTTTGAAATCCTCCATTACAGCCTATGTAGCCACTTGCCAGGTGTGTCAGAGAAACAAAGTGGAACATTTATCACCGGCTGGGGTACTACAACAACTTCAGCTTCCTACACAGGTATGGGCCGACTTATCTATGGATTTTATTGATGGTCTTCCAAAGTCTTCTAGGAAATCAGCTATTTTGGTGGTTGTGGATCGTTTCTCCAAATACGGTCATTTCATCCCCATGGAGCATCCATACACGGCAGCATCAATAGCCCAAGCCTTCTTCACACACATTGTCTGCCTCCATGGCATTCTGGAGTCTATTGTTAGTGATTGGGATGTTGTTTTTACAAGTTAATTCTGGCGGGATCTTTTCAAATTCTGCGGCACCAAACTGAATTTTTTTTAGCCTATCGCCCTCAATTTTATGGTTAGACTGAAGTGCTCAACCGCACCATTGCCATGTATTTACAGTGCTTGGTAGGTGACCGACCGAAGAGGTGGGTGGATTGTATTCCATGGGAGAAGTACTCCTACAACACTTCCTTCCACAATGCATTGAAGGACACCCCATTTCGGATAGTGTATGGCAGGGACCCTCCACGTCTCCTTTCCTATGATCATGGCTCCACCCGAGTCAAAGAAGTTGATCAAACTCTCTTGGATAGAGATCAGTTATTGCAAATTATAAATCAAAGACTAAGCCAAGCCCAAGCACGTATGAAAATCTATTATGATCAAGGGTGCAAAGACATTCACTATAACACCGGTGATTTTTTTTTTTTTGGCTCAAACTCCAGCATTACCACCAAGCTTTGGTGGCAGGCCGCAGGCACAAGCTCTCCAACAAATATTTTGGACAGTTCTGGATTTCTCAAAAGATTGGAGACGTCGCATATAGGCTCCAATTTCCCCTGGATGCCCGAATACGTGACGTCTTCCATGTGTCCCTCTTCAAGCCCTTCAAGGGCAGTGCACCCCCCCCCCCCCCCCCCCCCCCCCCCTGCTTCCTCCGGCTCTACCGCCCATGGACGATGGTCATCTTTCTCTTATGCCATATAAAATCTTGCAGGCTCGTCAGAATGCCCAACGCCGAGAGGTGTTGGTTCAATGGTCTCACAGTGATGCCACCTCGGCCACGTGGGAGGACCTCAAAGTCTACCCAACATTAGAGCTTGCGGACAACCTCGTTTTCCAGGAGGGGAGTGATGTTGTGGACTCGATAGCGGAATGCGTAGCCCAGAGGCGAAGAGGACGAGTCGACTCAGTGACTGTTAGGTTCTTCCCTTGCCATGGATCAAGTCACCCTTCTTTCCTCTCTTTCCTCCATAGATGATCTTGACGTTGGAAGAGAATTCTTGTTTCTTGAACTAGTAATGGTGGAACTCAATTAGAACGAAGGAGCTTTGGAGGAAGCTCAACCTTGGACCTCAAACGGAGAATCTGACCTAGACCTCTGAGGGAGAATCTGACCTATAAAATATAATTTTCTCAATACTTGCCTCTCTTCTCCTTCACGTCCCCCTAAATAGGGTTGATGACGGAAATAAAAAGATGACCCATAGGTCAAGTGGTTCACGCCACATTACACTAAACCAACCCAAAGTAAACCAAACCAAATAAAGTAAACCAAACCGAATTGAAATTACATGAAAAGTAAATTGACATAATTTAATTCCTATGCCTATGGAGAACTCGTGATGCTATGGAGTCCATAACATCACCCTCCCCCTGGAGAAAGAGCTTGTCCTCAAGCTCAAAGTATGGGTAGAGGGTGCGAAACGCTGCTAATGGCTCCCATGTGGTGTCACTGGGGTCAGCATCTGCCCATTGCACTGAGATCTCCCAATCACCCTGAATACGGCGAGTTTGTAATACCTGTGCCGGGGTAGAAAGTACACGTCCCTCATGGAGTGGGGACAGCGGGGTGTGCAGCAAAGGCGAATCACCTTGGAAGGCCTTTAATTGTGAGACATGAAAGACGTTGTGAATTCTGGCCTCTAGCAGAAGCTGCAATCTGTAGGCCATTGTCCCAATGCGGTCCATCACCTGAAAGGGACAATAATATTTAGGAGAGAGCTTGTGACGTTTGGAGGCTGTCAACAACAACTGCCTGTAGTGTTGGAGACGCAACCAAACATAATCTCCAGGAGAAAAGAAGACTTCCTGGTGCTTCTTGTCATAATATTTTTTCATAGAAAGTTGTGCCTCCTGTAGATGAGTGCGCACCTTAGTGATGAATGTGTCTCTTTCAGCTAATGCTTGGTCCAAAGTGGCGACTTTAGAGGTCCCTAGTTCATAGGCTAAAAGACGAGGAGGTTCTCTACCATATACCACCTTGAATGGGGTTGTGCCGAGTGTGCTGTGGTAGGAGGTATTGTAACAGAACTCAGCCTAGGCGAGCCACTTAACCCACCTCTTAGGTGAGTCCCCCACGAAACAACGGAGATACATTTCAATGGTTCTGTTGACGACCTCTGTCTGACCATCAGTCTGCGGATGGTAGGCTGAAGAAAAGGCTAACGTTGTGCCCTGTAACTTGAAGAGTTCTTTCCAGAAGGTACTTGTAAAGATTGCATCCCTATCACTGGTAATTGAATTAGGCATCCCATGTAAGTGGACAATGTTATCCATAAAAAGTTGAGCGAACTGAGTTGCAGTGTAAGGATGCGCCAGAGGAATGAAATGCCCATACTTAAAGAAACGATCCACCACTACAAGGATAACAGATTTACCCGACAAAGAGGGAAGTCCATAGAACTATCAGACCAGACCTGTGACGGAAGTTGAAGTGGTTGGAGCAACCCAGCTGTACTTAATGTTTCAGCTTTTTCCGTTGACTGACAAGCTGCCACATAATCAGCTATATTGCGCTTCATGCCCCTCCAATAAAATTCCCTACTGATCCGAAAATATGTTTTTTGTCAGCCCTCATGTGTACTGTCATGGAAGGAGGCTAAAATGCTTTTAATCAGAGGGGATGAGTGGCGTAGAAAAATTCTGTTTTTGTAGAGGACGAGATTGTCCTGAACCCTCCAATTGTTTGCCGCTGTTCCCTGCTGGATGTCCTGGCATAAGGAGATAATATCCGGGTACTGTTGTGCCTCTTCCCCTATCGAATCCAACAAGAGAGCTCTGGGCTGATTGATGGCATTTAATTGTGGCTTTGGAACGTCCCGGTGAGATAATGCATCAGCCCCTACATTCAAACTTCTTGGTTTATACTCGACAGAAAAGTCAAACCCCATAAGTTTACTTTACCAATGCTCAAGAAGATACTTGAGGCCGCAATGATTAGTGCGAATCAAAAAAGAATGTCCCCATAGATAAGGGCGCCAATGCTGTATAGCTTTCACCAATCCAATCAATTCCCTCTTATAAGCTGCCAACTTGTGGTGGTGTTGGCCCAGTTGACGGCTAAAATAAGCAATCGGGTGGCCCTGTTGGTGCAACACAGCGCCAATACCGCCCGCTGAAGCATCACATTCCACTACAAATGACTCATCAAAGTCGGGGAGCTGCAAAACTGGGGCTGATGATAAGGCGTCTTTCAATTGCTGAAAGGAATGAGCTGTTGTCTCTGACCAGGTAAAAGCATTTTTCTTGAGGAGATTGTTGAGCGGAGCTGCAAGCTGGCCATAGCTACGAATAAATTTTCTATAATATCCAGCTAGGCCCAAAAATCCTCTTAAGGCTGTAATAGATGTAGGAATAGGCCAATCTGTGACCGCCTGTATCTTACTCTGGTCTACCTTCACCCCCGCTGCTGAAATAACGTGGCCCAAGTATGCCACTTCTGATGTGCCCATAGAACATTTTGACTGATTTAAAACCAAATGATGTGAACGTATAAGAGAAAATACCTGGTGAAGGTGCTGAAGATGTTCTTCCCAGCTATTGCTCTAGACCAAAATATCGTCGAAAAATACCAATACGTATTTTCTCAAGAGGGAGGAAAATACCTCATTCATGAGGGTCTGGAAGGTAGAAGGCGCATTTGATAGACCAAATGGCATTACGAGGAATTCAAAATGGCCGTGATGCGTGCTGAATGTTGTTTTCTCCACATCTGATGGATGAACTCGGATTTGATGATAGCCAGATTTCAAATCGAGTTTAGTAAAAATAGTAGCTCCATGTAGCTCGTCTAATAGCTCGTCCACCACTGGAATAGGAAATTTATCTTTAATCGTATGGGCATTGAGTTGTCGATAATCCACACAGAACCTCCATGACTTATCATGCTTGTGGACTAGTAATACCGGTGAGGAAAAAGGAGACCTGCTAGGCTGAATAATACCCTATGCTAACATCTGCTGGCACTGCCTTTCAATCTCATCCTTCTGTAAGTGGGGTAATGATACGGACGCACCACTACCGGCTCAGTACCCATTTTCAAACGGATACGGTGATCATAGTGCCTAATTGGAGGTAAGGCAGTTGGGTCTTGAAAGATATCTTCAAATTCTGTAAGTAAGTGAGATAACTTACATGTGTTTATGGTCTGGACCTGGGCAACCTGTAGTGCGCAGGTGAGTGGTGCTTGTATGCCATGCAATATAATCTGATGTTGGTCCTCTATAAAAGACATGGTCAGAGCATGGAAATCCCATAGTATTGGTCCCAACAATTGTAGCCATTTAATTCCTAGTACCAAATCGAATCCTGACAGTGGAATCACCAAAAAATCTACAACAAATGCATGTCCTTCAATATCAAAGTGTGTGGCTGGTGATATGCCTACACTAGTAATTTTAGCCCTACTGGCTACTGATACAGAAAGACCGATCTGTTACTGTACTACTAACCCAAGTTGTTCTGCCGCCTGCTGACTGATGAAATTATGTGTACTGCCCGAGTCAACTAAAGCCAGTAACTGTAAATGATGTAATTGGGCTTTAACCTGCATTGTGCTTGAACTGCGTAGACCAGTCATAGCATGAAGGGAAATCCCTGGACCTTATTGGTTAGTTTCCACAATTTCCTCCTCTGGTGGCATTTCTTCTCCATCCTCCCACAGATAGATACTGAATAATCATTTGCAGTGGTTTCCAATGACATACTATTCATCACAGTTAAAACAGAGGCCCTTGGCCTTTCTCTGGTCCATTTCCTGTCTAGTAAGTTTTTTGAAGTAAGGAGCAGGTGGAGCCGAATTAGAGATGTCTGCGCGTGGGGCTGCACTGTCTCTAAATCTTGGAGGTCCATAGGAAGGGTTTGGCCCTGACACATTGTGCCTTCCTGGCCAACCTGGTTTTCTGACCAGTGACTCCTTTAGAACATGCTGCTTGTGCTCAATTGCCCTGGCTAAATTCATAGCATGGTCTAAATCTGAAGGAGCATGTAATTCAACTTCTAATCTCAAAGCTTCTATCAAACCAGCAGTAAAAATATGGACATACTGTGTGTGGCTGACAAACCGGTTTGCTCGAGCTAACCTTTCCTGGAAGGTCTTTTGGTACACCTCTAGTGATCCAGTTTGTTTGTAATTGATTAATTCTCCCAATGGATTGCTACTAGCTGGAGGACCAAATCTCATCATGCAAAACTGTCTAAAAGTTGCCCAATCCTGAACCACTTGGTCATTTCAGAATTGGTGGTACCATAGAAGCGCTTCATCGAGCATGTGGTAGGCGACCAAATACACTTTTTCATCCGCAGGTGTTTTTTGATGATAAAAGAACTGATCCACACTTGGCTAACCAAATCAAAGGGTCCTTAGACCCATCATACGTAGGAAAGTCAAGTTTAAAAATACCTGGGCACAGTGTTTGGTCCTTGAACAGCAGGCCCCAGATGGGGATGGTGTTGACGCATTGGTGGTTGTGGGGGAGGTGGTGGAGAGTATGCAACTGGTGGTTGGGCTCGTGTATCATGGTCCTCTTGTCGCCGGAGGAGAGCTTGGATGGCAGCATCCATTGATTTTATTGCCTCACGCAAATCAGAGGTTGTTTGACGCACCTCTTCCAGGGAATGAGCCTAGTTATCTGTCCTCTGCCTAGTATCTTCCACTAACTGTCTCAAATCGTCAGGGGAAGAGGAATCCCCAAGGGTGGACCTGTCTGATACCAAGATGTTAGGTTCTTCCCTTGCCATGGATCGAGTCACCCTTCTTTCCTCTCTTCCCTCCATGGATGATCTTGCTGTTGGAAGAGAATTCTTGTTTCTTGAACGAGTAATGGTGGAACTCAATTAGAACAAAGGAGCTTTGGAGGAAGCTCCACCTTGGACCTCAAAGGGAGAATCCGACCTAGACCTCTGAGGGAGAATCTGACCTGTAAAATATAATTTTCTCAATACTTGCCTCTCTTCTCCTTCATGTCCCCCTAAATAGGGTTGAGGACGGAAATGCAAAGATGACCCATAGGTCAAGTGGTTCATGCCACATTACACTGAACCAACCCAAAGTAAACCAAACCAAATAAAGTAAACCAAACCGAATTGAAATTACATGAAAAGTAAATTGACATAATTTAATTCCTATGCCTATGGATAACTCATGATGCTATGGAATCCATAACATGTTCATTCAAATATTGATTTCTCTTTGTACAAAATTCCGATTGGAAAAAAAAATCATTTTTTCTTGGAAAGTAGATTCAAATATTTTCCATAAATATATAATTTGAAATATGACAATCTCAGTATAGAGGTGAAAAATACAAAGTAAACTATGGGTGTAGGGACTGAAAAAAAAAACTACGAACCTAGACTTAGGGTTTAGGGAAAAGGATCTCATTATTTCTATGGGTTGACCAAGTCAACTCATAGAACTTAGTCTGATACCATGTTGAATTTATGGAAAAGATAAATACTTCATTGACTTCATTAACTTATTATAATCAAAGTACATGATCCTCTATTTATAATAGAGGAAGGTAGTAGAGTCCAATTACAATAAAACTACCTTTGTCCCAATTACACCAAACTCTAACACTTAAAGATAAGTCCTAGCATAATTAAATAAGTGAATATAGATAAAAGAGAAACATAACTAAAACTAGAATTCTTCTAGGACATGACCATATGATAAAGATGCCTTTGTGGTCTTTGACCATGGACCGGGTTATCCTACGATAGGAGAGGTTTTCTGGAACTTCCGAGCCTAAATCTAGTTTCTGACTTCTCTCTGGACGACCTATGGTTGCCGATGAAGGTGAATACGGAATGAAAGCATGCGGGAGAGGAGAAATTGAAACTGAAGAAGGGGATTAAGACTCGTCGAAGGGAGTCTTCACCTTGGGTTCCAGGGGAACGTCAACCCTGATTCCTTTGGGAGAACGTAGATCCCGTAATCTTTTCTTCCCTTCTATTCAAACTTGCTAGCCTCATAAACACAGGCTCAAGTTCAAGAGTTGCCAATTATTAAAAAATTTCCCTTATGCCTTACATTAATAACTTAAGGAATATAAACTACCAAAGCACGTCACCTCTCTACTGAGTCACTGTTATGGACTCCATAGCATCACGAGTTATCCATAGGTATAGGAATTAAATTATGTCAATTTACTTTTCATGTAATTTCAATTCGGTTTGGTTTACTTTATTTGGTTTGGTTTACTTTGGGTTGGTTCAGTGTAATGTGGCGTGAACCACTTGACATATGGGTCATCTTTGTATTTCCGTCCTCAACCCTATTTAGGGCGACGTGAAGGAGAAGAGAGGCAAGTATTGAGAAAATTATATTTTACAGGCCAGATTCTCCCTCAAAGGTCTAGGTCGGATTCTCCCTTTGAGGTCCAAGGTTGAGCTTCCTCCAAAGCTCCTTCGTTCTAATTGAGTTCCACCATTACTCGTTCAAGAAATAAGAATTCTCTTCCAACGTCAAGATCATCCATGGAGGGAAGAGAGAAAAGAAGGGTGACTTGATCTATGGCAAGGGAAGAACCTAACATCTTGGGATCTAACACGCGATGAAGATGATGAATAGGCAGGATTGTTGTGATGTTTTGAGCCTTCGAAGGGAGCTCAACCCTGGACCTCAAAGGGAGAATCCGACCTAGACCTCGGAGGGGAGAATCCGACCTGATTACAACTAATTGATTCAATGCTTGCCTCTCTTCTCCTTCACGTCCCCCTAAATAGGGTTGAGGACGGAAATACAAAGATGACCTATAGGTCAAGTGGTTCACGCCACATTACACTGAACCAACCCAAAGTAAACCAAACCAAATAAAGTAAACCAAACTGAATTGAAATTACATGAAAAGTAAATTGACATAATTTAATTCCTATGCCTATGGATAACTCGTGATGCCATGGAGTCCATAACAGAACGAAGGTCAGATTGTGAAAGAAGTTCGAGTAGCAATAGAAAGCTTCAACTTCCAAGGTATTTTATGCTATCAAGAACGAGACTTTATATGGATATATATATATATATATATATATATATATATATATATATATATATATCAAAAGAAATATCTATAAGTCTATTCTCTTACAAATCCAACTGATTTTCAATCGGATTTATTTACAAAGATAAATCAATATTTGAAGCAGCGAAGGTCAGATTGAAAAAAAGGATCAAGCAGCAGCAGAAAGCTTCAACTTCGGAGGTATTTTATGCTATCAAGAACGAGACTTTATATGGAGATTTATATATCAAACAAAATATATATAAGTATATTTTCTTTCCTATTCAACCAATTCACGATCTGATTTTTTTATAAGCAAATATTGATCATGGAAGAGTCAATGGTTATGCTGGCAAAAAAGGAGAAATAGTGCATAGTTCGGCGAGATGACAGAGACCGAAATCTATAAGATTATTTATCTTCTGATAATTATATTTTATGAATATAAGTTATACTTGGATGAAATTTATTTAAGTTTAGTTTCATAAGGAGAAATTTTCATGTCAATCTGATCTATATTTAAAGATATATTTGCATTGGAAGAATCAAAGGTCATGCTGGTATTCTGTTGTATTGAAAAATCCGAATTTATGCCCATTGTTTTGCATCACTGTTTGAGTTGCTATATTATGAAAATATCTCACTTGTCCTTGGTTTAAGGTCTTACTAATACATCTATGTTATTTTGGCATATTGATGCATCTATGATATTTGGTTCAAGCTAGGATCATTGCCATTACCTCTCAGCTTGAGGGAGAGAAGTAGAAGAAGTACAAGAAAGAAGTATTTTATTTCATATGTTTTGGATAAGTTTATGTTACCAAAATATTCAAGAAAGTGGGAGCACAAAAGATGAAGCTTATGCATCTAAGAAAAAATATTTATATTAGATTATGATTATTTCATGGGTCCTTCTACAAGGTTTATTATTTTTGTTCATGTTATATGTGTTGGAAGATGGTTGTGTTACATTACAGCTGTTGCTATTATGTCTCTTTGGATGAGACATTATTATTGAAGAAGTGGTGGCCTCGGCTTTTCTCATACCATAATTTATTTGACTCTCAAAAATATCACGGTTGGGACACCATGAGAGTCGGTGCCTGGATTGGGACACCATGACAAATTTAACTCTCAAAAATATCACGGTTGGGATACCATGAGAGTCGGTGTCCAGATTGGGACACCATTATAAATAAACCCATTACCCCACCGCCCTTGTAATGGCTTTTATTACTCCTACCACTTGAGAGTCATTGTCCTGTGGAGGGACACGGTGGTGGACACTTCAGAGCAATGCCGATAGACACACTACCTACAGAAAACGGAGTGTGCCTTACATCCAGCATTAGGAATGGAATATGGAGCAATGTCTTACCGGCTAGGAGTGATTTGACTCTCAATTATATTATGCCAGCAGGGCCTCATGGAAGGACGCAACAACGTGAATGGTAGTGTTGGAAGATGAAGGCATATTGGAAGATGTGCCATTTTATACAAAAAGATTCTATACATCATTTGCAGCAAGCTGAGAATTCATATTGTTCTCTCACCCCCAGCTTGAGGGGGAGTGTTGGAAGATAGGCCCAAGCCCACACGACTAAGGTAGGCCCAAATATCTAAGAGTATTATAAGATGGGGCACATCACCAAAGAAGGCCCACAAGATGGGCCCAAACACATAAGAAGTAGGACCCACCATGATTACCACAAGCTGGCATCCTTATCAAATAAGTTGGAAGATCAAGAAGGACTCACAAATGCATCTTTATCTTATGGTCACGTCCTAGAAGAATTCTAGTTTGAGTTATGTTTGTCTTTTATCTATATTGACTTATTTAATTATGCTTGGGCTTATCATTAAGTGTTAGAGTTTGGGTGTAATTGGGACAAAGGTAGTTTTATTGTAATTAGACTCTACTACTTCCTCTATTATAAATAGAGGTTCATGTACTCTGATTATAATAAGTTAATGAAGTCAATGAAGTATTTATCTTTTCCATAAATTCAACAAATATCAT
Organism: Aristolochia californica; assembly: GCF_029961685.1. Classification (NCBI taxonomy): domain Eukaryota; kingdom Viridiplantae; phylum Streptophyta; class Magnoliopsida; order Piperales; family Aristolochiaceae; genus Aristolochia; species Aristolochia californica. The sequence goes on along the minus strand of NW_027181992.1, from coordinate 39,510,196 downwards.
AAGCGCCCAACTTGTAGCAAATTGTGTATAAGATCTTCCCATATAAAATGGTAGTCCATCATATCTTCCAACACGAAAAATCAACATGGTATCAAAGCAACTTATGGTAAGATTGAATGGAACGATTTGAAGATTGGTACAAAGTTCTCTTAGAATAGATAAGTTGTTTTCTTTACCTATTGATACTCTACCATGCATGATGTTGAGAATATGTTGTAGATGAATGCATGCTTCAGGAAGCTTTGATTTTCTCATGAATTTTTACAAAAAAAAATCAAATTTTATTCTTGTGCTTGAGTGCTAATCACCTACAATATGCAAGTTTTTTGTTTATTACACTTTACTTGAATCAGTGACTTTGCTCTAAGCTAGTAACTTATCAAGACATTTTTAACTCAACGAGCCTGTCGCTTGTTTGAGATTTGATGTGTTATTGCTTGCGGTTTTGGTTGCATGCAATTTGAGATTTGTTATGCATCTCGTTGCTTAGTATAATCCCCAAACCTGATGAAGAGAAATCATCATAACTGTTGTTGATCTTCATTTTTGGTTGTTGTTTGGGTTCTAAAATCTCATCGTTACTCATTCAGAGACTTCATCTTGTTACTGAACTGTGTTCATTTTCAGGACTCCAAGGATTAGCTCATGCAGAAAGAATAAGACACTCATTGGGAGAAAACTGGAGGAAGAAAGAGGTTATAGACTTGTGTCTTAACCTTGACCCACCCACCCAGTGGCTCAATTTATAGATGAATAAAGACAATATTGCAATAGTATCCTAAAAACTTAAAATAATTACGTCAATGCCTATGAGCCTTCTCCGTGGTCTACAGGCCTTGAGCTCATCATCCACATCTCTTGGATGTATGGGCCTTCCTTTGTCTTATGGGTTTGAACCCATCTTCTAGCACACATTGGATGTGTGGGCCTTCTTTGATCGTTTGGACTTGGGCCCATCATCCAACACTCCCCCTCAAACTGGAGGTGAGAGAACATCATGATGCCTTCCTTGATTGTGTGGACTTGGGTCCACCTTCCAACACTTCCCCTAAAGCTTGGGGTGAGAGAACATCATGATGATGTTCTCTCACCCCCATTTGACTACAAATGGTATATAGGATCTTCCCATATAAAATGGCAATCCATCGTATCTTTCAACACTGAAAATCAACATGGTATCAAAGCAACTTATGGTAAGATTGAATGGAACAAGTTGAAGAGTGGTGCTGAGTTCTCTCATAATAGATTAGTTGTTCTATTTACCTATTGATACTCTACCATGCATGATGTTGAAAATACGTTGTAGATGAATGCATGCTTCAGAAAGCTTTGATTTTCTCATGAACTTTTACAAGAAAAGATCAAATTTTCTTCTTGTGCTTGAGTTGTAATCACCTACAACATGCAAGGTTTTGGTTTATGACTCTTTACATGAATCAGTGACTTTGCTCTAAGCTTGTAGCGTATCAAGACTTTTTTAACTAAACAAGCCTATTCCTTGTTTGAGATTTGATAAGTTATTGCATGCATTATCAGTTGCATGCAGTTTGAGATTTGTTAAGCATCTCACTACTTGAGTATAATCCCCAAACCTGACAAAGAAAACAACAAAAACATGTTTAAAAACAACAAGTTTTATGAACCTCTGCTAATCATCATAACTGCTATTGATATTCATTTTCTGGATGTTGTTTGGGTTCTGAAATCTCATTGTGAGTCATCCTGAGACTTCATCTTGTTGATGAACTGTGTTAATTTTTAGAACTCCATGGATTAGCTCATGGAGAAAGAAGAAGAGACACCCATTGGGGGAAACAGTAGGAAGAAAGAGGTTATGAACTTGTGTCCTAACCCTCACCCCCAAAGCCTTAATTTATAGATTAATAAAGATAATCTTACAAGAATACCCCTAAAACTTAAACTAATTACATCAATGCCTATGGGCCTTCTCCTTGGTCTATGGACCATGAGCTCATCTTCCACATTTCTTGAATGAGTGGGCCTTCCTTGGTCTTATGGGCTTGAGCCCATCTTCTAACACTCATTGGATGTGTGGGCCTTCCTTGATCGTGTGGACTTGAGCCCATCTTCCAACACTTCACCTCAAGTTGGGGGTGAGAGAACATCATAGGATCTTCCCATATAAAATTTCAGTCCATCATATCTTCCAACACTAAAAATCTACATAGTATCAGAGAAACTTATGGTAAGATTGAATGGAACAAGTTAAAGAGTGGTGCTGAGTTCTCTCAGAATAGATAAGTTGTTCGCTTTACCTATTGATACTCTACCAAGCATGATGGTTAGAATATGTTGTAGGAATGGATCCTTCAGGAAGCTTTGATTTTCTAATGAATTTTTACAAGAAAAAATCAAATTTTCTTCTTGTTCTTGAGTTCTAATCACCTACGGCGTGCAAGGTTTGATGACACTTTACATGAATCAGTGACTTTTCTCTAAGTTTGTAGCTTATCAAGACTTTTTTAACTCAAAGAATATGTTGCTTGCTTGAGATTTGATATGTTATTGTTTATATTATCAGTTGCATGCAATTTGAGATTTTTTTTGGGTCTCATTGCATGAGTATAATCCCCAAACAAGACGAAGAGAATAACAACAACAAGTTTAACAACAACAAGTTTTATGAGCCTCTTCTAATCATCATAATTGTTATTGATCTTCATTTTCTGGTTGTTGTTTGGGTTCTAAAATCTCATCATGAGTCATCCAGAGACTTCATCTTGTTGATGAATTGTGTTCATTTTCAGGACTCCATGGATTAGCTCATGGAGAAAGAGGAAGAGACAACCTTTAGGATAAAACAGGAGGAGACTTGTGTCCTAACCCTCACCCCGAGGCTCAATTTATAGATGAATATAGACAATATTACAATAATACTCCTAAAACTTATACTAATTACATCAATGCATGTGGGCCTTCTCCTTCATCTGTGGACCTTGAGCTCATCTTCCATATCTCTTGGATGTGAGGGCCTTCCTTGGTCTTATGGGCTTGAGCCCATCTTCTAACACATATTGAATGTGTGGGCCTTCCTTGATTGTGTGGACTTGGGCCCATCTTCCAACACTCTCCCTCACGCTGATGATGTTCTCTCACCCCCATCTTTCTGCAAATGGTGTATAGGATCTTCCCATATAAAATGGTAATCCATTATATCTTCCAAAACTAAAAATCAACAAGGTATTAGAGCAACTTATGGTAAGATTGAATGGAACAAGTTGAAGACTGGTGATGAGTTCTCTCATAATAGATAAGTTGTTATCTTTACTTGTTGATACTCTACCATGCATGATGCTGAGAATACGTTGTAGATGAATGCATGCTTTAGGAAGCTTTGATTTTCTCATGAATTTTTACTAAAAAAAATCAAAATTTCTTCTTGTGCTTGTGTTTTAATCCCCTACGGCATGCAAGGTTTTGGTTTATGACACTTTAAATGAATTAGTGACTTTGCTCTAAGCTTGTATCTTATCATGACATTTTTAACTCAACAAGCCTATTGCATGTTTGAGATTTAATATGTTTTTTCTTGCATTATCGGTTGCATGCAATTTGAGATCTGTTACGCATCATGCTGCTTGAGTATAATCCCCAAACCTGACAAAGAGAAAAACAACAAGGAGTTTTCTAAGCCTCATCTAATCATCATAAATGTTATTGATCTTCATTTTCTGGTTGTTGTTTGGGTTCTGAAATCTAATCATGAGTCATCCAGAAACTTCATCTTGTTGATGAACTGTTATCATTTTTAGGATTCCATGGATTAGCTCATGCAGAAAGAAGAAGAGACACCCATTGGGAGAAAACAGTAGGAAGAAAGAGGTTATGGACTTGTTTCCTAACCCTCACCCAGAGGCTCAATTTTTAGGTTTATAAAGACAATATTACAATAATACCTTTAAAACTTAAACTAATTACATCAATGCCTGAGGGCCTTCTCCTTGGTCTATGGGCCTTGAGCTCATCTTCCACATCTCTTGGATGTGAAGGCCTTTCTTAGTCTTATTGGCATGAGCCCATCTTCTAACACACACTGGATGTGTGGACCTTCCTTGATCGTGTGGACTTGGGCATCTTCCAACACTCCCCCTCAAGCTAGGGGTGAGATAACATCATCATGATGTTCTCTCAACCCCATCTTGCTTTAAATGGTGTATAGGATCTTTCAATTTAAAATGGCAGTCCATCATATCTTCCAACACTTAAAATCAACATGGTATCAAAGCAACTTATGGTAAGATTGATTGGAACAAGTTGAAGAGTGGTGTTGAGTTCTCTCATAATAGATCAGTTGTTCTATTTACCTGTTGATACTCTACCATGCATGATGTTGAGAATACGTTGTAGATGAATGCATGTTTTAGGAAGCTTTGATTTTCTCATGAAATTTTTCAAGAAAAAAATAAAATTTCTTTTTGTGATTGAGTTCTAATCACCTACGGTATGCAAGGTTTTCCTTTATGACACTTTTCATGAATCAGTAACTTGCTCTAAGCTTGTAGTTTATCAAGACTTTTTTAACTCAATGAGTCTGTTGCTTGTTGTTGAATTTAGGACCCCATGATTGAAACCTCGAGCAAGATGAGAGAGGGAGAAGAAAAAGGGAAAAGAGAGAGAGAGAGAGAGAGAGAGAGAGCTCGGGTAGAGAGGACAGAAGAGAAAAGAGAGAAAAAGAATTTTAGGACAGAGAAACATTCTTCAAGAGTTGAGAAGTGGAGAGCTTGATTGAACCCCTATTGATACTATTTCATTACATATTTAGAGATAAGATAGGATCCATAATATCCCTAATTACATCAATCATGATTATTCAAATCAATATAAATCAAGGAAGATAAATTGATTACATTAATCAAGGAAGATTGCCAAATATTCCAACTCATGTGATATGGATGCCAGGTCATGTGATGACTCATCATGCCACCTCATGTGATCATGATGGGTCTCACCAGCTGAGTGATCATGGTGGGTCCCACCTATTAATAGTCCCCGTCAAGTTGGGGGTGAGAAAACATCATAAATGCCCAGCTTGCAGGAGATGGTGGACCAGATCTTATGAGTGACTGGTTTGGTGAGAATGTTTGCAACTTGCCCTTGTGATGAGATATGTTTGAGAGATATTATGTCGGCTTGCAATTTCTCTCATATGAAATGGCAGTCTACTTCAATGTGCATCGTTCTCTCATAGAAGATCGGATTTTAGGTGATATGTATTGCCGCCTGATCATCACAATGTAGCCATGGCCCTGTATTCTGCTTCTGCACTAGACTTTGCAACTAAATTCTGCTTCCTGCTTCTCCATGTAACCAAGTTCCCTCCAACCATTGTACAATATTCCAAAGTAGATTTTCTATCATCTGGGGATCTGGCCCGATCTGCATATGAGAACCCTTCTATGGTGACGTGACCATGGTTCTTATAGAGAAGCCCTCTTCATGGAGCTCCTTTCAAATATTCCAATATTCTTTCTAGTGCTTGCCAATGAGTAAGTTGTGGTATGTGCATGCATTGACTCACCACACTTACTACATATGATATATTCAGCCTGGTTACACAGAGATAAATGATTTTCCCCATAAGTCTTGATATTTTTCGACATCCACATCTTCTCCAGTGCTAGCAGATAATTTTTTATTGGAATCCATTGGGGTTTCTACTGGTCTACACCCCATCATTCTAGTCTCCTCCGGTAGATCCAGGACAAACTTCCTTTGAGATAGTATAATCCCATGTTTGGACTGTAGTATTTCAATACCCAAAAAGTATTTAAGTAGTCCAAGATCTTTTATCTTGAATTCATTACAAATCTTTTCCTTGGTTTCCTAAATACCCACGAGACCACTACCGGTTAAGAAAATATCATCAATATATACGGCCAAAATCACTTTGCCTTTAGCTGTGTCTTTAAGAAATATGGAGAAATCTATGGAACATCTCTAAAATCCGGTCCGTATGAGTGATTGGCTAAATTTATCAAACCATGCACGAGGAGGCTATTTCAAACCATAAAGGGATTTCTTCAATCGACATATTGACTCGCCCTCAACCACAAATCCTGGTGGTTGTTGCATATAAATTTCTTCCTTTATATCCCCATTGAGAAAAGCATTTTTCACTTCAAACTAATAATCCGGTTAAGAAGAATTAGCAGCAAGAGATAATAACATACGTACCAAGTTCATTTTGGCCACCGAAGAGAATGTTCCCTCATAATCAATCCCATAACACTACATATGTCCTTTATAAATGAGGCAGGTCTTAAGGCAAGCAACTGACCCATCCAGATTGTGTTTAACAGTAAAAACCCACTTATAGTTGACAGGTTTTTATCTGATGGAAGAGGAACTAGAGGCCATGTTTGATTCTCTTAGAGTGTCTGCATTTCTTCGTCCATTGCCGTTTTCCACCCCGGACGTTTCAAAGCCTCATGATAGGACTGTGAGGCTGAGATGGAGGAGATAGACGTAAGAAATTGACAACATCAAGAGGATAAACGATAGTGAGACACAAAATTGGATATAGGGTGAGAAGTAGAAGGCCTAATGCAAGTTTTGGGTTCTTTTCTGAAGCAATGTGTCAAGTATCATATTGTATTCCAAAATTAATAGGAGAAGATGGACTTACGTCGATGGGAACCACAAACTCCACAAGTGTGGTGTCAGCCAGCACTTCAGGGGGTTGAACAGTTTCCGTAGCACGGGGCACAACTGGTAGAGGAGAGGCTGGTATAGAAGATAGACCTGGAGGAGCATTGTCAGAGTAGTATGAAGAGTCATAAAAAAAATTACATCCCTGGACACAAGTAACCTTTAGAGAGTGGGATTGTAGCAAATATAACCCTTCTGCATGTGAGAGTATTATAAGAAGATACACTTGACAAATTTTGGATCAAGTTTACTATGGGGGGTTAGTCAACAAAATGAAAATTTGATCTTCATCTTCATCTTCATCTTCACCTTCATCTTCATCTTATGCATCTACATGATCTTCATCTTCGAAATGGGTGTTAGTGTGGACAACTTCATCTTCAAAATCTTCGAAATAGGGTGTTAGTGTGGACAACTTCATCTTCATCTTCATCTTAGAAATTTAAAACCATTGATTTTATTAATTATAAAAATAAGTTAATTAAACCAAGTGTTTGAGGTAACAATATTTTAATTACCACTATTAAATCACGAATACAATAGAGTAAATAAAAAATTATGATTAATGAATACAAACTATTATATTAAAAACATAAGATAGATTTGCATGGTATTAATTAATAATATATTTTGACAAAATTAAAAGTAATTAATTAATCAAATGCATACTTTAATTATATTTTATTTACCAGAGACTTAAATATGAAGTTTAATATAGTAAAAGAATTTTAAAAATTAATAAATAAATACATATACAACTTTGAAAATAACCTAAAAAAAATTATTCAAATAACGAATTCATGCCTTTAATATTAAAATCATCAAGTTACAAGTTTAGTACATATAAATTATGCAAGTTCAAAAGTAAAAAGAGTAAACCATCATTTATCGTTCCACATGGAAGTCGATATGGCATCTCGAAATTGTGCGGCTCTTGTGGATTCTAATGCACTCTGCCTCTGAATGCTTGTTACTTGGCTACCCACATCCTCAAGATCATCGCAATCGTCGTTGTCTGTATCATTCATTGCACCTAATTGGACCGCATCACCTCCTCCACCGAGCTCGCCACCCGAATCATCATCTTCATCTTCAAATATATCATCATAATCTTCTGCACGTATATAATTGTGCAATATGCAACAAGCATGTACAATTTTCACATGGATCTTAAAAGAAAATGGAGGAGTGCTTGAAATCGAGCTTTTAAAGCACCAAAAGTTCGCTCAATAATATTCCGTAAAGATGAATGTCTTCGGTTGAATAATTCTTTTTCATTTCTAGGAATATTATCTCCAAATTCTTGCAGATGATATTGGGTTCCTCGATATGAAGCCAAAAATCCCAGAAGATTTGCATAGCCAGCATCGACTAGATAATATTTTCCTATAATAGAAATTATATACCACATAAAATAATTAAAGATAAAATAGATAAAAAAATTACTGCATAAAAATATATTACTTACCTTCAGGTACGAAGATTTTATCTCGACGAGTCAATGCGTCCTTCAGTACACGGGAATCGGCTGCTGACCCCTCCCATCCAGCAAGTACATAAGTGAATTGCATATCAAATGAACATGTTGCCATCACATTTTGTGAGAGATAACCTTTTCTATTCCAAAACCTTGGTTGATCTTCAAGTGGAATGTTGGCTTTGATATGAGTTCCATCAATAGCTCCAATACAATCCTAATTATACATTTTCAATTAATATTTACTAACTTTGTATATTAATCTAAAATTATTTAGTTATAGGAAGTGATGTTACCTTGAAGTAGGGATAAAACATTGAATTGGTTAAAATCTTCGAGTGTGTGCATTCCGAAGGCCTTTTGACGTATTCAGAGTGAAGTTTCAGGATTGCATCCAACACCTTGTTGAAATACTTACTTATCGTCCAGTTTGATCTATCAAACATCTCTGCTGTGACACTATACACTTGTCCTTGACCAACAGTTAGGAGAAAATATGCAAGTTGTTCTTCAACTGAGATGGTCTTTGTAGCTGATAAAAACCCTTTACTAGTAAGTATATCTGCCAATTTATGAAATACCAGTTGGTTCATCCTGTAAACTTTTTGAAATTTAACTGGTGATTTGTCTAGTGCCATTTGCAAATACAATGGACCATTCATCCCACAAGAACATGGTACACGTCTGTTGCAATGGTATAGATAGTATCTTTCCATGGCGATCAGCAAAGTTGTGAATGCAACCATAGTTGTAACCTTTTCATCGTCTGTCATAGTATCCATGGAAATCCACAAATTCAATCGCCTAAAATTCATAAACACAAGTAAACATCAATTTTCAATCATAACCTATTTGCAATCACACCTATAAACAACCATATTCATCCACATTCTCACATCCTACATTCATCCACATTCCCACATTTTACATTCATCCACATTCCCACATCCTACATTCAATCACATCCTACATTCATCCACATTTCACATCCACACTCAAAGCATCATATTCATCCATGCAATATATAAACACAACAACATATCAAATTTAAATACAAACCATACTAGTAAGTCTTGCAACGTCATAATTCAAATATCATACCTAATACATAACAATATTCCAAAAGAATAGTGTATTTATAATGCATTACAATTAGTTTTCAAAATAAAATTTAAGCCACTCGACCCGCTCTTCCACTGTCATCTCCGTAAACATGACCTTCTTACTTGGCGTATCCAACCATGAAGGAGCGCAAAACTTCAATTCTATAGGCAAGTCCGGGATTTCCCTAAGGGCTTTGACCCAATCTCTTACAATATCGTCTTTCATCATGAAATTCTCAAATGTCTTAGCAATTTGATCTATTGCATCAAAGATTCTTCTACTAGTGTCATCATCGGGCATTTCGGTTCTCTTTCTACAAAGACTTGAAGATGACCATTTACTTCTTTCAGATTGATTACCTAGAGACTCATCCATGCTTAATAATGGTGATGGAGTATCCCTAACTATATCAACATCCTCTGGCTCATCCATCGGGACATGTTCCGATTCACGGATCACCTCATCGCCCTGATCTACAAAGGTTGCAGCTCCTGACCCTACTGCTATTGTGTTTCCCACCACCACAGCTAATTTGTCGTATAGGGGACAGCCTTCACGTCTGTACTTCTCAGCATCTTTATGCTCCTACAATAATAAAACATCATTTAGACGTCTTGGAATAGAGTTATACTAATGAGGAAAACATAAAAAATATTTTATAGTACATCATGTAGTCAAGCCATACAGATTTACTGACCTTTATGTAATCAAGCCATACAGATTACATGCAGTAACTCGTTGTGTGGTTGCATCCCAACCAAACCCACTAATGTTGATACAACTCGTTACCGTTTGGTATGTTTTCTTCCATGCTCTTGTTCGATTCTTCACCTACTCAACAATTTTTTTCATGACTATGTCTTCACTGAACTTATTTACACAGTCCATATATACCTCATGCTTCCATACCCCGTTAGGCAACTTGTTCCCTAGATTGACCTACTCGACCAAGAGATTGAGCATTTTGCTATCATCATCGAATGTCCAAATATCATATGTTCGACCACTTGGTTGTCTTCTTGCAGCCATGTATAATCTAAATCCGAGACGGTCCTCATGGAAAAATATTTGTCAGACAACTTTTACGCGTCACGGAAACACAAACCATAAAAAAAATACCAACACACACAAAAAAAAACACCATGTGGTGGATATGTATAATACCCGAATCTCCTCACTACATGGCAAAAATATTCCATAGCACTTCAAAAATTCTCAAAAACATTCTCACACATTTCAAAATTAATTAAATTATTTTCACTAATGCATATGCACTAAAAAATGAAAACACACACACATCAAGTCCAAATTCACCGAAGACCCCTGGTAGAGCCCTATATAACTTCACAGTTTCTATGAACTGTACCTCGTCAGTGATGGGGGACGGGTTTTGTTGGCTAATGGACACCCGTGTAGGCGACTCAACCTTGTTTGAATTGGACTAAAAACCCCTAAACACTAATTCCAGAACTTAATACCTTAAAAGCCCAAAACCCTAAACCCTCATTCCAAACCCTAAACCTAAAAAACCCTAAAGCTTAAAAACACAAAACCCCCAAAACATTAAAAACCATAAACCCCCTAAACCTTAAAAAACCTAATCCCTAAAGCACCCTAAATCCTTATCCAAAACCCTAAACCCGAAATAAAGACCATAAAAAAAAACCTAAACCATCAAACCCTAAACCCTATCAGCTACTAAACTCTAAACCCTAAACACTAATTTCAGAACTTAATACATTATAAGCCCTAAACCCTAAACCCTACACCCTAATTCCAAACCCTAAACCCAAAAAACCTTATAGCTTAAAAACACAAAACTCCCAAAACCTTAAAAACCCTATTCCCTAAAATACCCTAAATCCTTAACCATAAACCCTAAACCCTAATTACTGGACCCTTATATACCGAGCAGAAAACCCTAAAAATAATCCATACACGAATCAAGAATTTAGACTATAAACCGTAACCCTAAATCCCAAAATAATGCACAAATAACAACCAATTACGCACTGAAAATAAATTTAAATCAAATAAAACACTAATTTAATGAAAAAAAATTAGGGTTAAGGCATACCTTCTGAAATTTGGGGAAATCTGAAGCCGAAGGGTGAAATCGATGTCTAATCGAAGTAGATATTAAGCAATCAATGCCCAAATGTCCAAAATCGAAGAAAATTGAAATGGAAATGGGGAAATTGAACGAAATCGGAAGGTATTTTCGGGGGAAAGGAGACTAGCCAGAGAGAGAAGGGAGTGGGAGGCCGAAAGGGAGAAGAGAGGGAGAAGACAGAGAAGAAAGGGAGGTCGGGAGGGAATAGAGAGAGAGAAGAGAGGGAGTCACGGAGAGGACAGAGGGGGTGCGAGAGAAGAGAGGGAGTCACAGAGAGGAGAGAGGGGATGCGAGAGAAGAGAGGGAGTCACGGAGACGAGAGAGGGGGTGCGACAGAGAGGGAGAGGCTGAGAGAAGATCGAGAGATAAGGCTGGAGACGAGGACGAGATCGATTTTGGTAGCAGCGGCGTTGGGGGCGCAGGGAGAAGAGAGAGGGAGTGCAGGAGAGAGGAAGAAAAAATGAGAAATGACGACGTGCGATGGGGGGTGCAAGGAGAGAGAGGGGAAAAAGAGAGCGTCACCCGTCCTTCAATTCAAAGAAGATCAAACAAGGCCTTCTTCCAGATGATCGAAATTAAATCGTGAAGATGAAGGACCCCTTCATCCCCTACATCGAGATGAAGCTTCATCTGCACTCCACTACCGACTTCAAGTGTTGAAGGGCATTATGCGGTTGAAGATCATCTCGTCCTTCAAGTTGACTAACACCCCCTATGTTGTGCGGAGGTAATATGAACAAAGCATGTACAACTGAAGACTTTCAAGGGAAGCGAAAAAGGATCACCATGTGGAAACAATAAGGAATATGGAGATTTATGACCAAGAGCGGAAGAGTGTAGCCAATTTATAAGAAAGCATGCAGTAAGGATGGCATGCAACCAATAAAAGTATGAGACTTCAAGATATACATTAAGTTGCGAGCTACCTCAAGAAGGTGACGGTTCTTCCATTCTACTACACTATTCTGTTGGGCGATGTAGGCACAAGGTGTTTGATGGATAATGCCATTTTCTTGACAAAAATTAGACCGAAGTACTTTGATTTTCTGACCAAATTGAGAGACAACCATAGCATAAAAGGATTTAAATATGGATGGTATTTCAGATAACTCTTTAAAAAGAAATAGCCATGTGGTATGAGTGAAATCATCAATAAAGGTAATAAAATATTTGACTCAGGAAATGTCTGAGATGCTCAAGGGTCCCATAGATCTGTGTAGATCAATGAAAAATGACCAACACTTTAAAGTTTTGGATGAGGTGAGTATGTGGTCCTCTTGTGTTTGCTCAGCTGACACACTTCACAATTTAAATTTGACCTATCCTTGAAGGTAGGGAAAAGAAGATAAAGAGATTGTACAAATGATTGCCCCAACTGATTATGCCATAGACTTGTTTCAGTTTCCTTAGTTGAGAGAGCATTTATTTGAGGCACGTCCGGGTAGTAGAGCCCCCCTTGTTCACGGCCTCCACCAATCACCTGCTTCATTATAAGATCCCTAAACACACAAGAAGTTGGTGAGAAGGTAATTGAGCAATTAAAATATTGAGTTAGCTAGCTAACAAATAAAAGATTCAAGGAAAAGGTAGGAACAAAAAGAATATTTGTGAGTGGAAGTGATGGTATAACATAGGTGGATCCTTTCCCGAGAACTTTAGTTTGGGAGCCGTCAGCGATGGTAACAAGTTTATTCAAGAGATAAGGAAAAACTGAGTGGAGTAGATTTTTGTTACCTGTGAGATGCTCGGAGGCCCCTGAATCAATTACCTAGGATGAAGAGGAGGAAGTGGCAGAGAGCATACCTGAAGCGGTGGTAGCAGCAGCAATTGCGGAGGAACTTGGAGGAGAGACCATCAGTGTTTTCATTTTATGGAATAATTCATACTCATCATCGGTATGGGTTTTATTTTATGTTGAAGGGGTATAATGGTTCTCCTTTCTATCACTTACTGAGGCCTGATTAGCCTTAGCCCAATCCGGTATGCCATAGATTTCAAAACACTAATCTATAGTGTGGCCATATTTCCTACAATGGATGCACTCCCTATCGTCTGTTCTAACAAAACCATTCCTTCCACCTCTTCCTCGTCCTTGTCTATAATTTCTTCCATGGCCTCGGTCGTGGTCAGTTGATGTTTCCCTATACATGGAGTACATAGCGGATGACACTTCAATAAGAAAAGGAGAAGAAGAGTCCAGATTGTGGAGTAATGTGGCACATACGTCATCAAATGTGGGAATAGTAGAGGCACTGAGTTGATTTTTAGCAACTTTGAGGTATGGCTTACTATTTGCTAGGCAAATGGAAATGGCTAAGGCTTCCTTCTACTTGTATATATAGAGACATCAGTAGAGGTAGGTTGAGATTGCTTTCATTCTTGAAGAAGGCCTAAAAAACGATCAAAATATTCATGGATAGTTTCTCCTTGTTTAGTGTTGAACATTCTTTGGAGAATATCATATGGCATGTGTAAGTTTTCAAAGCCAGAGTACAACTGAGAACATGTCTCCCAATTTTTTTTGGCGGTGTCGAGATGAATAACTTTGGTGGAGACAGCTTCTTCCATGCTGTTGATGTGCCAACTAATTACTAAAGTGTCTTTTTTTAACCACTTAGTGTAAGCAATATCTTCTTCATCAATGGGTAGATCTCTTGATATAAGGAACCATGACACCGATGTGGACCAGCTCAAGAAATTTGATATCCTTAGCAAGGGTATAGTCGTAATCTTGAGAATATCATTCTTTTTACCCATGTATTCTTCAGCCATAAGAGGTCATTCAAGGGTAACAATGTACTCAAATTTGAAGTAGCCTAAGAAAGTTGCTTGGAGATTCAAGACCAGCCAAGGCTAGCTTGGGTAGATGGGAGGAGAACCCGATCTTCTCAAGTCTTTAGACAAGGAGGGAACCCTCTTAGGCCAGTCAACTTGCTGGCCAAAATTTTATATAATTAATTCTCTAGTCTTCCTTGTAGAGAATAGAAAAATATCAATCAATAAGTACATGATCAAGTAAGGTATGGTAGCAATTCCAAATTAGATCTTTCTAAGATCATTCCAAGAATATATTTGACTCCAGCTTGAGATAAACCAGTATATATTCAGTTCCTCATGAATTAGGCAAGATATAATTAATCAAAATCAAACAAAATCAGGCCTAATCAAGAAGATATTGTAAGATCTTCAAAAATAGTAATCTTTCTTCAAATGGATTGGCATCAACTAGCCACTTCCTTTCTTATTTTGTGTGTTGAATTTAGGACCCCTTTACTAAAATCTTGAGCAAGGTGAGAGAGGGAGAAAGAAAAGAAAGAGAGAGGGAGAGAGACCTCTCAGATAGAGAGGAGAGAAGAGAAAAAAAGAGTTTAGGTTAGAGGGAAGACTTCACAAGATGAGAAGTGGAGAAATACTTGACTTTCTTATTTTAATTAGAGTACAAACACTTCTATATATAGAAGAGGAAAGTAGTAGAATCCAAATACAATTAAACTATCATTCTCCTAATTACACCCAAACTATAACTCTTAAAGATAAGTCTATCATAATTATTGGAAGATAGGGCTCAAGCCCACACGACCAAGGAAGGTGTTAGGCTCTCTAGCCATGGATCGAGTCACCCGGCGATCTCCTCTAGCTTCCAGATTGAATGATGAGGAAGGGAAGGATTTGGGGTTCTTGGAACGCCCAATGGTGAAGGACGTGAGCCTTGAAAGGAGCTCTCACGTTAGGCCTCTTTTGAGAGAGAACCTGATCTCATTTAGACTAATACTCAATGCTTGTCTTCATTACTTCACTTGACGCCCTAAATAGGTCAAGGAAAACATCAAAGGTTCTATAATTACAATTAGACCCTTATGGAACTTCAAATTACAATTAAACCCCTAAGATATTGAAATACAAGTTTACTCCATCTATTCTCTTCTCCGGTTAGCCACTCTTGATGCTATGGAGTCCATAACATCACCCCCCTCCTGAAGAAAGAGCTTGTCCTCAAGCTCGAAAGTGGGAAATAGAGTCTGGAAGGACTCGAGGGTCTCCCAAGAGGCTTCTATCAATTCCTTGTCAGTCCACCGAACCAACACTTCCCAAGCGTTGTTAACTCGCCTGGCTTGAAGGATCTGAGCAGGCGTGGGCATGGACCTGCCATCTTTGAGAGGAGGCAAAGGGGTATGCAGCAGTGGTGAGTCTCCCTTGAACGGCTTGAGAAGGGAGACGTGGAAGACGTCATGGAGCTTGGCGTCTGGTGGTAGTTTCAAACGATACGCCACAGTGCCAATACGTTGCGTGATCTGGAATGGCCCATAAAATTTTGGAGAGAGCTTATGGCGTTTGATGGCTGCTAGAGAAAGTTGGCGATATGGCTGAAGTTTGAGCCAAACAAATTCTCCAGGTGCAAAGGTAAGGGGACGGTGTCCTTTGTCATAAGTATGCTTCATAGTTGCTTGTGCACGTTGTAACTGAAGGCGGACTTGAGCAAGCATTGCATCTCTGTCGGCCAAGGCCTGGTCCAATGCTTCTACCCGAGAAGACCCCGTTTCATAAGAAAGTAGTCGCGGAGGTTCGCGTCCATAAACAACTTGAAAAGGGGTAGTACCCAAGGCGGTGTGGTATGAGGTATTATAACAATACTCCGCCCATGCTAACCAACGAACCCACAGTCGGGGCGTGTCCCCCACAAAGCACCGCAAATACATACCCAAGGTGCGGTTAACCACCTCTGTCTGGCCGTCTGTTTGAGGGTGGTATGCTGAAGAAAAAGCTAACTTAGAACCATGGAGCTTAAAGAGTTCCCCCCAGAATTTACTGGTGAAGATAGCATCACGGTCGCTGGTGATGGTCTCCGGAAGGCCATGGAGACGGACAATATTATCCATGAAGAGCTGAGCGACCTGTGTGGCTGTATACGGATGGCTGAGGGCCATAAAGTGGGCATATTTGGAGAACCGGTCTACCACAACAAAAATAACAGATTTCCCTGCAGAAGGAGGAAGACCATCGATAAAATCCATTGATAGATCTGCCCATACCTGTGAAGGAAGTGGAAGTGGCTGGAGCAAGCCGGCTGGTTGTAAGGATTCTGACTTATTCCTCTGACAGATCGGGCACGCTGCAACATACTCCACAATGACCCGCTTCATACCGCGCCAATAAAATTCCCGACTGAGGCGGAAGTATGTTTTCTGCTGGCCCTCATGTGTACTATCATGAAAGGAGGCAATAATGGCAGGAATGAGTACCGACGAAGGATGAAGATATATGCGTCCTTTATACAGAATGAGACCGTCCTGTAGTGTCCAGTTCTTGTCCTTGGAATGGTTTGCGATTTGAGCTTGTAACTCAAGGAGATCTGGATGATGGCTAGTATCCTGACGGATTGTGTCCAGCAAGGGTGACTTGGGGTGGCTCAATGCGTGCAAGTGTGACTCCTCTAGTTCCCGGCGTGACAAAGCGTCTGCTGCCCTGTTGAGATAACCCGGTTTGTATTCCACCTGAAAATCGAATCCCATTAATTTGCTGAGCCAATGTTGTTGTGGGGAGGTAGTAAGGCGCTGCTCCAATAAATATTTGAGGCTACAGTGGTCTGTCCGGATCACAAAAGGTCTGCCCCACAGATACGGCCTCCAATGCTGCACCGCTTTGGCCAAACCGATAAGTTCCCTTTCATACGTGGCTAACTTGTGATGGTGAGGAGCGAGATGGCGGCTGAAATAGGCAATAGGGTGACCCTGTTGCTGCAAGACGGCACCAATCCCTCCCCCGGATGCATCGCATTCTATAATGAAATGTTCGGCAAAGTTGGGCAATTAGAGAACTGGTGCTGACGCTAATGCCTGTTTTAAGTTGTTAAATGAGGAGTCTGCCAACTGAGACCACTGAAAGGCATGTTTCTTCAGTAAATTATGCAATGGTGCTTCCAGGTGACCGTAGTCTTTGATAAATTTTCTATAATACCCTGCGAGACCAAGGAACCCTTTCAAAGCAGTAACGGTGTGAGGTGTGGGCCAATCCATCACCGATTGTATCTTGCTGAAGTCTGGTTTCACCCCGGATGCTGATATCACATGCCCCAAATAAGCTACTTCGGATGTGGCAAACTCACATTTGGCACGATTGAGAAATAAATGGTGTGCTCGGAGAATGGTGAAAACCTGTCTCAATTGATGCAAGTGTGCTGCCCAAGTTTTGCTATAGACCAGTATATCGTCAAAAAAAACTAAGATATGCTGCCGTAAGAAAGGGCGAAATACCTGGTTCATAAGCGCTTGAAAGGTGGACGGGGCATTGGATAGCCCAAATGGCATCACCAAGAACTCGTAGTGACCATGGTGGGTGCGGAAGGCAGTTTTTTCGATATCCTCTGAATAAACCCGAATCTGATGGTAGCCTGATTTTAAGTCCAACTTTGTAAATAATTGAGAGCCGTGTAACTCATCCAATAATTCATCGACCACTGGAATTGGAAATTTATCTTTGATGGTGCGAGCATTGAGGTCACGGTAATCCACACAAAAGCGCCAAGATTTATCTGATTTCTTTACCAGCAATACCGAGGATGAAAAAGGAGAACGACTAGGCTGAATAATACCTTGTTGTAGCATTTGTTGACATTGACGTTCTATCTCATCTTTTTGCACATGGGGATAGCGGTAGGGACGCACTACCACTGGTTCTGTGCCCATCTTCAAACGAATTCTGTGATCACACACTCTGATAGGAGGAAGGTCGGCAGGTGCCTGAAATAAATCAGCATATTCGGCCAACAATGAAGCTAAGTTATCCCCTTTTGAAGTATCCACCGAAAGTGTGTGGAGGCTGCATGGCCTCTGGGCGCTATTGCCATGGAGGGTGATCGGATGGGTGTCCTGGTTAAAACTCATGGTCAGGGATTGGAAATCCCATAAGATCGGACCCAATCGTTGTAGCCATTTAATGCCCAAGACAAGGTCAAACCCAGCCAACGGTATGACCAAAAAATCTGCTACAAAGGAGTGACCTTCAATAGTAAAGGGCACTGCTGAACCGAACCCCACGGTGGTGACCTTGTCACCATTAGCCACTGAGACTGATATGCCTGATTTCTGCTGTAGTGATAAACCCAACTGTTGTGCTGCCTGGCTGCTTATAAAATTATGTGTGCTGCCTGAGTCCACGAGTGCTAGCAGAATGTGATTGTTCAAGGTGGCATGGACCTGCATGGTATTTGTGCTATGCAGGCCGGTCATGGCATGGAGGGAGATTTCTGGTGTTTCCTCCTCGGTTTGGTCCATATCCTCCTGAAAGTCATCCTCTGAGGGGTCTTCTATTTCTACCCAAAATAGTCTTTTGCATAGATGGCCCTTGACGAATTTCTCATCACAATTGAAACATAGGCCCTGAGCCCTCCTCTGATCAATTTCGGCTTTTGTCAGACGTTTGATAAAACCAGGTGGGGGTGTAAAGGCTGGTGGTGGTGGTGATGGTTGGGTGGGAGGAGGCCTGGGGTGAGTGGGATAAGGGCCATGGGGCTGTGGGCGAGGTTGCCAAGGAGGACGTTTGTTTAAGGACTCACGGAAGAGGCGCTGTTTGGTGTCCAATGCTCTTGCCAAATTCATTGCGTGGGCTAGGGAGGTGGGGGCTTCCAATTCCACTTCTAGGCGAAGGGGTTCTACCAGGCCAGCCGTGAACAAATTGACATAAAGTTCAGGTCGGACCAAATGACTTGCACGAGCAAGTTTTTCTTGGAACAATTTCTGATATTGTTCTATAGTTCCACTCTGTTTTAGATTGACCAAATCCCCAACTGGGTTGCTGCGAAGCGGAGGACCAAACCGTAGCATACAATTTTCTTTGAAAAATTCCCAATCATAGTCCATGAATTCGTTTTTGAATTGATGAAACCACATAAGCGCTTCATCGAGCATGTGGAAGGCGGCCAATTGAACCTTGCCTTCGGGCAGAGTTCCTTGATTGGAAAAGAAATGATCACACCTGTGCAACCACATTAAAGGTTCGGAGGACCCATCATACGTTGGAAAATCAAGCTTTGTGTACCTTGGCACGGTAGGAGGGGCTGGATTGAGGCCCCCACGAGGTTGAGGTGTTTGGCGCAGGGGAGGAGGTGGAGGTGTTGGAAGAGGGTTGAGGGGATCTGTTGGACGTGAGGAGGATGCCATCTGGACTGAGAGCTGGGTGAAGCCTTCCTCCATGCGTGACAGCAACATCTGGAATTTTCCCTCCAAGCCATTGATTTGAGATTGTAGACCAGCATGGTTTTCTTCCACAAAATTTCGAATTTCTGCAGGTGAAGAGGAATCACCAAGGGTGGTCCTGTCTGATACCACGTTGTTAGGCTCTCTAGCCATGGATCGAGTCACCCGGCGATCTCCTCTAGCTTCCAGATTGAATGATGAGGAAGGGAAGGATTTGGGGTTCTTGGAACGCCCAATGGTGAAGGACGTGAGCCTTGAAAGGAGCTCTCACGTTAGGCCTCTTTTGAGAGAGAACCTGATCTCATTTAGACTAATACTCAATGCTTGTCTTCATTACTTCACTTGACGCCCTAAATAGGTCAAGGAAAACATCAAAGGTTCTATAATTACAATTAGACCCTTATGGAACTTCAAATTACAATTAAACCCCTAAGATATTGAAATACAAGTTTACTCCATCTATTCTCTTCTCCGGTTAGCCACTCTTGATGCTATGGAGTCCATAACAGAAGGCCCACATATCTAAGAGTATTATAAGATGGGCCAAATGACCAAAGAAGGCCCACAAGATGGGTCCAAGCCCATAAGAAGTAGGACCCACAATGTTTACCATGAGCTGGCATCCTTATCACATCAATTGGAAGATCAAGAAGGACTCAAGACAGTATCTTTATCTAATGGTCACATCCTAGAAGAGTTTTAGTTTCTTTTATCTAAATTGAGTTATTTAATTATGCTAGGACTTATCTTCAAGTGTTAGAGTTTGGGTGTAATTGGGACAAAGGTAGTTTTATTGCATTTGGACTCTACTACCTTCCTCTATTATAAATAGAGGTTCATGTACACTGATGACAACAAGTCATTGAAGTATTTCTCTTTTCCATAAATTCAATAATAATTAAATAAATCAACATAATTAGAATACTAACATAACACAAACTAGAACTCTTCTATGAGGAACGTGATCATATGATAAGGATGCCAGCTTGTGGTTATCATTGTGGGTCCCACTTGATCTTCAAATCTTCTAACTCATGCCAGCTCGTGTGATGACCCATCATGCCATCTCACGTTCTCATGGTGGTCCCACCAGCTCGTGCAACCATAGTGGGTCCCACTTTGTAACACTCCCCCTCAAGTAGGGGGTGAGAAAACATCGTAAATACCCAGCTTGCTGCAAATAGTGGACAATATCTTATGAGTGACTGGTTTGGTGAGAATGTCTACAATCAGGCTTTGTGAAGATATACGTTTGGCAGATAATATGCCGGTTTTGAATTTTTCTCATATGAAATGGCAGTCTACTTCAATGTGCTTTGTTCTCTCGTGGAAGACCAGATTTGATGTGATATGTATTAGTGCCTGATTATCTCAATGTAGATCCATAGGAGCTTCTTTATAGAAGCTCAGTTCAGTGAAAAGGGATTTGATCCATAGAAGTTCATTAACTGTGTGTGCCATGGCCGTGTATTTTGCTTATGCATTAGACATAGCAACTATATTTTGCTTATTGCTTCTCCATGTAACCTAGTTTCCTCCAACCATTGTAAAATATCCCAAGTAGATTTTCTGTCATCCAGGGATTCGGCCCAGTCTGCATCTGAGAATCCTTCTATGTTAAAGTTGGTTCTTATAGAGAAGCCCTCTTCCTGGAGCTCCTTTCAAATATCACAATATTCTTTTTAGTGCTTGCCAATGACTGAGTTGTGGTTTGTGCAAGTATTGACTCACCACACTTATTGCATATGATATATCTGGCCTTGTTATACAAAGATAAATGAGTTTTCCCACAAGTCTTTGATATTTTCCAATATCCACATCTTCTCTAGTACCTACAGACAATTTTGCATTTGAATCCATAGGGGTTTCTGCTGGTTTACGCCCCATCATTCTTGCCTCCTCCAGTAGATCAAGGACATACTTCCTTTGAGATAGTACAATCCCATGTTTGGACTATAGTACTTCAATATCCAAAAAATATAAAGATCTTTTGTTTTGAATTCTTTCATATCTTTCCCTTGGTTTTTTGAATGCCCTCGGGATCACTATCGGTTAAAACAATATCATCAATATATACCACCAAAATCACTTTGCCTTTAGGTGTGTCTTTAATAAATACGGAGTGATCTACATAAAATTTGTGAAATCTGGCCTGTATGAGTGCTTGGATAAATTTATCAAACCATGCACGAGGATACTATTTCAGACCGTAGAGGGATTTCTTCAATCGACATACCGACTCCCTGTCAACCACAAATCTAGGCGGTTGTTGCATATAAATTTCTTCCTTGATATCTCCATTGAGAAAGGCATTTTTCACATCAAGCTGATAGACCTGCCAGGAAGAATATGTTATGGACTCCATAGCATCTAGAGTCATTGCTAGACGTAGGAGTTAAGTGGTGTCACTTTCAAGTTAAGTTAATGGCTGGGTCTAATGTAATTTTGCGTTAAGTTGTGGGCCAATTCATGGCTAAGAAGTCTAAACGTCTTTCCCCCTTTTTGTTATAAGGAGGAAGGAAGTCTAAATGGAAGGGAAGCATTAATCAAATTAGTTGATAGTGAGGTTGGATTCTC
The DNA here is from genome assembly GCF_029961685.1 of Aristolochia californica. Classification (NCBI taxonomy): domain Eukaryota; kingdom Viridiplantae; phylum Streptophyta; class Magnoliopsida; order Piperales; family Aristolochiaceae; genus Aristolochia; species Aristolochia californica. Next base: position 39,488,064 of record NW_027181992.1, on the reverse strand, counting down.
TCTCTTTCAAACAAGGTCCAGGGTTGAGCTCCCTTCGTTAGCTCAGTTATTCCAGCTATTGGTCAATCAAAGAACTTCAAATCCCCTCCAAAGTCGCATGTCAACCTTGAAGGTAGGAGTGATCGTCGGGTGACTCGATCTATGGCGAGGGAACCTAACATCGTGGTATCAGAAAGGACCACAGTTGGCGATTCCTCTTCCCCTATGGATGTGAGAAATCAGATGGATGAACTAAGAATGGAGACACAACACTCTATTGCCACTGTCCGCACATAACTATTGGAGCTACGGGAATCCTTTCAAAAATTTACTCTTCGGATGGAAGAGTTTATGACAAGGGACACTGCCCCTCCTGCTCACCTGCACCGCCAGCATCAGCAGCCACCTTCCCTGCCACCCCCCAATGGCTCCTCTGCGCCCAACCCACCCTGTTCTAGGGGGGCATCATGCCAACAGCCATTCAACAGTGCCCATGTATTCTAAACTGAACTTTCCAACTTATGAGTCCACTGACCCTTTGATTTGGGTGCACCGGTGTGAAATTTTTTTTTGGAACCAACAATCCTAGCCAGAGGACCGGTTTCCATTAGCTGCATTCCACCTGCTCCACGAAGCAAACTTGTGGGATCATCAATTTAATTCTGAGCATCCGGTGCATGATTGGGACCTTTTTCGAGATTTTTGTATGTTGAGATTTGCACCCCCCCCCCCCCCTGCCAGCAGCAATCCTCTGGGCGATTTAGTCAATCTGAAATAGACGGGTTCCATAAAGACCTACCAAAAAAAATTTCAAGAGCGCCTTACCCAAGCCAGTCCATATGTGCTTCCCAATCAATATGTCCATCTGTTTACTGCTGGCCTAAAGGAGGTGTTGGAAGATAAGATCAAGCCCAAACGACCAAGGAAGGCCCACATATGTAAGATTATTATAAGATGGGCCACATGACCAAGGAAGGCCCACAAGATGGGCCCAACCCCATAAGAAGTAGGACTCACAATGATTACCAAGAGCTGGCATCCTTATCACATCAGTTGGAAGATCAAGAAGGACTCTCAAAAGTATCTTTATCATAGGGTCAAGACCAAGAAGAGTTTTAGTTTAAGTTATATTTGTCTTTTATAAATATTGAGTTACCTAATTATGTTAGGACTTACCTTAAGTGTTAGAGTTTGGGTGTAATTGGGACAAGGGTAGTTTTATTGTATTTGGACTCTACTACCTTCCTCTATTATAAATAGAGGTTCATGTACTCTGATTACAAGAAGTTATTGATGTCAATGAAGTATTTCACTTTTTCATAAATTCAACATGGTATCAGAGTAGGTTCTGTGAGTGGACTTGGTCAACTCATGGAAGTAATGTGATCCTTTTCTCTAAACCCTAAACCCTAGGTCTACGTTCGTAGTTTTTTTTTTTCAGTCCCTACACCCATAGATTTCGTTGGGATTTCACCTCTATACATCATTTTTCATACTACAAGTTATATGTTGACGAAAAGATATTTGAGTCTACTTTCCAAATAAGAATGATTTGTTCCAATTGGAGTTATAGACAGAGAGATATCGATATTTCAATGAGCGAAGGTCAGTTTACAAAAAGGTTTGAGCAGCAGTAGCAATCTTTAGATTCCGAGGTTTTTTTTGCTATCAAGGACTTGAATTTATATGAAGAAATATCTATAAGTCTATTCTTTTACCTATTCAATCAATTTTTTATCTAAGTTATCTACAAAGAGAAATTGATATTTGAACCAAGAAAGGTCAGATTGAAAAAGAGGTTCTAGCGGCAACAGAAAGCATCAATTTTCGAGGTATTTTATGCTATTAAGAAAGAGACTTTATATGGAGAATTGTATATCAAACATAATAAAAGTAAGTCTATTTTCTTACCTATTCAACCAATTCTCGTTATGATTTTTTTATAAGGAGATATTTGTTATGCACGCAATAACATTATTATTTTATTTGTTTTCTTTAATTTATTTTATTTATTTCAGTTTTAGGCCATAGGGGTATTTTTGGAATATTTTATTTATAAGGGAATTTTTGTAATATTTTATCTTAAACCCTAACAGGATGAACCCTATTTAAGGAGTATGAGTAATGAGAAAGGGAAGCATTGAAGTATTAAGAATTAGGTTAAATCTAGCGTAAAGAGTCTTGAGATCTGAGGTTTGGGTTTTCCTCAAAAACCCACGTATTCTTTTATCCTCCATTGATCTTCGTCTTCCCCATGTCTTCCTACTATCCCTACGGTAATTCCTAGAAGAACCGTAACCCATGGCAGATCCCAGATCCTCCCAAAGAATCCTTGTGTCAGATCTGGGACCGTAACAACTGGTATCAGAGCGGGAACACAATGGGTTATTCTATATCTCAAGAAAGAAGGATTGCTATGGGTAAGGAATTGGAAGAAATATGAGCACGGTTAGATGCTTCCATTGAACGTTATGCAAGGGAGGAACTCGTTGCTGAAGCAAAACAGATCACACGACCTCAAATCTCCAACCACATATGCGCTCAAGAGGTAGCAGAATCAATCTCGGATAGGCAGAATGGCCCATGGCCAGAAAAATAAAAAAATTCGTCTCCAGAGGTGGACATTGAACAGCAAAACGGGTTATTTGCCGGGACATCGAAATCAGTCCTCCCCTGCTCACTCAGTTCCGTACGGGAGAGGAAAAATTTCCCGGCCATTCCGATCGGGAAATATTTTTGAGAGTCTGTCTCGGCAAAATTCCAAGCGGCGAAGCCTCCAAGGGCTGTTGTTCACCGCCGGAGCAGCAGGAGACTCCGTCGGCGACAATTCCACCTTGTTCGGGGCCGTGTGGAAGGAAAGCGACCGTCGGCCGCCTTCGTCGGTGCCCTGAAGGAAGGAGCAGTTGTCGACAAGGTTCCTACACTTGCCGATGACCGCTATGTTTGGGATCGGCAGGAGGATACAACAGGACTTTGATTTCTGACGAACCATCGACGAAATTTCCGCCGAAGGAAGAAGATGGCGCCGATTCAAATTTTCCTAAGTTAGGAAAATCTCATCAGCACACGAAGCTGAGTCGCGCGCCAGACCCGTGTTCCTGAACCGAGTCAACCCAGGTTAACTCGGATTGACCCAAAAAAAAAAAAATGGGCATCTAGAGGGAGGGTCATAACTATCGCGGATGCTACTTCGGCACCGATGGAGACGTCTGCAAACAGACACTACTTCCAAGCTTGAGGACAAGCTCGTCTTCCAAGGGTGGTGTAATTTTATGCACACAATAACATTATTATTTTAGTTTTTTTCTTTAATTTACTTTATTTATTTCAGTTTTAGGCCACAGGGGTATTTTTGGAATATTTTATTTATAGGGGTATTTTTGTAATATTTTTATCTTAAACCCTAACAGGGTGAACCCTATTTAAGGGGTATGAGTAATGAGAAAGGGAAGTATTGAAGTATTAAGAATTAGATTAAATCTAGCGTAAAGAGGCTTGAGGTCTGAGGTTAGGGTTTTCCTAAAAAACCCACGTATTCTTTCATCCTCCATTGATCTTCGTCTTCCCCATGTCTTCCTACTATCCCTACGGTAATGCCTGGAAGACCCGTAACCCATGGCAGATCCCAGATCCTCCCAAAGAATCCTTGTGTCAGATCTGGGACTGTAACAATATTGATCTTGGAAGAGTCAATGGTCGTTCTAGAAAAACTGGAGAAACAAAACTTAGTTCAGTCAAATGACAGAGGCCAAAAACTATCAAATTATTTATCTTATGGTAATTATATATATTTAAGTTAATTTATACTTGTATGAAAGGTATTTAAGTCTAGTTTCAGAAGGAAAAAATATTTCATGTCAATTTGATCTATATTGAAAGATATATTCGAATTGGAAGAATCAAAGGTCATGCTAGTATCCTGTTGTATTGAAAAATCCAAATTTATGCCAATTGTTTTGTGTCACTGTTTGAATTGATATATCAGGAAAATATCTCACTTCTCCCTGGTTTGAGGGCTAATTTACAATTCTTTGTTATTTGGGATTATTTCTACTTCTATGATATTTGGTTCAAGCTGAGATCATTGCCATTATCTCCCAGCTTGAGGGGGAGAAGTAGAAGAAGAACAAGGAAGAGGTATTTTATTCCTTATGTTGTGGATAAGTTTATGTGACCAAAATATTCAAGAAAGAGGGAGCACAAAAGATGAAGCTTGTGCATCAAAGAAGAAATTTTTATATCGGATTATTTCATGGGTTCTTTGACAAAGTTTACTATTTGGTTCATGTTATATGTGTTGGAAGATGGTCATGTTATATTCAGTTGTAGTTGTTATGTCTCTTTGGGGACATTATTATTGAAAAAGAGGTGGCCTCATGACATCATTTATTTTACCCCGTTAAAAAGATGAAAATTATTTGTGGTTGGGAGTCCACGACAAAGGAACTTCATCCCCGAAAAAAAGATGAAAATTATTTGTGGTTGGAAGTCCATGACAAAGGAACTTCATCCCAGTCAAAAAGATGAAAATTATTTGTGGTTGGGAGTCCACGACAGAGGAACTTCATCCCCGTCAAAAAAAGATGAAAATTATTTGTGGTTGGAAGTCCATGACGGAGGAACTTATGATTACATCTACGTTATCCCCCTCCCCCCCCCCCCTATAATGGCTTTTATGTCTCCTACCACTTGAGAGTCATTGTCCTGTGGAGGGACACGGTGGTGGACACTTCAGAGCAATGCCGATAGACACACTACCGATAGCAGTGGAGTGTGCCCTACATCCAGCATTAAGACTGGAGTATGAAGCAATGGCTTACCAGCTAGGAGTGATTTTTACTCTCACTTATAATGCCGTAGGGCCTCATGGAAGGACGCAACAGTGTGAGGGGGAATGTTGGAAGATGTGCCATTTTATACAAAAATATTTTATACATCATTTGCAACAAGCTGGGAGTTCATGTTGTTCTCTCACCCCCAGCTTGAGGGGGAATGTTGGAAGATAAGATCAATCCCAAACGAGCAAGGAAGGCCCACATATGTAAGATTATTATAAGATGGGCCACATGACCAAGGAAGGCCCACAAGATGGGCCAAAGCCCATAAAAAGTAGGACCCACAATGATTACCAAGAGCTAACATCCTTATCACATTATTTGGAAGATCAAGAAGGACTCACAAGAGTATCTTTATCTTAGGGTCACGACCAAGAAGAGTTTTAGTTTAAGTTTTATTTGTCTTTTATCAATATTGAGTTACCTAATTATGTTAGGACTTACCTTAAGTGTTAGAGTTTGGGTGTAATTGGGACAAGGGTAATTTTATTTTTATTGTAATTGGATTCTACTACCTTCCTCTATTATAAATAGAGGTTCATGTACGATGATTACAAGAAGTTATTGATGTATGAAGTATTTCACTTTTCCATAAATTCAACAGGAGGCACTTCGCCTCGAGGTGGAATTACATGACCCCCCCCCCCCCCCCCCCCCCCCCCCCCCTCTCTAGCCCATGATATGAATTTGGCACCCACGTTGGATGCCAAACAACGAATTCTGAAACACTCTATGGGGTGTCGCCCAACAAGGCAAGCCCCCCCCCCCCCCCCCCGCGTCCGTCCACTCCACCACCACAATACATTAAGTGCCTTTCAAAATCAGAAATGGATCAGCGGAAGGCATAAGGGCTTTGTTTTAACTGTGATTAAAAATATTTGCCTGGACACTTATGCAAGCGGCTCTTTTTGTTAGAAGTGGAAGATCTGGATGAGACCCCCCAACCAGAGGATGAGGAAGACCCTGAGGTGGAAGAACCGGTCATTTCCATCCATGCAATGACTGGCTTACACAACAACAACACTATGCAAGTCCACGGGGCATTCAACATTTCATGTTACTTGCCTTGCTTGACTCGGGCAGCACCCACAATTTTTTAAGCCAAACCATAACAAACCAATTGGGATTGCCCATTCAGCAAAATTCTGGACTCTCGATCTTAGTAGCTAACGGGGAAAAGCTCATCAACGTTGACTTATGTTCAGCTGTGCAGTTTGTTATTGAGGGCCACCACTTTGCAGCCGATTTCTTGGTTATTCCATTGGCTGGGTTTGATTTAGTATTGGGTATTAATTGGCTCCAACAATTGGGTCCGATATTGTGGGATTTCACCTCATTAACTATGAGTTTCACTTCTGGCCAGCACCACAACATCCTTCATGGGACTCATACACCCTCACTTTGCACAGTCCAGCAACTTTAACTGACTGACTCCGCGAGCAGTAACTTACACTCTCTCATTGCAGAATTCGGGGATTTATTTATGGAGCCTCAGTCACTCCCTCCTATCCGCAACTGTGACCATCGGATTCGTTTGAAAATGGGAACAGAGCCGGTTGTGGTGAGGCCATACAATTACCCATATTTACAAAAAGATGAATAGAACGATAGTGCCAACCAATGCTCGAGCAAGGCCTCATCCAATCCAGTAGGTCTCCCTTTGCATCTCCAGTGCTCTTAGTGAAGAAAAAGGACCATACTTGGGGTTTTTGTGTTGATTACAGAAAATTAAATGCACACACCGTCAAGGATAAATTCCCCATTTCAGTGGTGGACGAGCTTTTGGATGAACTACATGGCGCCAAATTCTTTACTAAACTGAATTTGCACTCCGGGTACCATCAGATCCGTGTACACCCTGCAGACGTGGAGAAGACCGCATTCCGTACCCATCATGGCCATTTCGAGTTTCTGGTCATGCCATTTGGGCTCTCCAAAGCCCCCTCCGCTTTTTAGGTGCTCATGACTGAGGTATTTCGGCCCCTGTTACGGAAATCTGTACTTGTTTTCTGTGATGATATTTTGATCTACAGCCACACCTGGGAAGCCCACATGCAGCAGTTGCGTTCAGTATTCCACATATTGCGTGCTCATTACTTTTTTCTCAAGCACTCCCAATGCTCTTTCGGCGCCCCGGACGTCGTTTATTTGGGCCATGTTATTTCAGCCTCTGGCGTCAAGGTTGACAGTGCTAAAATTCAGGCAATTATTGACTGGCCCACTCCACAATCAACAACTACGTTAAAGGGCTTCTTGGGCTTATCCGGCTACTACAAAAAATTTATACAAGAGTATGGCCAAATAGCAGCTTCACTGACGAGTTTGTTGAAAAAGAATGCTTTCATTTGGTTTAAGGCAGCGTCTTCCTCCTTTGCTCAACTCAAGCAAGCCTTAGCGTCAGCCCCAGTGCTCCATCTTTCTAATTTTGAGGATATATTTATTATTGAATGTGATGCATCTGGGGGCAGCATCGGCACTGTATTACAGTAGCAGGGCCATCCAATTGCCTATTTCAGCAGACAACTGGCCACACATCATCACAAATTAGCTGCCTATGAGCGAGAACTTATTGGCTTAGCCAAAACCACTCTGCATTGGAGGCCATATTTGTGGGGTCGCCACTTCCTTATCCTCACCGACCACTGCAGCCTGAAGTACTTGTTGGAGCAATGCCTTACCACTTCACCACAACAGCACTGGCTTAGTAAATTAATGGGGTTCGATTTTCGGGTGGAGTTCAAATTGGGCCACCTCAACAAAGGCGCAGATGCATTGTCACGCAGAGATGTGCCAATGCCACAGCTCAATACCATCAGTCAACCTCAGTTCTTGCTGTTGGATTCAATTTGGGATAAAATTCAACAAACACTGGACCTCCTAGCCTTATTGAATAGCATTGAACAACAGGCCATGGATAGCAACTGGGCCATCCAGGACTGCCTCATCTTGTTCAAGAAACGACTTTATCTTCCTGCCACCTCGGCCTTACTGCCCACAATCCTTTCCACATATCATGACAGTACCCATGAAGGACAACAGAGAACATATTTCCGCCTTAGTCGCGAATTCTTTTGGAAAGGTACGAAAAGAATGGTAGTTGACTACGTATCCGCCTACCAAGTCTACCAATGCAACAAAACAGAAACCTTAAGCCCCGTAGGCTTTCTCCAACCCCTCCAGCTTCCCACTCAGATCTGGGCCGATATCTCCATAGATTTCATTGATGGTCTTCCAAAATCTTCAGGTAAATCTATCATATTGGTGGTGGTGGATCGTTTATCAAAGTATGGGCATTTCATTCCCTTATCACATCCATATACAGCTTCTCATATCGCTCAAATTTTCATGGATCACATTGTCAGACTTCATGGCCTCCCGGAATCCATCACCAGTGACAGAGATGCCATATTTACTAATAACTTCTGGAAGGAGCTTTTCAAGCTATAGGGCACCAAATTGGCCTTCTCTTTAGTTTACCACCCCCAGACTGATGGGCAAACAAAGGTAGTCAATCGGACTCTTGAGATGTATTTATGTTGCTTTGTCGGCAATAATCCCAAAACTTGGGTCCGTTGGCTCGTGTGGGCCGAATTTTGCTACAATACTTCCTACCACACAGCTCTCAAGACCACTCCCTTCCAAGTGGTTTATGATCAGGAACCCCCTCGACTTGTCTCTTATATTTTTGATTCTTCTCGGGTTGCTGCTATCGATCAGGCATTGGAGGAAAGAGACCGCATGATAGCCCAGGTCAAAGACAACTTACAACAGGCTCAAGCGATCATGAAGAATACATATGACAAAGGCCACCATGACCAATCTTATGCCCCAGGCGACTATGTGGGGCTGCATCTTCATAAGTATCGCCAGTTGTCCCTGACAGTATCCAAATGAAACAAACTCTCACCAAAGTACTATGGCCCATTCCAGGTCTTGGAGCCATCGGCAGCGTGGCTTACCATCTACAGTTACCCCCCGACGCCCACATTCATGATGTATTCCATGTTTCTCTGTTGAAGCCATTCAAGGGCGACTCACCTCTGTTACACACTCCTCTGCCGCCCCTACATGATGGTCGCGTATTGCTCACTCCAGCTCACATCTTCCAGGGTCACCGCATCAATGATCTTTGAGAAATTTTAGTCCAATGGGTGGAGACGGATCCTGTGGAAGCATCTTGGGAACCATTGGTGGAATTTCAAGCACTCTACCCCAACTTTGAGCTTGGGGACAAGCTCTTTCTCTAGGAGGGGAGAGATGTTATGGACTCCATAGCATCTAGAGTCATTGCTAGACGTAGGAGTTAAGTGGTGTCACTTTCAAGTTAAGTTAATGGCTGGGTCTAATGTAATTTTGCATTAAGTTGTGGCCCAATTCATGGCTAAGAAGTCTAAATGTCTTTCCCCCTTTTTTTTATAAGGAGGACGGAAGTCTGAATGGAAGGGAAGCATTAATCAAATTAGTTGATAGTGAGGTTGGATTCTCTCTCTCTCTCAAACGAGGTATAGGGTTGAGCTCCCTTCGTTAGCTCAGTTATTCCAACTATTGGTCAATCAAAGAACTGCAAATCCCCTTCAGTGTCGCATGTCAACCATGAAGGTAGGAGTGATCGTCGAGTGACTCGATCTATGGTGAGGGAAGCTAACAAATTAGCAACAAGAGATAATAAAATACATATTGAGTTCATTTTGGACACCGTAGAGAATGTTTCCTCATAATCAATCCCATAACACTGTGTATAGCCTTTAGCAAAAAGGTGATCCTTAAGGTGAGCAATGAACCCATCCGAATTGTGTTTCACAGTAAAAACTGACTTACAACCGACAAGTTTCTTATCTGATGGAAGAGGAACTAGAGCCCATGTCTGATTTTCATAGAGTGCCTGCATTTCTTCGTCCATTGCCGTCTTCCACCCTGGATGTTTTAGACCCTCCTGATAGGACTGTGGGACTAATATGGAGGAGATAGATGAAAGAAATAGACAACATGAAGGGGATAAACGATGGTGAGATACGAAATTAGGTATGGGGTGAGAAGTAGAGGGTCTAGTGCAAGTTCTGGGTTCTTTTCTTAAGGAAATGGGACAAGTGTATTATTTTGGGCCAAAGACAAAAGGAGAAGATGGACTTACCTTGATGGGATTCGTAAAATCTGCAAGTGTGGTGTCAAAAAGTGTGTTTGGGTGTTGAAAATTTCCCGTGGCACAGGGCAAAACCGGTCGAGGAGAGGCTGGTACTAAAGATAGACCTGGAGGTGCATTGTGAAACTAGTATGAAGATTCTTCAAAAACAGTTACATCCCTGGATACAAGTAACCTTTGGAGAGTGATATTATAGCAAATATAACCCTTCTGTTTGTGAGAGTATCCTAAGAAGACACACTAGACAGATTTTGGATCAAGTTTAATGTGTTGTGGGAAGGTAACATGAACAAAGTATGTACACCCGAAGACTTTCAAGGGCAGCTAAAAAGGATCATCATGTGGTAATAATGATTATGGGGATTTATGACCGATAATGAAAGAGGGTAGCCTATTTATAAGAAAGCCTGCAGTAAGGATGGCATGCAGCCAATAAAAGTATGGGACTTTCATGGTATACAGTAAACTACAAGCTACCTCTAGAAGATGATGGTTCTTCCTTTCTGCTACACTATTTTTTTGAGGGGTGTAGGCACACGATGTTTGATAGATAATGCCATTTTCTTGACACAAAAAAGTCAAGGTCTCTGGAAGTATATTCTTTGGCATTATCAGACCGAAGTACTTTGATTTTCTGACTAAATTGAGTGAACACCATAGCATAAAAGGATTTAAATATGGATGGTATTTCATAACGTTCTTTAAAAAGAAATAGCCATGTGGAACGAGTAAAATCATCAATAAATGTAATAAAGTACTTCACTCGGGAAATATTTTAGACACTCAAGGATCCCCATACATCTGTGTGATAAATGAAAAAGGAGCAACACTTTTAAGTTCTGGACGAGGTGAGTATGTAGTCCTCAAGTGTTTGCTCAATTGACAGACTTCACGATTTAAATCTGACCTATCTTTAAACGTAGGAAAAAGATGATGAAGAGATTGTGCAAATGGATGTCCCAACCAATTGTGCCATAGACTTGTCTCAGTTTCACTGGTTGAAACGGTATTTATTTTAGGCACGTCTAGGTAGTAGAGTCCCCCTTGTTCATGGCCCCTATCAATCACCTGCTTCGTAATAAGATCTTGAAACACACAAGAACTGGGTGAGAAGTTGATGGAGAAATTAAAATATTTTTTGAGCTGACTAACAGATAAAATATTCAAGGGGAACGTAGGAATAAGAAGAATATATATGAGTGGAATTGATGGTGTAACATAGGTGGATCCTTTCCCAAGAACTTTAGTTTGAGAATCGTCAGCTATGGTAACAAATTTATGTGAGAGACAAAGAGAAAATGAGTGTAGTTGATTTTTGTTACCTATGAAATGCTCGGAGGCCCCTTAGTCAATTATCCAGGATGAAGAGGAGGCAGATAGCAAACCTGAACTGGTGGTGACAACAGTAGTGCAGGAGGAACTTGGAGAAGAGACCATGAGTGTTTTCATTTTTTGGAATAAGTCATACTCATCATCGGTAAGGGTTTTCTTTTCTATTGATGTGGTGGATTGGTCCTCCTTTGTATCACTTACCATGGCTTGATTAGCCTTAATCCAATCCGGTTTGCCATGGATTCTATAATATGTCTCTATAATGTGGCCATATTTCTCACAATGGGTGCATTCTCTGTAATCGCACATATCTATGATGTGGCCATATCTCCCACACTGAGTGTATTCCTTGCCATCTATTCAGATAGAACCATTCCTTCCACCTCTTCCTCGTCCTCCTCTATAATTTCTTCCACGGCCTCGCCCACAGTTAGTTGATGTTTCCCTATGCCCCGAGTACATGGTGGATGATACTTCAGTAATAGAAGAAGAAGCGTCTGGAATATGTAGTAATGCGGTACATACATCATCAAAAGTGGTAATAGCAAAGGCGCTAAGAACTTGAATTTTAGTAACTTCAAGATATGGCTTAATGTTTGCAAGGCAAATGGCAGTGACTAAGGCTTCTTTTTGCTTGTCTTGGACAGAGACATCCACGGAGGTTGGCTGAGCTATTTTCCATTCTTGAAGAAGGCCTCTAAAATAAGTCAAATATTCATGGATATTTTATCCTTGTTTAGTGTTGAACATTCTTTAGAGAATATCATATGTCCTATGTAAGTTGTCGGAGCTAAACCACAACCTAGCACATGTCTCCCAAATTTGTTTAGCTGTATGAAGATGAATAACTTTGTTGGAGACAGGTTCTTCCATGTTGTTGATGAGCCAACTAATAACCAGAGTATCACTTTGTAACCACTTAGTATAATAAATTTTTTCTTCATCAATAGGTGGCCCAACTTTGACCCAGTAGATCCTTTGTTATAAGGAATCGACGAACCGATGTTGACCAACTCATGAAATTCTATTCCCATCACAAGGGTATAGAAGTAATCTTGAGTATATCACTCTTGTTACCCATGTTTTCTTCAGCCATAATATGCAATTCAGTATAAAAAAAATTTCCAAAAAAATAATAATCACAAAACCAAGTAGAGTTTTTCAACCAACTCGATTAATGGAGAGACTTAGCATAGAAGCTAAGTATTCATATTTTTGAAATCCAATGAATAAATAACCGCTCATAATAGGCTCAAGAACACTTTTCTTTATCATGGAATCTTTTTCCCACAAAATTATAACCTTTTATGCCTAAAATCTCAACATAAACCGGTTTCAGTCAAAAACTTTCAACCCGACAAAACTGCCTTAATAACTTCTTCTAATCCGAGATGCATAAATCTCAATAATCTCATAAGATGAAGACAGTCATAAAATCATCTCTGAACCATCTTCTAAATCCGAAAATCAAGAGCATGAATTAATAAAAAATTAAAAAAAACATATCTCATGAGCTTCAATCTTGTTCACAAAGCGCCTTCTATGAGTAGGTTTGATCATAACTTCTTAGAGCATTCTTTTAGACTTGGGGATCCTAAATTTGATGCTTTGATACCATGTTGAATTTAGGACCCCTTTAGTGAAATCTCAAGCAAGGTGAGAGAGGGAGAAAGAAAAAGAAAGAGAGAGAGAGAGAGAGAGAGCTCTCGGGTAGAGAGAAGAAGAGAAAAAAAAAAAAGAAGAGTTTAGGCTAGAGAGGAAGACTTCACGAGATGAGAAGTGGAGAACTACTTGACTTTCTTATTTTAATTCGAGTACAATCACCTCTATTTATAGTAGAGGAAATTAGCATAATCCAAATACAATTAAACTACCATTATCCTAATTACACCCAAACTATAACTCTTAAAGATAAGTCTATCATAATCAAATAACTCAACATAATTAGAAGTCTAACATAACTCAAACTAAAACTCTTCTATGAGGCACGTGATCATATGATAAGGATGCTAGCTCATGGTTGTCATGGTGGGTCCCACTTTATCTTCCAACTCATGTGATAAGGATACCGGCTCATGGTTATCAATGTGGGTCCTACTTGATCTTCAAATCTTCCAACTCATTCCAGCTTGTGTGATGACCCATCATGCCATCTCACATTCTCATGGTGGTCCCACCAGCTCGAGCAACCATGGTGGGTCCCACTTTGTAACATTTTGCTTGATTCATTTTACGTAAAAAATAATATCTGATTCTTCATTTTCCTAGAACAATCAGCCACCTCGTGGCTCTCAAAACATTCTCCAAAAAATCACAAAATTGAGTGGAGTTCTTCAAACAACTCAGTTAATGGAGAAGCTTAGTATAGAAGCTAAGTAATTATATTTATGAAATCCAGTGGATTAAAAACCACTCATAATAGGCTGAAGAACAATTTTATTCATCAGGAAAATCTTGTTCCCACAAAATTATAACCTTTTATGCAAAAATCTTCAACATAAACCGATTTTCAGCGAAAAAATTGCAAACTGACAAAACTGCACTAGTAAAATTCTTCTAATTCGAGATGCATAAATCTCAATAATTTCATAAGAGGAAGACAGCAACAAAATAATCTCTGAACCATCTTCTAAAGATCCAAAAACCAAGAGCATGAAGTAATAATAACAAAAATGAAAAACTTATCTCACAAGCTTCAATCTTGCTCACAAAGAGCCTTCTATGAGTAGCTTTGATCATAACTTCTTAGAGCATTATTTTGACATGGGGATCCTAAATTTGATGCTCTAATACCATGTTGAATTAAGGACCCCATAATTGAAACCTCGAGCAATATGAGAGAGGGAGAAAAATAAGAGCAAGAGAGAGAGAGAGAGAGCTCGGGTAGAGAGAAGAGAAGAGAAAAGAGAGAAAAGAGTTTAGGCTAGAGAGAGCTTCTTCACGAGTTGAGAAGTGGGGTGCTTGATTGAACCCTTCAACCAAGACCCCTATTTATACTATTTTTATTACATAATTATAGATAAGATAAGATCCCTAATATCCCTAATTATATCAATCATGATTATCCAATCTACTTAAATCAAGGGAAGATAAATCAATTACATTAATCAAGGAAGATTGCTAAAACTTCCAACTCATTTGATAAGGATGCCAGCTCATGTGATGACTCATCAAACCACCTCACATAATCATGGTGGGTCCCACCAGCTCGTGTGATCGCGATGGGTCCTACCTTGTAACACTTGCTTGAGATTTGATATGTTATTGCTCGCATTAACGGTTGCATGCAATTTGAGAGTTTTTATGCATCTCGCTACTTGAGTATAATCCCCAAACCTGACGAAGAGAACAACAACAACAACAAGTTCAACAACAAGGAGTTTTCTGAGCCTCTTCTAATCATCATAACTACTATTGATCTTCTTTTTTATGTTGTTGTTTGGGTTTTGAAATCTCATCGTGAGTCATCCTGTTATGCACACAATAACATTATTATTTTAATTATTTTTATTTAATTTACTTTATTTTATTTTAATTAAAGAATTAATAGGCCATAGGGGTATTTTTTGAATATTTCATTTATAGGGGTATTTTTGTAATATTTTATCTTAAACCTTGTGAGGGTGAACCCTATTTAAGGGGTAAGAGTAATGAGAAAGTTAAGCATTGATTTTAGGTTAAACAGGGTTTTGAGTTCTCCTCAACGAGCTCAGGGGTGTGCGTTTTCCTTAACGAACCTAGGGTTTTCAAGCTTCCTTTTGGCTTGATCTTCGTTTTCCTTTTCTTCCTCCCTACGAATCTATGTGTCAGATCCGGGACCATAACAATTGGTATTAGAGTGGGAACACAAGGATGGATTCTTCAACCCGAAAGGAAATACTGGTCATACTCCATGATTTGCGAACAACAATAGGTAAGATGTATCAATATGTGTGCGAGCTACAACAGGAGATGCATCAATCCTCCATTAAAATGTTATCTACAATTGGGAGGCACCTTGATGTCGCCCCAGAAATGAAGTTCATAAGACCTAAAATCTCCGAGCACAACATATGCACAAAAGAGGCAGCAGACTCTGTTTTGGACGGGCAGAAGGGCCAAGGTCCAAAAATTTTCAATATTCCTAAGGGGTATGCTGCCAAATCCTCGTCGGTAAGGGTTGATTTTGGTTTGACCTCAAAAAATCACTTTTCACGGCCAGAAGAATGTCTCCTAGAACAGTAGATGGAAAAATTCCGATCTGCCTTTGTCTCGACGAATCAGTTATGTCGTCCCTCCACTGTCTCAGAAAATATACAATCAGTGAAGCCACAACGGGCTGCTATTAGCCACCGAAAAAAGAGGAAACGCCGTCGAAAACAAATCATGGGGGCTTTGGCTTTCGGATTCTCACTCTCACTCTCATTCTCGCTCTCGGCAGTCCAGTGGGGAACCAACGTCAACGTATTTTGGGGTAAGTTTCAGAAACGCTATCAATTTTTAGGTAAACAAGAATCTTCTATGGCATTGATGGGGCTCCAAGGACCTGAACAGCAGCAACGCTGCTCAAAAATTGGGGAAGGAGCTTCTCTGTTTCATGAAGCAAAGAACCAGTGTCCAATTGCTGGAATTCCGGCTTGGGTGTATGAATTTTGAGATGAAATTTTTATGGGGATGCCGGGATTCATAGAAATATTTTTATGGGGACTGCTGAATTTTTTTTTTTGGGGGGCTATGTTTTGTTGTTAATGAACACAGTACCTGCGCGTGGGTTCGTTGTCAAATTGAAAATGTGGGGCTTCATTTTTTGGGTCCCTTGTTTGTAGTAATGAGAGAAGGAGATGAGAAATCCAAATGTTTTGGATTTGTTCAATTTGAGAAGGCAAAAGATGTTGCTCGAGTTATTGAGCTTCCAGATGCTATGGAGAACGTTGTTGCAGCTTTGATTAGGGAGGTTGCAAGTAAAACCAGTGACTCTGGTGGTGGTGGGACTTCAACAGTTTCAATACTTGCCAGGGAGATGATCAAACTTGGGTTGCTCAGTGTAACATCTGGTGCTACTCCTGTTTCTATAAAGAAAGGGATTGCTGCCGTGGTGGCAATGCAGCAATGGTTTCAACAGTTTCATATATTTGTTGATGTTGCATTCTTGGGGTGGACAGAAGAGCCACTTCCAAATTTTCAAATTTCTGCTGTGGTGGCAATGCCGCAATGGGTTCAACAGAAAAAAATAAAACCGATTAGAAGTGATGCATATGAGCAACACCAGGAAAATGTAGAAGAAAATGGAAATGTATCACAGGGTGCATCTATAGCTGATAAGAATCAGGGACATGCTCCAGTGATTATTGTTGTCCAGCTCTGTGAACACAAGTTAGAAACAAGACCACTGATAGGTCCATATTTAGTCCAGTAGTATAGCAGTGTTTATGGGCAGCAAGGAAGTTCCACTCCATTGAGTTCTTTAAACCCAGAAAATGCTCTTAACCCAGTTGAGTGTTGTGGCAGTCCAGCATACACTGCTGCCAGCCAGCCAAGCAAACAAGGCTGATGTGGCAGTCCAGCATACACTGCTGCCAAGCAAACATGGTGGTTGTGGCAGCCCAGCATACACTGCTGCCAGCCAGCCAAGCAAACAAGGCTGTTGTGGTAGTCCAGCATACACTGCTGCTAGCCAACCCAGCCGATGTGCTTCTTGAGGATGCAGATGGCTATTTGCATGCACTCAAGGCACTAACCCAAAGTGCTGAAAAAAGGAAGTATGATTCCAATAGTGATGAATCTAGTGCTTATGCTTCGGGGGTGGTACTTGAACCACTTGCAGGAACTTTTATATTAGCATGTGCTGCAGTTGATCAATCTGTGATTGATAAAGTGCATTTGTTCTACTCATGGTCTGGAATTGAAACGTCAAAGGTGAGGAAATAGATGAAGGAAAGAGGAATTAAGAAGACTCCAGGTTGTCGTATGATTGAGGTGGATGGGATGATTTATGAATTCCTTGCTGAAGATAATAACCATTCTCTGTCCAAACACATATCTGATGCAATTCCAGAAATGCTTCAGAGAATAACATTGAAACAACATTTAGAAACAACATGATGAGCTTGAGGCAAAAGTTTTTGAGGAGAGAGCAGCTCTTGTAGCAAAGTACCAGAAATTTTATGACCCACTATATATCGAGAGATATGAGATAGTACATGGAGTAATTGAAATTGAATAATCTACAAAACCTATAGATGAGGTTTCGGGAGAAGAAATTGCAGTTGAAGAGAAAGGTGTTCCCAATTTCTGGCTTACAGCGGTGAAAACTATTGAAATGCTTGCAGAGGAGATACAAGAGCGTGATGTAGGGATTATTAAATATTTGAAAGATATAAAGTGGTCTAGCATTGATAATCCCAAGGGCTGCAAGCTAGAGTTCTTTTTTTATTCCAATCCATATTTAACAAATATTGTCTTGGTCAAAACTTATCACATGAGCGATGAGGATAAACCCATTTAGAGAAAGCTACAGGGACAGAGATTTAGTGGCTTTCAGGGAAGAGCTTGACACATAAGGTTTTGAAGAAGCCTATTAAGGGATCAAAGAACACCAAACCCATCACAAAAACTGAAAAGTGTGAATGTTTCTTTAATTTCTTCAGTCCTTCACAATTCCCGGATGATGATGATAGTGATGAAGAAACTGTTGAACAACTTCAAAATCAAATGGAACAAGATTATGATATTGGATCCACCGTCAGAGAAAAAATTATCCCACATGTTGTCTCATGGTTTACGGGAGAGGCTGTTCAGGGTAACAAGTTTGATGATATAGAAGGGAAAGGGGATAAAGATGATGAAGATGTTGTTGACGATGATGATTATGAAGAGGACACTACTGCCAAAAATAGGCCAAATAAGGTATCTTCTGGACAAAAGGTGAAGAGGGGAGTACCCCATGGGGAAGGCCAAGAGAGGCCTCCAGAGTGCAAGCAGCAGCAGAGACAATGGTCCAGGTGGGGTTGAAGAGAGATGGTGTGGAGGCTTAAGGCAAAAAAACAAAAAAAAATAATAATAATAATAAAAAAAATTGTGACTAGGGTGGAATGCTCCAGTTTTAGGAGTTCAAGGGGCGGACACAACTACCGCGGATGCTACCAGGTCGAGATGTCGACATACAGACCCTACCTTCGAGCTTGAGGACAAGATCTTTCTTCCAGGGGGTGTATGTTATGCACACAATAACATTATTATTTTAATTGTTTTTATTTAATTTACTTTATTTTATTTCAGTTAAAGAATTAATAGGCCACAAGGGTATTTTTGGAATATTTCATTTATAGAGGTATTTCTGTAATATTTTATCTTAAACCTTGTAAGGGTGAACCCTATTGAAGGGGTAAGAGTAATGAGAAAGTTAAGCATTGATTTTAGGTTAAACAGGGTTTTGAGTTCTCTTCAACGAGCTCAGGGGTGTGCATTCTCCTTAACGAACCTTGGGTTTTCAAACTTCCCTTTTGCTTGATCTTCGTCTTCCTTATCTTCCTCCCTATGAATCCATGTGTCAAATCCGGGACCATAACACATCCAGAGACATCATCTTGTTGATGAAAATGTGTTCATTTTCAAAACTCCATGGATTAGCTCATGGAGAAAGAAGAAGACACACCCATTGGGAGAAAACAGGAGGAAGAGAGAGGTTATGGACTTGTGTACTAACCCTATAGATTAATAAAGACATAATTACAATAATACCACTAAAACATAAACTAATTACATCATTGCTTGTGGGCCTTCTCCTTCGTCTTTGGGCCTTGACTTAGTCTTTCACATCTCTTGGATGTGAAGGTCTTCCTTGGTCTTATGGGCTTGAGCCCATCATCTAACACACATTGGATGTGTGTGGGTTTCCTTGATCAAGTGGCCCTGCTCCCCCCCTCAAATGGTGACAAGATCTTCCCATATAAAATGACAATCCATCAATTCTTCCATCACTGAAAAACAACATGGTATCAGAGCAACTTATGGTAAGATTGAATGGAACAAGTTGAAGAGTGGTGTTGAGTTCTCTCGTAATAGATATTTTTTTCTCTTTACCTATTTATAATCAAACATGCAAGATATTGAGAATGCGTTGTAGATGAATACTTGCTTCAACAAGCCTTAATTTTCTCATGAATTTTTACAAGAAAAAATCAAATTTTCTTCTTGTGCTAGATTTCTAGTCACCTTTGGCATGAGAGATTTTGGTTTATGATACTTTACATGAATCAGTGAGTTTGCTCTAAGCTTCTAGCTTATCAACATTTTTTTAGCTCAACGAGCATGTTGTTTCTTGAAATTTTATATGTTATTGTTGTCATTATCGGTTGCATGCAATTTAAGATTTGTTAAATATCTCGCTGCTTGAGTATAATCCTGAAACCTGATGAAGAGAACAACAACAAGTTTAACAACAATGAGTTTTCTGAGCCTATGTTAATCATCATAACTAGTATTGATCTTCATTTTCTAGTTGTTGTTTGGATTCTAAAATCTCATCATGAGTCATATGAGAATGAGTCATATGAGACTTCATCTTGTTGATGAACTGTGTTCATTTTCTGGACTCTATGGATTAGCTCATGGAGAAAAAAGAAGAGACGCCCATTCGGAGAAAATAACAGGAAGAAAGAGGTTATAGGCTTGTGTCCTAACCCTCACCCTGAAGCTCAATTTATAGATTAATAAAGACAATATTACTATAATTCCTTTCAAACTTAAACTAATTACTTTAATGCATGTAGGCCTTCTCCTTGAACTATGGGCCTTGAGCTCATCTTCCACATCTCATGGATGTGAGGGCCTTCTTTGCCTTATGGGCTTGAGCCCATCATCTAACACACATTGGATGTGTTTGCCTTCCTTGATTGTGTGAAGTTGGGCCTATCTTCCAACACTCGCCCTCAAGTTGGGGGTGAGAGAACATCATGATAATGTTTTCTCACCCAAATCTTGCTACAAATGGCGTATATGATTTTCCCATATAAAATGGCAGTCCATATCTTCCAACACTAAAAATCAACATGGTATCAGAGCAACTTATGGTAAGATTCAATGGAACAAGTTGAAGAGTGGTGCTGAGTTCTCATAATAGATATGTTGTTCTCTTTACCTATTGATACTCTACCATGCATGATGTTGAGAATATGTTGTAGATGAATGCATGCTTTAGGAAGCTTTGATTTTCTCAAGAAGTTTTACACGAAAAAATCAAATTTTCTTCTTGTGCTTGAGTTCTAATCACCTATGGCATGCAAGTTTTGGTTTATGACACTTTACATGAATCAATGACTTTGCTCAAAGCTTTTAGCTTATCAAGAATTGTTTAGCTCAACGAGCCTATCTCTTGCTTGAGATTTCATATGTTATTGCTTGCATTATCAGTTTCATGCAATTTGAAATTTTTTAAGCATCTTGTTCCTTGAGTATAATCCCCAAACCATACGAAGAGAACAACAACAACAAGTTTAACAACAAAGAATTTTCTGAGCCTCTTCTAATCATCATAACTGTTATTGATCTTCATTTTTTGTTTGTTGTTTGGGTTATGAAATCTCATCATGAGTCATCTAGAGAATTCATCTTGTTGATGAACTGTGTTCAATTTTAGGACTTCATGGATTAGCTGTAGGAGAAAAAAGAAGATACGCTCATTGGGAGTACACAGAAGGCAGAAAAAGGTTATGGACTTGAGTCCTAACCCTCACCCAGAGGCTCAATTTATAGATTAATAAAGACATAATTACAATAATACCCATAAAACTTAAACTAATTACATCATTTCCTGTGGGCCTTCTCCTTGGTCTAAGGGCCCTGAGCTCATCTTTCACATCTTTTGGATGTGAGGGCCTTCCTTGGCCTTATGGGTTTGAGCCCATTTTCTAACACACATTGGATGTGTGTGACTTCCTTGATCGTGAGGACTTGGCTCCATCTTCCAATAGGAATCTTGTTACAAATGGTGTATTGAATCTTCCCATATAAAATTGCAATCCATCATATCTTCCAACATTGAAAATCAACATGGTATCAGAGCAACTTATGGTAAGATTGAATGGAGCAAGTTGAAGATATGTGTTGAGGTCTCTTGTAATAGATATGTTGTTCTTTTTTCCAGTTGATACTCTTACATGCATGATGTTGAGGATACGTTGTTGAGAAATGCATGTTTCAGGAAGCCTTTATTTTCAAATGAATTTTGACAAGAAAAAATTAAATTTTATTTTTTTGATAGAGTTCTAATCACCTACAGCATGCAAGGTTTTGGTATATGACACTTTACATGAATCGGTGACTTTGCTCTAAGCTTCTAGCTTATCAAGACTTTTTTTAGCTCAACTAGACATTTCCTAACTTGAGATTATATATGTTATTGCTTGCGTTATCGATTACATGCAATTTGAGATTTTTTATGTCTCTCACTGCTTGAGTATAATCCTGAAACCTGACAAAGAGAACAACAACAACAAGTTTAACAACAATGAGTTTTCTGAGCCTCTACTAATCATCATAGCCGGTATTGATCTTTATTTTTTGGTTGTTGTTTGAGTTATGAAATTTCATTGTGAGTCATCTAAAGACTTCATCTTGTTGATGGACTGTGTTCATTTTCAGGACTCTATGGATTAACTCATGGAGAAAAAAGAAGAGACACCCATTTGGAGAAAACTTCTAGAAGAAAGAGGTTATAGATTTTTGTCCTAACTCTCACCCTAATAAAGACAATATTTAATAATACCCCTATAACTTAAACCAATTACATCAATGTCTATGGGCCTCTCCTTAGTCTATGGGCCTTGAGCTCATCTTTCACATGTCTTGGATGTGAGGGTCTTCCTTGGTCTTATAAGTTTGAGCCCATCTTCAAACACACATTGGATGTGTGGACTTTCCTCGATCGTGTGGACTTGGGCCCATCTTCGAACACTCCCCCTCATGCTCGGGGTGAGAGAACATCATCATGATCTACTCTCACCCCCATCTTGCTACTAATCGTATATAGGATCTTCCCATATAAAATTACAATTCATCATATCTTCCAACACTGAAAATCAACATTGTATCAGAGCAACTTATGGTAATATTGAATGGAACAAGTTGAAGAGTGGTGCTGAGTTCTCTCGTAATAGATATGTTGTTCTCTTTACCTGTTGACACACTAATATGCATGATGTTGAGAATACGTTGTAGATGAACACACGCTTCAGGAAGCCTTGATTTTCTCAGGAATTACAAGATTTTCTTCTTGTGCTTGAGGTCTAATCACCTACGGCATGCATGGTTTTTGTTTACGATACATTACATGAATCAAATTCTTTGCTCTAAGCTTCTAGCTTATCAAGACTTTTTTAGCTAAACAAGCCTATTGCTTGCTTGAGATTTTATATGTTATTGCTTGCATTATCGGTTGCATGCAATCTGAGATTTTTTATGCGTCTCGCTGCTTGAGTATAATCCCAAAACCTGACAAAGAGAACAACAACACCATGTTTAACAGCAACGAGTTTTTCAAGCCTCAACTAATCATCATAACTGTTATTGATTTTCATTTTTTGGTTGTTGTTTGCATTCTAAAATATCATGATGAGTAATCCAGAGACTTCATCTTGTTGATGAACATAGTTCATTTTCAGAACACTATGGATTAACTCATGGATAAAAAAGAAGAGACACCCATTGGGGGAAAACAATAGGAAGAAAGACATTATGGACTTGTGTTCTAACCCTCACCCTGAGGCTCAACTTATAGAATAATAAACATAATATTACTATAATACCCATAAAACTTAAACTAATTACATCAATGCATGAGGGCCCTCTCCATGGTCTATGGGCCTTTAGCTCATCTTCCACATCTCTTGGATGTGAGGGCCTTCCTAGGTCTTATGGGCTTCTACCAATCTTCTAACACACATTGGATGTGTTGGCCTTCCTTGACTGTGTAGACTTGGGCCCATACACCAACACTCCCCCTCAAGCTAGGGGTGAGAGAACATCATCATACTACAAATGGTGTATAGGATCTTCCCATGTAAAATGACAGTCCATCATATCTTCCAACAATGAAAATCAACAGAGAATCACAGTAACTTATGGTAAGATTCAATGGAACAAGATGAAGAGTGGTGCAAATTTCTCTCATAATAAATAAGTTATTCTCTTTACCTATTGATACACTAGCATGCATGATGTTGAGAATACGTTGTAGTTGAATGCATACCTTAGGAATTTTTAATTTTCTCATGAATTTTTACAAGAAAAAATCAAATTTTCTTCTTGTGCTTGAGTTCTAATCACCTACAGCAAGCAAGGTTTTAGTTCATGTCACTTTGCATGAATCAGTGACTTTGCTCTAAGCTAGTAGTTTATCATGACTTTTTTAACTCAACGAACCTATTGCTTGCTTGAGATTTCATATGTTATTGATTGTGTTATCGGTGGCATGCAATTTGAGATTTGTTATGCATCTCGTTGCTTGAGTATAATCCCGAAACCTGACGAAGAGAATAACAACAGTAAGTTTAAAAACAACAAGTTTTTTGAGCCTCTGCTAATCATCATAACTGGTTTTGATCTTTATTTTCTTGTTGTTGTTTGGGTTCAAAAATTTCATCGTGTGTTATCCAGAGACTTCATCTTGTTGATGAATTGTGTTCACATTTAGGACTCCATGGATTAGCTCATATAGAAAAAACAAGAGACCCATTGGGAGAAAACAGAAGGAAGAAAGAGGTTATGGACTTGTGTCCTAACCCTCACCCTGAGTCTCAATTTATATATTAATAAAGACAATATTACAATAATACCCCTAAAACTTAAACTAATTACAATAATGCATGTGGGCCTTCTCCTTGGTCTATGGGCCTTGAGCTCATCTTCCACATCTCTTGGATGTGAGGGCCTTCCTTGGTCATATGGGATTGTGCCCATCATCTAACACATATTGGATGTGTTGGCCTTCCTTGATTGTGTGAACTTGGGTTCATCTTTCAACACTCCCCCACAAACTATGATGTTCTCTCACCCCCATCTTCCCACATAAAATGGTAGTCCATCATATCTTCCAACAATGAAAATCAACATGGTATCAAAGCAAATTATGGTAAGATTCAATGGAACAAGTTGAAGAGAGGTGTTGAGTTCTCTCATACTATATAAGTCATTCTCTTTACCCATTGATACTCTACCATGCATGATGTTGAGAATACATTGTAGTTGAATTTATGCCTCAGGAAGCTTTAATTTTGTAAGGAATTTTTAAAAGAAAAAATCAAATTTTCTTCTTGTGCTTGTGTTCTAATCACCTACGGCAACACATGGTTTTGGTTTATGACACTTTACAAGGATCAGTGAGTTTGTTCTAAGCTAGTAGCTTTTCAAGAATTTTTTACCTCAAGGAGCTTGTTGCTAGCTTGAGATTTGATATTTTATTGCTTTCGTTATCGATTGCATGCAATTTTAGATTTTATATGCATCTCGTTGCTTGAGTAGAATCTCCAAACCTGACGAACAGAACAACAACAACAAGTTTAACAACAACGAGTTTTTGGACCCTCTACTAATCATCATATTGGTATTGATCTTCATTTTTTAGTTGTTGTTTGAATTCTGAAATCTCATCGCGAGTCATCCAGAAACTTCATCTTGTTGAAGAACTGTGTTTATTTTTAGGACTCCATGGATTATCTCATGGAGAAAAACAAAGAGACACACATTGGGAGAAAATAGCAAGAAGAAAGAGATTATGGACTTGTGTCCAAACCCTCACCCTGAGGCTCACTTTATATATTAATAAAGACAATATTATAATAATACCCCTAAAACTTAAACTACTTACATCGGTGCCTTTGGACTTTCTCCTTGGTCTATGGGCTTTGAGCTCATCTTTCACATCTCTTGGATGTGAGGACCTTCCTTGGTCTTATGGGCTTGAGACCATCTTCTAACACATACTGGATGTCTGGGCCTTACATGATTGTGTGGACTTGGGGCCATCTTCCAAAACTCTCCCTCAAGTTAGGGGTGAGAGAACATCACCTTGATGTTCTCTCACCCCCATCTTGCTGCAAATTGTGTACAGGATCATCCCATATAAAATTGTAATCCATCATATCTTCCAACACTGAAAATCAACATGGTATCATAACAACTTATGGTAAGATTGAATGGAACAAGTTGAAGAGTGGTGTTGAGTTCTCTCATAAGAGATATGTTGTTCTCTTTACCAGTTGATACTCTAACATGCATGATGTTGAGAATATGTTGTAGATGATTGCATGCTTCAAGAAGCCTTGTTTTCTCATGAATTTTTACAAGAAAAAATCAAATTTTCTTCTTGTGCTTGAGTTCTAATCACCTACTGCATGCATGATTTTTGTTTATGACACGTTACCTGAATCAGTGACTTTGCTCTAAGCGTCTAGCTTATCAGGACTTTTTAGCTGAACGAGCATGTTGGTTGCTTGAGATTTTATATGTTATTGCTTGTGTTATCAGTTGCATGCAATTTGAGATTTTTTATGCGTCTCACTGCCTTAGTATAATCCCAAAACCTGACTAAGAGAACAACAACGCCAAGTTTAACAACAACGAGTTTTTCGAGCCTCAACTAATCATCATAGCTGGAATTGATCTTCATCTACTGGTTGTTGTTTGTGTTCTAAAATAACATCGTGAGACATCCAGAGACTTCATCTTGTTGATGAACATTGTTCATTTTCAGGACTCTATAGGTTAACTCATGGAGAAAAAAGAAGAGACACCCATTGATGGAAAACAATAGGAAGAAAGACGTTATGGACTTGTGTTAAGGCTCAACTTATAGATTAATAAAGACAATATTACTATAATACCTAAAACTTAAACTATTTACATCAATGAATGGGGGCCTTCTCCTTGGTCTATGGGCATTGAGCTCATCTTCCACAACTCTTGGATGTGAGGGCCTTCATTGGTCATATGGGCTTCTGCCCATCTTCTAACACACATTGGATGTGTTGGCCTTCCTTGATTGTGTAGACTTGGGCCCATCTTCCAACACTCCCCCTCAAGCTAGGGGTGAGAGAACATCATGATGATGATCTCTCACCTCCATCTTGTTACAAATGGTGTATAGGAGCCTCCCATATAAAATGGCAGTTCATCATATCTTCCAACAATGAAAATCAACATGGTATTAGAGCATCTTACGGTAAGATTCAATGGAACAAGTTGAAGAGTGGTGTTGAGTTCTCTCATAATAGATAAGTTATTTTCTTTACCTGTTGACACTCTACCTTGCATGATGCTGAGAATATGTTGTAGTGTAATGCATACCTCAATAAGCTTTAATTTTGTCATGAATTTTTACAATAACATCAAAGTTTCTTTTGTTGCTTGAGTTCCAATCACTTACGGCGAGCAAGGTTTTGGTTTATGTCAATTTACATGAATCAGTGACTTTGCTCTAAGCTAGTACCTTATCATGACTTGTTTAACTCAACGAGCCTATTGCTTGCATTATCAGTGGCATGCAATTTGAGATTTGTTATTCATCTCGCAGCTTGAGTATAATCCCAAAACATGACGAAGAGAACAACAACAATAAGTTTAACAACAACGAGTTTTCTGAGCCTCTGGTAATCATCATAAATGGTTTTGATTTTCATTTTCCTGTTGTTATTTGGGTTCAGAAATTTCATTGTGTGTCATCCAGAGACTTCATCTTGTGTATGAATTGTGTTCATTTTTAGGATTCCATGGATTAACTCATGGTGAAAAAAGAAAACAAAAGGAAGAAAGAGGTTATGGACTTGTTTCCTAACCCTCTCCCTGAGGTTCAATTTATAGATTTATAAAGAAAATTTTACAATAATACCCCTAAAACTTAAACTAATTACAACAACGCATGTGTTCCTTCTCCTTTGTCTATGGGCCTTGAGATCATCTTCCACATCTCTTGGTTGTGAGGGCCTTCCTTGGTCTTATGTGCTTGTGCGCATCTTCTAACACATATTGGATGTGTTGACCTTCCCGTATTGTGTGGACTTGGGTCCATCTTCCAACACTCCCACTCAATCTAGGGGTGAGAGAACATCATGATCATATTCTCTCACCCCCATCATGCTACAAATGGTCTATAAGATCTTCCCATATAAAATGGCAGTCCATCATATCTTCCAACAATGAAAATCAATATGGTATCAGAGCAACTAATGGTAAGATTCAATGGAACAAGTTGAAGAGTGGTGTTCAGTTCTCTCATAATAGATAAGTTATTCTCTTTACCTGTTGATACTCTACCATGCATGATGTTGAGAATACATTGTACTTGAATGCATGCCTCGGGAAGTTTTATTTTCTCTTGAATTTTAACAAGAAAAATTCAAATTTTCTTCTTGTGCTTTTGTTCTAATCACATACAGCAAGCATGGTTTTGATTTATGACTCTCTACATGAATCATTGACTTTTCTCTAAGCTAGTAGCTTTTCAAGACTTTTTTAACTCAATGAGCCTGTTGCTTGCTTGAGATTTGATATGTTATTGTTTGTGTTATTGGTTGCATGCAATTTGAGATTTGTTATGCATCTCGTTGCTAGAGTATAATCCTCAAACCAAACGAAGAGAACAACAACAACAAGTTTAACAACAATGATTTTGCAGAGCCTCTACTAATCATCATAACTAGTATTGATCTTCATTTTTTTGTTGTTGTTTGGGTTCCAAAATCTCGTCGTGAGTCATCCAGAGACTTCAACTTGTCGAAGAACTGTGTTCATTTTCAAGACCCCATGGATTATCTCATGGAGAAAAAGGAAGAGATACCTATTGGGAGAAAACAGCAGGAAGAAAGATGTTATGGACATGTGTCCTAACCCTCACCCCCTTGAGGCTCAAGTTATATATTAATAAAAATAATATTATAATAACACTCATAAAACTTAAACTAATTACATCAATTCCTTTGGGCTTTCTCCTTGGTCTATCGCCTTTAAGATCATCTGTCACATCTCTTGGATGTGAGTAACTTCCTTGGTCTTGTGGGCTTGAGCCCATCTTCTAACACATATTGGATGTGGGAGCCTTCCTATATTGTGTGGACTTGAGCCCATCTTCCAACACCCCCCTCAAGCTAGGGGTGAGAGAACATCATCTGATGTTCTCTCAACCTCATCTTGCTACAAATGGTGTATAAGATCTTCTCATATAAAATTGTAGTCCATCATATCTTTCAACATTGAAAATCAACATGGTATCAGAGCAACTTATGGTAAAATTGAATGGAACAAGTTGAAAAGTGCTTCTGAGTTCTCTAGTAATAGATATGTGTTTCTCTTTACTAGTTGATACTTTAACATGCATGATGTTGAGAATATGTTGTAGAATAATGCATGCTTTTGGTAGCATTGAATTTCTCATGAATTTTTACAAGAAAAAATTAAATTTTCTTCTTGTGCTTGAGTTCTAATCACCTAGGGCATGCAAGGTTTTGGTTTATGCCACTTTACATGAATCGGATACTTTGCTCCAAACTTCTAACTTATCAAGACTTTTTTAGGTCAACGTGCCTATTGCTTGCTTGAGAATTTATATGTTATTGCTTGCATTATCGGTTGTATGCAATTTGAGATTTGTTATGCGTCGCGCCGCCTGAGTATATTCTGAAAACCTGACGAAAAAAACAACAACAACAACTTTAACAACAACGAGCTTTCTGAGCCTCTGCTAATCATCATAATTGGTATTGATCTTCTTTTTTTGGTTGCTGTTTGGGTTATGAAATCTCATCGTGGGTCATCCAGAGACTTCATCTTGTTGATGAACTGTGTTCATATTCAAGACTATATGGCTTAGCTCATGGAGAAAAAATAATAGACACCCATTCGGAGAAAACAGCAAGAAGAAAGTGGTTATAGACTTGTGTCCTAACCCTCAACCTGAGGCTCAATTTATAGATTAATAAACACCATATTATAATAATACCCCTAAAACTTAAAATAATTATATCTATGCCTGTAGGCCTTCTCCTTGGTCTATGGGCCTTCAGCTCATCTCCACATCTCTTGGATGTGAAGGCCTTCCTTGGTCTTATGGGCTTGTGCCCACCTTCTAACACACATTGGATGAGTAGGCCTTCCTTTGTCATGTGGACTAAGGCTGTTATGGTCCCGGATCTGACACAAGGATTCTTTGGGAGGATCTGGGGTCTGCCACGGGTTACGGGTCTTCCAGACATTACCGTAGGGGTAATAGGAAGACATGGGGAAGACGAAAACGAACATCAAGCCTAAGGGAAGCTTGAAAACCCTAGAGGTTGTTGAGGAGAACTCTAACCCTCTTTACGCTAAATTTAACCTAATTCTTAATACTTCAATGCTTCCTTTTCTCATTACACTTACCCCTTAAATAGGGTTCACCCTGTTAGGGTTTAATAAAATATTACAGAAATATCCCTATGAATAAAATATTTCAAAAATACCCTATTCTTACAGAATTTTGGAGGATTAGCGTCTGACGGCTTCCCTTCCAAGGTCCAAACCTTATCAACCATCACTGAAATTAAAACCAGGAGAAATGGTGAGTAGTGGTTGCTTTTCTGTACTCTTTTGCTTCGCGTCAATCTACTTTCGTTTCATTTCACGGGGAAAACAGGCAAATACCGGAGAGAGAGAGTGTATAGTGTATTTAATATAGAGATGGAAAACCAACATCAACGGCGTGAAAGCCCAAGAAGAAAAACAGTGGGAAAGTAGGAGCAACCGAGCAAATAGAAATAACCAAGTGTGATTGAAAAGACTGAACGATGGAGCTTTCTTCTGGCTTTTTAATGCCGTTTATCGCTACGGCGTGATATTTCTTTACCACACCCAACACACTTACCCATTTCCTGGAAAGATAGGTTTCTTCCCGGCCCCTTTCTTGCATTCATCTCTGTTCACGGATTACATGTCGCTGGCTCCCGACGTAGTTCTTGGTGGAATCCCTACTCTCTGAGATTCTCATTGCTCCAGGTCTTTTTTTAGCTAGGGAAAGCAAGCCGACAAGCACCAGTAGTTGGCCCGAGAGCATGGACTTGAGTAAACTCACGCTTCAGATCTTCTCTAGTCTTGAGAAAAAGTGGCTTTCCGATTGTCAAAATGCAAATGTCTGGAAGAAAACTCGGATCCTCAGCATCGACGGAGGTGGGTCTAAGGGCCTTGTTGCCGCCGACGTCCTCATCCATCTGGAAGACCAAATCAAAGCCAAAACCGGCGATCCCACCGCTCGCATTGCTGATTTTTTTGATTTGATAGCTGGCACTGGAATCGGCGGTATCGTGGCTGCAATGCTGACGGCTGACGACGGCAATGGTCGTCCACTATACACCGCCAGCCAGGCCGTCAAGTTCTTGAAGGACAATCGGTGTAAGATGTTCAAACCTGTCGGCATTTTCCGCCGCCGGAGGTTTTCTGGCACTAGTTTTGATTGCGTTCTGCAGGAGGCGTTTGGGAGAGCGGAGGGGCGGGATTTGACGCTCAAGGACACGTGCAAGCCCTTACTCGTCCCTTGCTACGACCTAAACAGCAACGCACCGTTCGTCTTCTCTCAAGCCGACGCAGTGGAGTCTGCCAGCTTCGACTTCGAGCTCTGGAAAGTCTGTCGAGCTACAACGGCGACGCCCAGACGGTTTAAGCCTTTTGAGTTAAGGTCGGTTGACGGGAAAACGTGTTGCGTGGCGGTGGACGGAGGTTTGGTGATGAATAACCCATCCGCCGCCGCGGTCACACACGTCTTGCATAACAAGAGGGACTTCCCGTCAGTTAGCGGCGTGGGGGACTTGCTGGTCTTGTCTTTGGGTAGCGGAATCTGTGGCAAACCTTTGCTATCGCGGGGGAAGATGACGAGAGACTGCTCGACGCTGGCGGTGGTGGAAATTGTACTGGACGGCGTCTCAGAGACGGTGGATCAGATTCTGGGGAATGCATTTTGCTGGAACCGTTCTGACTACTTGCGAATTCAGGTACTTCCTTATCAAATTAATTTGACATGATTGATGGATCTTTTTTTTTTTGAATTTTTTTCTACAGAATAATCTGTAAGGAGTGAAATGAGCATATATACTCAGCGCTTAGTCGATCGCTACATTGCGAGCAGAAACCAAAAACCAAAACATATTGAAACTATCAAACAATTATGCTTCTCAGCTCTATTTCTTAATATTTTTCCATCTTTAGCTTATCAATGCTTTAAGGTGAGAGCAGAAGAACCTTTATTACAAATTTATGATCCCTGAAGACGTTCAGTCAGATCACCCTTGATGTAATGGGCAAAAGGATCGGAGAAATAGTTTTTACATTAATTGTTTCGTTCTTTCTTTTTTCTTTTTATTTTTGGCATGAAATTGAATTAACAAAAAAAAAGAAAAAAACTTGAATTGCAGCCAAACGGAATCGTGGGGAGGTGGTCAAGAGAAGAGAAGGAAGAAGGAGAAGGCGTCAGGGTTCTCAAGGAAAAGGTGGTGGAGTCGTTGCCTTTTGGCGGGAAGCGGTTGCTCAAGGAAAGTAACGGAGAGAGAATCGAGAGGTTCGTGGAGCGGCTGGTGGCGTCTGGGAAAGCGCTCTCACCGAGCCCCTCCAAGAAACCAACTACCACTACGACTGCGGAGGTCGAAGTCTCTACAACCCGTCTCCCTCATCCCTAGTGGTTTTTTTTTTTTTTCCCTTAATGTTCGCATAGACTTTAGATTAGATCGGCTAACCAACTTAATTACCAACCCTTGGTTTCCGTCATCACTTGCCTCGTCCTTGATGAATGAGGACCCTCTGTACTCTACCTTATTTACCTTTTCAATTTCTGGTCTTAATTGTACTCCAGCTTACTCTCGTTGAATATGGGACAGAAGGTGTAATAATACCTATATGCATTTGTATTATCTCTACTACCCCGTTGCTACGAGTGAGACGTCTGAATCTGTTGAATGTTGATTACATGGATGGTGTTTGTAAATTAAGTTTTATTTAACACAATAATATTATGAGAGTTAATCCAATTTATTTGGTGGGAGAGATACGCCGATTATGATCTAACTGCCAACAAAACTCCAGTGGCCAACATTCACCGAGCCTTCAGGTACCAACTAGGAAGTACGAAAACACCTTTGAGAACGCTGCTAGGTTTATTCACGCGGTTTGGGTACTGTCGTCCTTTCGCTTTTGTCGATGACACGAAAATTGTCCTGTTTCTTTTATCCCGTCAAACATGACATAAATAAACCCACTCGGGACTGCAGGGGAGAAACAAACGGAAAGATAGTTTACACTAAAAATTCATGGGTAACTGAGATACATTTGTTGAGAATAGAGATTCCCAAATCAACGGCCCTGATTCGAAATAAACTTGTGAAATAATGGCCTGAGGAGAACATTACACGGCTCAGAGATCCGTGACACCAGAGGTGAGATACGGGACCCCGAAGAATACAAGCAAGAAGCGCGCAAGCCAAGAACTAGGATTATCAAATTATATAGTTTAATTGGCGATATCTCATGAGTCGTGACAGAAACAGGAAGAAAACAGAAAAGGGTACAGATAATGGACGACAGAAAGAGGAGTCTTGACATCGGGAAGTGGAGCCCAAGTGCGTGAGACACACGTGTGGATAGCTGTCGCTAGCTACGGTCGAGAAGAAGAGTTGCACGTGAATGGCGACGCCACGGCATCTTGAGCTGGACGAAATGCAAGAGGCCGAGCGGAGCACCCCCCACGCCCCCCTCGGATTCTCTGTCCCTCAACTCTCTACTCATATACTCTCTTCACAAAACAAACCAGTGAAAGACAGTCTTCACTGACTCTCTTCTCCGCCGCTGAAAGCATACGAGGTCAACTCAGAAAACCCAAGTTTCGATAGTTAATTCGTCACATGAGGTACGGTTTTTTTTTTTAATGTGTAATTAAAGTTCCCACGCATCCCAACTCTGGATCTCAAATTTGGTCACGCCACACACATGCACACACTGCCTGCATTGATTATCACTCTCTGACTCATCCTGTAACAACATCATCGGTGCGCACTTGCCACTCGATAGTGTCCTGTTATTTGGTTCCTTTCATTGCATATGGAAGAGCAGCAAATCTCAACTTCTCTGAGTCCGCGTTCTTATTTTAGAGAAGACCAATTTGATTCTTGTCGATTCTACTCTTGGGAGTTGATCCTCCTCGTGTAAAATGTGTTTTTCCTTTTCTCTGCCTAGGTGCAGAATTGCAGCTCTGAGTTTCTTGGATTTCAAATTCAAATAAAACAGCCTCTTGGCATAATATGATTGTCTAATTTCTGGGATCTTGAGATGGTTTGGATTCCGCCGTTTTGATGTTAGAGCGAGAGAACACTAGTCCAGGCACAATAAGGAAGATCTGCTACTTCGAAGAGCTGAATGGTTTGACATATTGAACGAAGAACTAGGAAGACAACTGTAATTATCAGTGTTCAACCAGTACAAAAGCTACTTCGATAAGATCTGACTTTGAAGATTTCCCAAAGCATTTACCAGTTTTCTACTAAAGTACAGAAATGAGGATCCGGAAAGTCTACTAGGTCTTGTTGAAGATCATGCCTTAAGAGAGACACTGATTGAGAATAATTGCCTTGTTTAGGGCCTTCCTTGCAGAGGATTCTGATCCTCCATTACAAGAGTTAATCAAGCTCCATTATTCCTTTTTCTGTAAAATCAAATCAATTGTAATCAATTGTAAATTCCTGTAATTATGATACAACAATTATAAATTAATGGAAGAACCTCACCCCGATCAGTGTGGTGAATTTTAAAAATTATTTTCATGGTATCAGAGCATACTTGGATTAACATCCCGTGATCCTCAATGGATCTTCTATGGAAGAGTCAATTTCTTCCCCTTCTTGACAGCCAAGGATTGTTGGGTCATGTGGACGACACTCTTGTGCCACCACCCCTGTTTGAGCCTCCCACCTCTCAGATGCCAAGTCCCAAGTTTTTGGCATGGAAGGCGACAAATCAGCGCCTCCTCAGTTTTCTGCTGTCGTCTCTCTCCGAAGAGGCCATGGCAGAAGCCGTTGGTCTGACCACATCCCGTGAGGTGTGGATTGCTATAAAAAATACCTTCAGCCACCGATCAAAAGCCCGTGAAATTCGTTTCAAAGACGACCTTCAACTGATGAAGCGCGGCACTCATCCGGTCAATGCCTATGCTCGATCGTTCAAAGCCCTGTGCGATCAACTTCACGCCATCGGACGTCCTGTCGATGGCACCGACAAGGTGCACTAGTTTCTTCACGGTCTCGGCCCCGATTTCTTGAGTTTCTCCATTGCCCAAATAGCACAAACCCCTCTCCCCTGTTTTGAAAGCAGATAGCTTCGAAATTTTTCAGAAATCAATGGAGCTTTCAACAGCCTCCACTGTCGCATTCACGGCAAATCAGGCTTCCTCTTCCCGTTTCGGCAACTCCTCTCACCCTAATTGTGGCAGAGGACATAGTCATGGCCGCAACTCAAGCCACGACGAGAACGGCGATTTCGTTCACGGTTAGGGTCGTTCCAACCCTACCCACCATCGCCGACCACTGCGATGTCAGATTTGCCATCAGGACGGCCATTACGTCGATCGTTGTTGCCAGAGGTATGCTTCACAGGAGACATCGGCGCAGCTCGCCGAAAATTTTTCTTCGACACTCTCCCTGTCCGAACAATATGATGCGTTAGATTGGTTCATGTACACAGGAGCTTTGGCCTCACATGACTCCAACCCACTCAGCGTTGGATTAGTCTGTTTCCTACACAGGTAAGGATCGTGTAATTGTAGGGAATGGTGCTTCCCTACCTATTACCCATACAGGTCATCTTTCCCCTTCTCCAAACCTTAAACTATTAGATGTCTTAGTTGTTCCCCATCTTATTAAAAATCTCTTGTCTATTAGTAAATTAACGAATGATTTTCCTTTATCCGTTATGTTTACTAATGACCTTTTCACTGTTCAGAATCGCCAAACGGGAAAGGTGGTGGCAGCCGGTAAACGTGATGGAGACTTATATGTGCTAGAGCGTGGAAATTCAGCCTTTATTTTTGTTTTCAAAAATAAAACTTTTCATGCTTCATATGAATTGTTACACGCTCGTCTAAGCCATGTGCATCATTCTGTTCTTTCCTTATTAAATAAAAAAGGACAACTTTCTCTTACCTCCTTATTGCCATCTCCAAAATTATGTGACACATGTCAACTTTTTAAAAGTCATTGTTTACCTTTTTCTTGAAACGAAAAAAGGTCATCTCATGTGTTCGAGTTAATTCACTGCAATATATGAGGTCCTTCTCCTGTAACATCAAATTTGGGGTTTGTTTATTATATTCTATTTGTTGATGATTATTCTCGATTTACTTGGCTTTACCCATTGAAATTGAAATCTGACTTCTACAAGACCTTTCTTCAATTTCAAAAATTTGTGAAAAATCAACTTTTCGATCGTATCAAAATTTTCCAAAGTGATGGTAGTGCAGAATTTACAAGCAATTGTTTTAAACACCACCTTCATACATCTGATATTCATCATCAACTATCTTGTCCATATACCCCTGCTCAAAACAGTTGCGCCGAACGAAAACATCGTCATGTTACTGAAGCTGGTTTGGCTCTGCTTTTCCATTTTCACATTTCTCCTTGTTTTTGGGTTGACACTTTTAGCATTGTTGCCTACATCATCAACCATTTGCCAACACCACTTCTCGGAGGTAAGTCCCTTTTTGAAATTCTCTATGGTCTTTGTCCCAATTATGAAAATTTTCATCCCTTTGGTTGTCGTGTTTATCCATGTTTACGTGATTATATGCCTAATAAATTTTCCCCGCGTAGTCTTCCATGTCTCTTTATGGAGTATTGTTCATCTTATAAAGGGTTTCTTTGTCTTGATCCCATCACCTCTAGGCTATATATCACTAGACATGCTCAATTTGATGAGACATATTTCCCCTCCTTAGCTTCTTCTCAGGCTCAACCCCTATCCTCTCGCCAATTCTCCAATTTTCTAGAACCCAGTCTCTCTCCTACAGTCATACCCCCATCTCTTCCGGTGCCCATTCCCCACACATTAGTCCATCCGGCTCCCGTCCATGTGTTATTTGTACTGATCATGTGGATGAGTCTTTGCAGGCCACTAATTTTTTACAAGACTGCCTCTGCCTCCCATAGATTCTTGACTGCCTGGACCCACTGCTCCTATTGCTGCACTCCCGATGGGATCTCATCCTATGCTCACACATGCCAAGGCTGGTATTTTCAAATCCCGTCACTCGGCTGATCTTGCTTACTCTGGCTCTTCTGGTCTTCTTTATGCTCTCTTGACATCCACTGAGCCTAAAGGGTTCAAATCTACTGCCAAAAATCCTGTCTGGCTTGCCGCTATGGATGACGAAGTTCAAGCTTTGCAAAATAATCGTACCTGACTTTTGGTACCTCGACCAACTCATACCAATATTGTGGGTTCTAAATAGGTATTTCGGACCAAATATTTGCCCGATGGTTCTATTGAACGATTCAAAGCCGTCCCATAGCCAAGGGTTTTACACAAGTACCTGGTCTCGACTACACCGACACCTTTAGTCCTATCATCAAAACTACGACTATTCGTGTTGTACTCTCTATTGTTGTTACCCATCAATGGCCTCTCCGTCAACTGGATGTCAAGAATGCTTTCCTCAATGGTCATCTCATTGAATAAGTATATATGGAACAACCTCCATGGTATATTGATCTTTGCTTTCCTGATCATGTTTGCAAGCTTTAGAAAGCTCTCTATGGCCTCAAGCAAGCCCTCACGCTTGGTTTAAGAGGTTCAACTCCTTCCTTACTCATCTTGGCTTCTACTGCAGTCATGCCGACACTTCCCTCTTCGTCTTTCACAAGCACTCTGACATCTTTTATTTGCTCTTATATGTTGATGATATTATTATTACGGGCAACAACTCCTCTCTTCTTGATAGCTTTGCAAGCAAGCTTCACTCTGAGTTCGTTACAAAGGATCTGGGGTCTCTCTGTTACTTCCTTGATCTTGAAGCTACACCCACCGCTGATGGCCTATTTCTTAGTCGGTTGAAATATGTGCGCGACATCCTTGCTCGGGCTCAATTACTTGATAACAAACCTGTTCACACTCCTATGGCGGTTTCTCAACATCTATCATTTGATGGTCAGTTATTTATGGATCATACTATTTATTGATCTCTTGTTGGTGCTCTTTAGTATTTGACCATCACGCATCCCGATATTGCTCATGCTGTCAACTCTGTCAGCCAGTTCCTACACTCTCCCACTGATGACCACTTCCTTGTTGTCAAGCGTATTATTCGGTATGTCAAGGGCACTCTCCATTTTGGTTTGTCCTTCCGTCCATCTGCTTCCCCGGGATCTTTAGTTGCTTATTCTGATGCTGACTGGGCCGGATGTCCTGACACTCGCCGTTCCACCTCTGGATACTCTATTTACCTTGGTGACAACTTAGTCTCCTGGAGTGCCAAGAAGCAACCTACAGTTTCTCTTTCCAACCGCATCTGAATGTCATGCTCTTGCTCTCACGGCCGCCGAACTTCTCTAGCTCACGCATCTTCTTCGTAATCTCAAAGTTTCTCTTTCCGAGCAGTCTCTTCTCTTATGCGATAACAAAAGCGCTATTTTTTTGAGCTCCAACCCTATTGTTCACAAGCGGGCCAAGCAAGTTGAGTTAGACATCCACTTTCTGCGTGAACTTGTTGTTGCTGGAAAACTTCGCACTCATTAGTGTCGTCTTAGTTACAGGTTGCAGATATATTCACCAAAAGTGTCTCTTGGCCTCTCTTTCAATTTTTTTATTCAAGCTACACGTCTATCCTAATCCGACGCTTAACTTGCGGGGGGCTGTTGAAGATCATGCCTTAAGAGACGCTGATTGAGAATAATTGCCGTGTTTAGGGCCTTCCTTGCAGAGGATTCTTATCCTCCATTACAGGAGCTAATCAAGCTCCATTATTCCTTTTCTGTAAAATCAAATCAATTGTAATCAATTGTAAATCCCTATAATTGTGATACAACACTTATAAATTAATGGAAGAACCTCACCCCGATCAGTGTAGTGAATTTTGAAAATTATTTTCAAGTAAAACACCAGGGATTGGGTGCTAATAACAAAAAACCATTGTGAAAGTTAGTAAACTTGAGCTTTCTATACGTACATGAGTGCCATCTATACATTTGTATTTATCATCAATGTGAACTGGCATAACCATGTTCTGATTTAGGTAGTTAGCTTATAGCTTCGTTCCCATTCATCTGTTGGCACTGCCTCTACATGGGGGACATGGCCAGGATGCTTCTCTCTTTTGTCACCCTTTATCTATTTCAATGCACGTTTAAGGGAGGGAATCAGAGCCTTTATGCACTCTGCAACTGCATTTGTGTATGCGGGCATGTTGATTATATGTCCCAGTGATACAAACAAAAATTGAGTTAAACACAATTTCAAGAGTAACGCAGTCCCTATGAAAAATTTAAGAAAATACAAATGAGAGTGCCAACTATAGATGTGGGATCAGCCTCGCTAATCTTGCTGGCCACAACAAGATAGAGAGAGAAAAGCAGTTAGTGGGAATAATCCCACAAAAGTTAATATCAAGATAGTTCTGTACTTATTAGTTGAGAAACGACCTTCAAACTTTGCTTAGCCTTTTTACGATAGACCTTTAGAGTGAGTGCTTGTACGTGGGTTTCCACCTAAAGTTGTTCAGATGTAGTCATAAAGAGTGCTTACATGTGAGAAGTGCTGAACAGAAGATATGGAAGACTCTTACATGACTGTCACAGTAAGAACTCTCATAGAGCCAAAATTAATATGGTGGAGCCTTAAATGAGTCTCATAGAAGGAGGTTTCACATAAGAGTCTCAATTTAAAGGTGTTTTAGTTACGTTAGTCCTTCTATTTATATTGAGTAGATTTATCTTTTATTGTTAAACTTTGGGTATAATTGGGACAAAGGTACTTTAATTATAATTGGACTCTATTACTTTCCTCTATTAGAAATAGGCACTCATGTACTTAGATTAGAACAAGTTAGTGAAGTTTTTTTCTTTTCTAGAAATTCAACATAGTATTAGAGTAGGTTCTGTGAGTTGACTCGGTCAACCACAAAGATAATGTGAACCTATCATTTCAAGTAGTTTAGGTTCGTAATTATTTTTTTTCTCTTTTTTGTTCCAATATGCGTTGTTTTTTTTTTTTTTGGCATTCACACCTCCATATTGAGATTTTCATATTGAAAAAAAAAATATTTGAGTCTACTTTCCAACGCTAAATGAATTTTGTCAATCAAAGTTTTCTACAAAGAGAAATCGATATTTGAAGTAGCAAAGATCAGACTACAAAAAAGGGTCGAGCAACAGCAAAAAGCTTCAATTTTTTAGCCATCTTATGCCATCAAGAATGAGACCTCATAGGAAGAATTATTCATCCAAAGAAATATTTGTAAGTCTATTTTATTACCTATTTAACAAATTTTCAATCTGAGTTTTCTAGAGGGAGATATCAATCTTGGGAGAGTTAATGGTCATGTTAGCGAAAGAAGAAAGAGTACTCAGTTCGGCCAGATTAAAAATTCCGAAATCTATCTGATTCTTTCTCTCAAAATAATTATAGTTTTTTATGAGAAGTTATACTTAAATAAAATTTATTGAAGTCTAGTTTATGAAGGAGAAAATTTCATGTTAATCTGATCTATATTTGAGGAGATATTCGCATTGGAGTTGGCAAGGGTCAAGATACACAGTGAAGAAAATCAAGATGTGATAAAAGATTTAAGAACTAATATTTTTATATCAAATTAGATATCAAATTAAATATCTTTGAGTCTAGTTTCTTGACCAACAAACTGTTTGTGATTCTGGGCTATATTTTTGAAGATATTAATATCAGAAGTATTAAATGTCAGTTCTTCCAAAAATCTCTCATTTTTCCTTATTTTTTCTCATATTATCTCTCTAGGCATTGACGTGATTTGAGTTTATTTTTCTCATAAAATCCAATTTTTTTAGCCAAATTTATCTTCTAATCAAAAATTTTTTGTCCAACTTAATCACTCCTAAACCCTAAACCCTATGCAATATCTTGAATCAACTTTGTTTTCAAGTTTTATGTTTTTGTTACTTAATTATATATCTTCTGCATAGTTAACTCCAAAAAATTATGATCACCCCAAACAAATGTCATACTTGGTCAAGTTTATTAATTTACTGTTATAGTCACTCCTATTTTCCAAAACAAAAAGGTCACTTTGGAAGTATGAATGTTGCATAGTCACCTCCTTTCGGTTAAAGTTGTTTTCCTCAAGTATTTTTTCAGTTTATCATCTTGTGTTTTTATCACTTCAGATCAATGCTTAGACCCACTACCTAAAAAGTATTGGAGTGTGTCCAAAATCCAGCTCGAGTCAAGTCTTTTATTCTTCACCCAAGAGGTGATTTGTGTTTGAGCTACCCTTAGTCTCTTTTTTAAGCCCTAAAGGTGGGCTAGTTTTCCGCCTTAACAATTGAGCGGAGTGTGTTTCAAACTATGACCATTTTGACTGGTGTATAGAACTTTGTCATACGGCTAAGAATGATTTTCTTCTTCCATATCGTGTTTTGTCGAAGTTGGGTCTACAAGTCCTTTTTATCCCTAGTTTGAGGGAGAGAAGTAGAAGAAGAAGTACGTGAATGGAGTATTTTGTTCCACATATTCTTGTAATTTTTATGTGACCAAAATATTCAAGAAAGGGGGAGGACAAAATATGAAGTTTTTGTATCTGTGAAATTTTTGCTACAAAGAAAATCGAAGACCAAAAATCATTTTTTTTGCAAGCTGAAGTTATAAACTCCAACTTGAGGGGAAGTATTGAAGAGGAGATATGGAAGACTCTTACATGACTCTCACAGTAAGAAGTCTCACAGAATCGGAATTAATATGGTGGAGTCTCAAAGAAGGAGGTCTCATAGAAGAATCTCAATTTGAAGGTGTTTTAGTTATATTAGTCTTCTATTTATGTTGAATTGTTTAATTATGCTAGGACTTATCTTCAAAAGTTAGACTTTGGGTGTAATTGGGACAAGGTACTTTAATTATAATTGGACTCTATTAATTTCTTCTAATATAAATAAGGGACCATGTACTCAAATTACAACAAGTCAATGAAATTTTTTTATTTTCCAAAAATTCAACAAGGAGAAGGTTAAAAATAGTCAAACATTGATCCATAATTAGAAAAACCCCTGTGTTTATTACTTGATCTTAGCTAATTTCCTAGGAACTAGGCTCAAACTTATCATAGTATCAAAACTAGGTTCAAACCAAAACTGATCAGTTTGTCCCATTACGTATTACTCTAACATTGCAGACTTATCTTTTGTTTTATTGGCTTGGATGTAAGAAGGGGTGTTATCGGTATTCGTCCCACATCTGAAAATTGATT
Organism: Aristolochia californica; assembly: GCF_029961685.1. Lineage (NCBI taxonomy): Eukaryota > Viridiplantae > Streptophyta > Magnoliopsida > Piperales > Aristolochiaceae > Aristolochia > Aristolochia californica. Next base: position 39,446,321 of record NW_027181992.1, on the reverse strand, counting down.
GAGGATCTGTTGCTTTAAGCTCAAGTAATAGACCTCGTAACTTAAGGTAGGGCTCAACTTTACCATAATATAAGAGTAGGACGCCTGTTTTGGTAGGCCTACTTGGTGCCTAATCCCAGTTTTCATTCTCTTGAATAAAACAACAGAGGTTGAGAGTTATTTTAAATATGAAATGAGCAATTGACATTAGCACAAATCTACTAAAAGATGTTAGTCTACTGCAAAATTGTGTCCTTATTCCTCAAAAGTGTTTATGAAAACAAAAGCACTAGGTTCCTTGCCAATGTCGATCCTCTTATTCCAGCAGCTGCACAAGAGAGCATGGCAAATGGAGTCACCAATTAACACAAACAGGAATACTTTTGAGGAGACAAACTGTGTCTGCAGCAAACAAGAAGATCTTTGTGTTCATAGCTGTAAGGGACTGACGTACTCACAAGCTAAAGAATTCCAAAGCAGAATGTAAATACCTTGAGATTTTCTTGCATCATCGCATGCAATAAACCAGGAGTTTCTTTTATGTATAAAGATTATAAGTAAGCAGTATTGGGTCTAGAGATGATGGACTTCTCCATGAACAATATCTTTCCCTCTTTTTCTCTTTCTCACCGTCCTGCCTCTCTCTTGTCTTACTTGTTATTCTCTGCAGTGGACTCTAAAACTCAACTTGGCATTACAGCAGTTAGTTCCAATTTGTTACAGCTCAAAGCTGTTATTACAAACAATTTTCCATAAATTAGCTTCCTAGGAAGATTCCTTCCTTGGGGCGTACTTTGCAGAAAAATTAGAAAATTTCCAAAATCCTAAGAGACCCTAGAACCTGAAATAAAAGAGTTTAAGAGGAAAGCCCACCCATCCAGAAATTAGAAAAAAATCTTGAACTTTCCAGAAAAATCAGAAATAAATTTCATAAAATTCCAGAAATTACCTTTCTCCGTGGTTGCTGAAACTGAGCATCCTGTGACCAAAATGAGGACAGAATTTTAAAATTACCACCGTACCCCTGAAGGATATTTCCTATTACCTTGTTTGCTCTCTGTTTGTGAAGGGCCTGATCCTGAAAAGTCAATATGGGACACGTAAAGGACCTACTACATAGTAATGATCCAAGTGATGCCAAATATAAAAAAAAGGGTTGAAAGCAGAAACAAAGTTACTGGCTGGATGTTGAATTCCCTTTTACGGAAGAAAATGTTGCTCTAAATGTTGCTCATCTTAGAACTACCAAAGATGTTTGCAGTACATATCGTCAACTATAATTTAGTACAAACAGATTGCAGCATTTTTATGATATGTTTTAGGAATTGTATACTTCTAAGAAAAGAGAAGGCTTAACAAAAAAAGGAGAAATTTGCCTACCCTGCCCAATTTAGAGGCGTTTTCAAAAATGAAAACTGGCTCAGTCATACAACCCAGATATAGCAGTCCAACAACAATAACATGAACATTTTTCTCCTTAAACCAAGCCCAGATATAGCAGTCCAACAACAATAACATGAAGCATTTTTCTCCTTAAACCAAGTGGTGTTATCGTATACAATTTTGATATATATTTAGGAATTCTAATATTTTAAGTGGGGAGGGGCATTATTCTAATTTTTTGTAGCTTATCACTGAAGGGACTATTTAGAGAAAAAGTGGGGGGGGGGGGGGGGGGGGAGGGCGGCGGTTGTAGAGATATTTTTCCTGGGTGGAATCAAGTTACATATATATACTAGTTGAGGCGTGAATTTTTTGTGGATTTCAAAGTGGGTTTTTGTCCAGAGAGGTTTCAGTGTCATTTAGATTTTATCATGTCATATGATAGTTAAACTCGTTCCCTATTCATTTCACGGGTAAAAATTACATTGCTTGGGAATTTCAATTTCGTTTATTTGTTATGGGAAAAGAGTTATGGGGTCATATAGATGAGAGTGATCCCACACCTCGAAAAGCCGAGGCTTTGTTCAAGTGGAAAGGCAAGGATGCTAGGGTCATCATCAAGACTACACGATTTGGCGTTTTCAATTAGAGTATGAGATGACTCATTTCACACAGGGAAGTCTCTCCATTGAGGAATATTTTTCTGGTTTTCAAAATCCTTGGGCTAACTATGCCGACATTGTTTATGGTAACGTTCCCGTTTTAGCTCTCTCTGATGTTCAAGTAGTATATTAAACAAGCAAGAGAAATCAATTCTTGATGAAACTCCATTCTGATTTTGAAATTGCACACTGTAATTTGATGAATCATCATCCTGTACCATCGCTTGTTTTAGTGAACTTCTTCGTGAGGAGCAATGTATAGTAACTTAGGCTAGCATGGAACATTGGACTAATGTTAGTGCCCTTGTTATTGTGACTTATGTAGCACAGGGGAAAAATAAGGGTAGAAACATGCGTGTTGTTTAGTGCTATAGTTGTAAAGCTTTTGGTCATATTGCTGGGGATTACCCTAAGGCGTTCTGTAACTACTTTAAGAAACAAGGTCATATCATCTCTGCCTGTCCCATTCGACCTGAAAGGAAGCAGGGTATTGCTTATCATGCCTCTGTTGGTGCCTCTAGTTATGTTGCATTGCCTATTGCCTCGCCGATTGTTCCTATTCCTGCGCCTATAGCCTTAGTACACCCGAACGTACTCCTGAAATGGTACAACAGATGATCATTTATGCTTTCTCTACTTTGGGCTTTCAGGTAATCATAAAGTTTCTTCTAAGCCATGGTATTTTGACTCCGGAGCCTCTAACCATATAACAAATATTGTTGTTTCTATTTCCAATGTTGGAATTTATGATGAAAATCTGAAAATTAACAACTGCTGATCACAATTCTCTGCCTATCAATGCTATTGGTAATCTTTCCCCTTCCTTAACTGATGTTTTTGTGTCTCCTGATGTTTGGGGGATTGCACCTGTTGTTTCTCATGCGCATTACAAGTACTTTTTACCTTTATTGATGACTTTAGTTGATTTACTTGGGCTTACTTCCTACTAGCTAAGGTCGAAGTTTTTTTAGTATTTAAGTTTTTTCTTGCGCTTCTTGAGACTTAATTCTCTGCCAGCATCAAAGTCTTGTGCTCTGATTCTTGCGGCAAATACATGTCTAATGAGTTTTAGGACTTTCTTCAAATCACAGGGATCGTCTCTCAGCATTCATCCTTTGACACCACAACAAAATGGTGTTGCTGAGAGGAAAAATCGTCACCTTCTTGATGTGGTAAGAACTCTTTTACTTGAATCATCTGTTCCTCCTTGTTTTTGGTGTTGTATAATTTAAGATCTCATGAAAGGAACTTTAGATCAACAAGAAAGAAGAAGAAGAAGAAGAGAGAAGGAGAAGAGAAGAAGAAGAACGTGGAAGAAGAGAGTTTGGATTAAGGGAGAAGAGGGTTGCGTCAAAAAGAAAAATGAGGGCTGGAAGAATTTGTGGAAAGAGAGGAGAGTGCTTCAATGCCCTACCTCTTAGCCAATGTCTTTATTTATAGTTTTACAATACCCTTAGGGCTACAACTTGATAAAACAAAAGACATAAAAGGAGCTCATATTTACACTTCTATGCCATCTTTATGGAAAGTACCATATTTTACACATATGCCACTCCTTTGACATGTGGGTTTCTTGTCTTAAGCTTGTGGACTTGAGCCCATCTTCCAACACTCCCCCTCAAGCTGGAGGAGAAAAGACATCATAAATACCTAGCTTGCCACATATAAACGATAGGATTTTAGATGTAACGGGTTTAGTGAGAGTATCAGCTACGTGCTCTTGAGATGACACATGCTTGAGAGAGATTATTCCTGCTTGAAACTTCTCTCGTATAACATGACAATCCACCTCAATGTGTTTAGTTCTTTCATGAAAAACTGGATTTGAAGTGATATGAATGGCTGCTTGATTATCACAATACAGATTCATGGACCCCTTTTTATAAAAACCTAGTTCGGTAAGAAGGGTCCTGATCCATAAAAATTCACTAACGGTATGGGCCATAGCTCTGTATTCTGCTTTGGCGCTAGATCTTGCAACCACATTTTGCTTCTTACTTTTCCATGTAACCAAGTTTTCCCCAACCAAAGTACAATATCCTGATGTAGATTTTCTATCATCAGGAGATCCAGCCCAATTTGCATATGAGAAGCCTTCTATGTTGAAGTGCCCATGTTTTTTATACAACAATCCTCTTCCTGGAGCTCCTTTTAGATAACGTAATATTCTCTCTAAAGCTTGCCAGTGGGTAATTTGTGGTTTGTGCATGAATTGACTCACCACACTTACAACATATGATATGTCTGGCCTAGTTACCGTGAGATAAATCAGTTTTCCCACGAGTCTTTGATATTTGCTAATATCAATATCTTCATCATTTGTGGCACATAATTTTACATTTGTATCCATAGGTGTGTCAACTGGTCTACAACCCTTCATTCATGTTTCTTCAAGGAGATCCAAGACATATTTCCTTTGAGACAATATTATCCCATGTTTGGATTGAAGAACTTCTATACCCAAAAAATATTTAAGCATACCAAGGTCTTTAGTTTTGAATTCCTGACATATCATCTGTTTCACCTCTTGTATGCTCAAAGCATCATCACCGGTTAAGATAATATCATCCACATATGCGGCCAATAATATTTTCCCTTTGACCGTATCTTTATAATATACGGAATGATCAACTGAGCACCGATGAAAACCAAATCGTAGGAGTGTTTGACTAAATTTATCAAACCAAGCCCGAGGGGACTGCTTAAGCCCATATAAAGACTTTTTTAACCGGCATACTGACTCCCCCTCAACCACATAACCAGGTGGTTGAACCATATAAATTTCCTCACTGATATCACCATTTAAAAAAGCATTTTTAACATCCAACTAATAGACGGGCCATGAGGAGTTAGCAGCAATAGATAAGATAATGCGTACCGAATTCAATTTTGCAACAGGAGAGAAGGTCTCCTCATAATCTATCCCATAGCACTGCATAATGCCCTTAGCAACCAGTCGAGCTTTAAGACGAGCAACCGATCCATCCGGATTATATTTCACCGAAAAAACCCATCAATAACCAAGAGGTCTTTTACCTTTCGAGAGTGATGTTAAGTACCAGGTTTGGTTTTCGTATAAGGCGTGCATTTCTTCATCCATAGCCGCCTTCCATCCTGGATGTCTCAAGGCCTCCTGATATGACTGCAAAACGGAAGTAGAAGAAAGGGACGCAAGAAACTGAAAACACTCGAAAGACAAGCGATGGTGAGACATAAAATTTGAGATAGGATGCGAAGTAGTACAGGAGCGACGTTCTTTTCTTAAAGCAATAGGCCGAGTATCAAATTCAGGCCCATACATAGGAGGAGAAGGACTTACCTCGGGTGGATCCGACAACTCCACAGGTGAAGGTACGACTGGTGCATCAGGGGATGGATCCACTTCAAGATTGAACGGCACAAGCGGACAAGGAGTAGTAGAAGGACAAGTCCATCCTGGAGGAGCATCATGGGAGGAGTAGAAAGGAGTGTCCTCAAAGAAAGTCACATCCCTAGAGATAAACATCCTCCGAAGGGTAGGATTGTGACAGACATAACCTTTCTGGGTGCGAGAGTATCCCAAAAAAATGCACTTCATAGACCGAGGATTAAGTTATTTTTATGTGGAGATATAACATGAACAAAACATGCACATCCAAACACTTTCAAAGGAAGAGAAAAAGAATCTTCACCATTAAATAACACAAAGTAAGGAATTTTATGATGAAGGTAACCTATTAATGAGAAAACATGCTGTAAGTATAGCATGAGGCCAATAGAAATAGGGTACCTTCATAGAGTAGAGGAGGCCCAGAGCAACTTCAAGAAGATGACGATTCTTCCTTTCAGCAACACCATTTTGTTGAGGAGTATAGGCACATGATGTTTGATGAATAATTACTCTCACAAAATGATTTGAAGTCATGAGACATGTATTCCTTAGCATTATCAGATCTAAGGGTTTGAATTTTCTTCCCAAATTGTGTCAAGACCATAACATGAAATTTTTTAAACAAAGGAAGAATTTCGGAACGCTCTTTAAATAGATATAACCAAGTCACTCGAGTAAAATCATCAACAAAAATTACAAAATATTTAACTTGGGGAAATATTTGAGACACATAAAGGGCCCCATACATCAGAATGTATTAGCTCAAACGGAGCAGTACTTGTAGTTGTAAGATGAGGAGAATATGTACTCCTGACATGTTTACTTAATTGACAAACCTCACAACTGATATTAGAAAGTCCTTTTAAAGATGGAACCAAAGAACGAAGTGAAGGGGTAGACAGATGACCAAGTCGGTTATGCCAAAGTTGGGCCTCAGATGTAGTGGAAGATAATGCAGCTAATGGTGGAAGAGTGAAGTAGTACAAACCCCCCTTTTCATGGCCGCCACCAATCACCCACTTCGTAGTGAGATCCTGAAAGACACAAGAAGACGGTGAGAAGGTGATAGAACAATTTAATTGTTTGGTCAATTGGCTAACCGAGAGAAAATTTAAAGGAAATTGAGGAATAAACAAAACATCTTGAAAGGGAATAGACGAAGTAAGAGATGAGGAACCTTTGCCAAGGACCTTGGTTTGGGTACCATCAGCAATAGTAACAAATTTATGAGGATAACAAGGAGATAAGGACTGCAACAAGTGTTTCTTACCTGATTGATGTTTGGAGGCCCCGAAGTCGATGATCCAAGAGGAAGAGGAAGACGAGGAAGAAAGCATACCTGAGGCAATCGTAGTGGCAGCAGTAGATGATGAGGGAATAGATGATTCCATGAACGACTTCATTTTCTGAAATGCAGCATAGTCCTCAGCCGTAAGAGTCACATTTACGGATGATGATTCAACCTTATCTTCATTTTTAACAACGTTAACTGAGAGTGGGTTAGCTATGGCCCAATCAGGCTTGCCATGAAGTTTCCAGTATGATGCCACAAGGTGGTTCTTACGGCCACAATAAGTGCAAAGTTGAGGCTCAGTACGGAAAGAATTCTGACCCGTTCTACCACCTCTATTTTCAGCCCCTCTCATAGTTCGACCCCCTCTCATATTTCTGCCCCGTCCTCGGGATGAGGAAGATGTTGCCCGATTGCCAGAGAACATCGCCAATGGAGCATCAATAGGAGAAGGAGGGGATGGATCCGGTATCTTAAGTAATGTAGCACTAATATCATCGAAGGATGGAAGAGTAGAAGAACTTAAAAGTTGAGTTTTGGCCACCTCAAGGTATGGTTTAATATTTGATAAGCAAATGGCTGCTACCAAAGCTTCTCTTTGTCGTTCTTGAACGGCTATATCAGTGGAATATGGCTGAGCTAGTTTTCATTCTTGAAGGAAACCGTGAATCCGTGCCAAAAATTCATGAATATTATCTCCATGTTTCGTATGCAGCATGTTTTGTAAGACATCATATATTTTTTGTAATGAAGCGGTGCTTGAGTAAAGCTTGGCACGAGTGTCCCATATGTTATTGGTGGTTTCCAAGTGGACCACATTGTTGGCCACCTGCTCTTCCATGCTATTAATGAGCCAACTTGCCACCATGTTATCATCCTTAACCCACTTGTGGTAGGACACATCTTCTTCATCAATCGGAGGAGGAAAGTTAACAATGTGGCTCAAGAGGTCACGAGTAATAAGAACCCTCCGAACCGATTGTGACCAGCTCATGTAATTGGAGAGACCTCTAAGTGGAATTGTAGTATTACGGAGTATATCACTCTTATTACTATTGTATCCAATCTCCATAATGAGGCAAGTAAAATATGGAGGTCAAGGGAAAAGGCCTTCTTCAAAGAACAATTACTCTATGTAATTTGAAGAACCCGTAGACCAAATCAATCACCAACAAAAGAGAACAAGAACCAATTTCTTTCACACGGGCAAACACCAAATTATCAACAAATTTGTGCCTTTAGAAAGTGATAATAACATCCAGCCATCACTCAACTTCTCTTGTATTCATAAGAACAAAGAGAAGAAAGTAGATGCAATCGATTAGGCCTTAATCCAAACTCCAACACAAACGAGCAATAGATAAAAATTTAGAGAAGATTTAATGACAAACAAAGACACTTGGAAGAGATTTATCTTCAGCTCATGGGAGACTTCAACGTAAGAAAAAATTCAATTGTTGAAGTTAAAAAAAAAAGGGAACTACAAAGGGTAAATGGTTGTTGGCATTTCATCAAACATATAATGGGCATCCAACAACATAACACAAACCTATGAGCAACCTTAAGTAGGAGAAGATACAACAACATGTGCTAAAATTCTACCTCAAATGAGATGGATCCAAATTACATAAAGGTAATTGAATTTCACCCATCAATCTTAATAAGATGCAAACAGCAAATGATCTTGATCACTCTTGTAATTGATTTACAAGGAGTCAAGATTATAACATCAATTTAGTCATAGAAATAAATCTTTACAACATATAAAGATTTATCTTGACTTGATGTGACTCAAAATTCAAGAAGTAAAGAAAAACAGTAAAAAGGAGTATGTAAATTAGGAAAGGAAACAAAAAAAAAAGTAAATAAGAAGATGATGAACTTATCTCTTTATGATTGAACTCCTTTTACAACTTCTTGAACATATTTCATAATAACTTCATGAAGAGATCCTAAACTCCTTGCTCTGATACCATGTATAATTTAGGATCTCATGAAATAAACTTTAGATCAACAAGAAAGAAGAAGAAGAAGAATAAGAGAGAAGGATAAGAGAAGAAGAAGAACGTGGAAGAAGAGACGTTGGAATAAGGGAGAAGAGGGTTGCGTCAAAAAGAAAAATGAGGGCTGGACGAATTTGTGGAAAGAGAGGAGAGTGCTTCAATGCCCTACCTCTTAGCCAATGCCTTTATTTATAGTTTTACAATACCCTTAGGGATACAACTTGATCAAACAAAAGACATCAAAGGAACACATATTTACACTTATATGCTATCTTTATGGAAAGTACCATATTTTACACATATGCCACTCCTTTGACACATGGGCTTCTTGTCTTGAGCTTGTGGGCTTGAGCCCATCTTCCAACAGGTGTGAAGCGTTTTCTACTTAGGTTCATTTGATCAATCGCTTACCCTCTCCTAGGTTACACCATGTTTCTCTTTTTTATTAAGTTGTTTGGCCATTCTCCTTCATATTCTGATCTTTGGACATTTGGTTGTATTTATTTTGTGCATCTCCCTGCTCATGAACGACATAAACTTACAACTCAATCTGTTAAGTGTGTTTTTCTTGGTATGCTATACCTTAAAAGGGTTGTGTTTGTTATGTCCACATGCTCGTCGTATACGTGTTTCTAGGAATGTGGTTTCTTTGAAAGAATATTTCTTTCCATCTCATGTTGAGCTGCCATTTGCATCTTTATATCTTCTACCTTGCTTTTATGATTCCCTAACAAATGTTAAAAGGTTCAAACCTGGTTTTGTGTTTGGAAGACATAATCAACATGAGTCTGTTTCCACTTCCTCTGTGCCCCCTCACGATCTTGACTTGGCACCTGCTCCTACTCCTGCTCCTGCTCCTGGTTCCACCACTCTTTGTTGGTCTACTCGCCCTTCTCGACCTCCTAATTGGTATGGTTTCTCCTCCACTCTCTCCTGTGGCTACTTTATCCTTTATTTTCATTCCCTCTTACAAATAGGTCATGGAACATGAGTGTTGGAAAAATGCAATGCAAATAGAACTTCAAGCACTTGAGGAGAATCACACTTGGGATATTGTTTCTAGCCCTCCTACAATCAAGCCTCTTGGGAGTAAATGGGTTTTATCTATAAAGCTTCACTCTGATGGCTCTTTGGATATGTACAGAGCTAGTAGCTTTGGGCAACAAACAGGAATATGGGATTGATTATGAGGATACATTTTCTCTTGTTGCCAAAATGACCATGGTTCGAACCATCTTAGCTATTGTTACTTCCAAGTCGTGGCAACTGCATTAGATGGATGTGAGGAACGTCTTTCTTCACGGTGATCTTCAAGAAGAGATCTACATGAAGCTTCCCTTTGGTATGACTACTTCTTCTCCTCATGATGTCTGTAAGATAAGTCGTTCTCTGTATGGACTCAAGCAAGCTCCCCGGGCTTGGTTTGAGAAGTTTCGTACACTCTTCTTACCTTTATGTTTACACAAAGTTAGGATGATTCTTCTCTTTTCTTCCACAAGTCTGCATTGGGTATAGTCCTCCTCTTGGTTTATGTGGATGATATTATCATTATTAGCACTGATTGTGGTTTGATTACTAAGGTTCAACAGCTGTTGCATGCCACTTTCCATATGAAAGATCTTGGCCAGCTCACATACTTCTTAGGACTTGAAGTATATCATCGGGCCAATGGTATTTTCTTAAACCAACTTAAGGATATTCAAGATATTGTTACCTTGGTTGGTTTGGAGGACATTTCTTTTGTTGATACTCCTATGGAGGAAAATGTCAAATACAGGAAAGATGAAGGGGACCTTCTAGATGACCCTAGTCTCTATCGGCGCCTGGTTGGGTGTCTCATCTACTTGACCACTACTCAGCCCCGATATCTCCTATGTCGTTCATCAGGTCAGTCAGTTTATGTCCTCTCCTCGGCATCTCCATATTGCTGCAGTTCGACGCATCATCCGCTATCTTCGAGGTTCTCCTACTCGTGGGTTATTCTTTCCTACAAGACTCTCTCTTCAACTTGTTGCTTATAGTGATGCCGATTGGGCTGGGTGTTCGGATACACGTCGATCTACTACGGGTTGGTGTATGTTTTTAGGAGATGCATTAATTTCTTGGAGAAGAAAAAAACAAGATCGTGTTTCTAAATCCTCTACTGAGTCTGAGTATCGTGCCATGTCTACTGCTTGTTCTGAGATTGTATGGATATGCGGTCTTCTTGACGAGCTTGAGTTCCCTCAGACTACTTCTACCCCTCTTCATGCTGATAACACTAGTGCTATTTAGATTGCCACCAATCCCGTTTTTCATGAACACATTAAACACATTGAGGTTGATTGTCATTCTATCCGAGATAGCTTGGAGAGTCGGGTGATATCTCTTCCTTACATTTCTTCGAATCTCCAAGTAGCCGATGTCTTCCCCAAAGCAATGACTCGACAACGGCCTCAATTTTTAGTTGACAAATTGTTGCTGGTTGATTTACCAGCATCAATTTAAGGGGGGGATGTAATCGTATACAATTTTTATACGTATTTAGGAATTCTAATAGTTTAAGTGGGGAGGGGCATTATTGAAAATTTCTGTAGCTTATCACTTAAGGGACTATATAGAGAAAGGGGAACGAAATAAAGGCATGGGATTTTACCATAAATCTCTCTTAGTATTATCGATTTCGGAATTTATTGACAAGTGGAAGGTGAGAGAATCAAGAGGTGAAGCCGAGGATTGTGAGGCAATGAAAGTATAGAGATTCCTCCAGGAAAGAGCAACCAAAGATGGTGATGATGGGGGCGGATAGCATGCTATTTGTGGGAGAAAGGAGAAAAGAGCAATGGGAGCCAAGGCAAGGATTGGAAAAAATGGATTTTCCTTCATATATGGAAGAACTAGCTTTACCATTGAGGAAAAGCTGAACCGACAAAACCTAGTTATCACAGTCACTATCCAAAATGGAGACAAGAGATTCTTCATTAAAATACCAAAGATTGCTTGTGTCAGCTTTGTTCAGCAACTTCAAAACACATTTCGTGATCGAGCCTCATGTAACAGAACCAGAGAACTCTACATGGTTAACCTGGTTTTCTACTATGTGTTTCAATACAGAGACACTTGGGAGTAAAAAATACTGCATGCAGAGTTGAAATGACAACGGTAGGATCTACATCTCAGAGGAGACCACAAATAGCTTGGATGGAGCTTATTCAAAGATGGCCTTTGCAGTTTTACCAGATCCCAAAGCAAACAAGCACAACCACCCTACAACCACAGCATTCACTTGAAAACTGTTGAAATGTATAGCTGTATAGCGTGATCGGAGGAAATTGTATAGCGTGATTGTTTCCTCCGATCCCGTGATTATATTCTTGATTCTATTCCTTGATTTTAGGATCAATTTAGATCCTAAAATCAACTTGTAATGTATTATAAATAGCCTCCTAACGGAGAAGAATAAAACTCATCGGAAAATCATTCGTTCAACCTTTGTTATTATTTTCGGTTCTCTGTTTTACATGGTATCAGAGCAGGAGAATTATCCTCTCTTCTCCATCGCAGAAAGTTGGAGCTAAGTGCTCCTGTAATCGCCGAAGGAGGAAGCCGGAGGAAGAAACAATCCGTCGGAGTTGCAGAACTCTGTTTTTTCTGCAACTCCATATTCCGGTTGTCCCGACGCCAAAAGAACGTCGCCGACGCCAACGACGGCACCACCACCTGTTACGACTGAAGTCGACGCTCCGCTGCCATTGCCGAAGACGAAGGCTGCCGTTGCCAACGACAAAGACTGCCGTCACCGGAGACGAAGGCTGTCGTTGCCGAAGACGAAGTGTTTTACGTAGTCGAAATCACGTCGCCGACGACGGCACCACCACCCTATTCCGACTGAAGCTGACGCTCCGCTGCCGTTGCCGAAGACGACGGTATTTATTTTTTAACTTAGGTACTGTTGATTTATTTTTCCTGTCGACCCAGACTGGCGGGTCGACCGAATCGGACCGAACCGGTCTAAACTCGAACCGGATCGAACCAGCACTGGAGCGGACCAGAAGTGAATCCGCCCAGATCGTACCGAACCGGACCAGATCGAATCGGACTGGACTGAATCGAACCAGACCGGAATAGAAAAAAAAAACTTTCAGATCGATGGCCACCACTACAGGCGCATCCACCGACCTTATCCCATCACCACAGATTATAGTCCACCAAGATAATTCTGCGTTTCCAACTGGAATTATCCTCGATGAGACCAATTATTCATTATGGTCCCAACTCATGGAGATGCGAATTGGCGCACGCAACAAAGCTGGATACCTCACTGGCGAAACAAAAAAACCAGCATCTGGTGATGCTAATCTTGGAGCATGGATTACTGTAAATCAAAGAGTCAAAAGTTGGCTTATTGACTCCATGAGTCCATTGCTCATGCAGCGATTTATTCGCCTCTCCACTGCCAAGGAGATATGGGAAGCAGTATCAAAAATATTCTATGATGGATCTGATGAAACTTGTATATTTGAGCTGAACCAGAGATCTTTTTCTACCAAATAAAATGGTAGACTGTTATCCACATACTACAATGAACTGGTTGCTATTTTCCAAGAGATTGATCATCGAACTATATCTCAGGAAGGAACAGTCGAAGGGCTAATCCAGTTGCACTCTGCAATGGCTAGGCTTCGGGTTTATATTTTTCTTAGTGGGCTTGACTCCGAATTTGATCAAGTTCGTGGAGAAATTTTGCGAAAAGATCTCAAACTTGATTTGGAAAGTACATATGCCTATGTCAGAAGCGAATATCAACAGAGACAGACAATGGGGAGCTATCGCCCAGTCTCCGAGAACTCGGCGATGTTGGTCAACCAAAACCGACAAGGATCATCAAGTAGTCGGAACCCTCAATCCTCTGGCAAAGGTAACAATCGTGTATGTATTCACTGCGAAAAAAAGGACATTCACAACACCGGTGTTATGAGATTATTGGCTATCCGGAGTGGTGGGATTTCTCGAAAAATCCCCGTAACAAGACTGCTGGGAAAACTATGGTGACATCCATGGAAGAGAATCAGGAGCTACCTACTTCAAATGTTGCCCATCTAGGTATTCTCGATAATGCATTAGTATTTTCTGTACATTCTAAGAATAGACCTTGGATTATTGATACAGGTGCATCCGATCACATGACAAGGGATCCCAGTCAGTTACAATCCAACCTACCTTCTCCACAATCTGTTACAGCCAATGGTAGTACCTCTCCTATTACTGGGGAAGGATCTATTATCTTATCCAATAATCTGACATTAGATACTGTCCTTGTGGTTCCCTCTCTTGAATATAACCTTTTGTCTGTTAGCCAAATTACTTCCACTCTTGCTTGTACTGTAACTTTTTGGCCCTCATTTTGTGTCTTTCAGGACATCCTAACCCGAAAGATTCTTGGTTATGGTGTTAGACGGGGCAAACTCTACTATTTGGAGTTGACAGAGAATGGGGGATCGAAAATCAGTCAGACCAATCAAGTTAGCAGTGAAGATAATGCTCAAACAATTGTATGGTTATGGCACCGATGATTAGGCCACCTTTCCTTTGGTTATCTTAAGAAATTACGACCTCAACTTTTTTCAGGTTTGACTGATGTGCATTTTCATTGTGATACATGTGAATTGGCTAAAAGCCACCGTATTGCTTATTTCCCGAGTTTGAATAAAAGTTTCGAACCTTTTGCGGTTATTCATTCTGATGTTTGGGGTCCAGCCAAGATTCCCTCTATTTCTAGAGCTCGTTACTTTGTGACATTTATTGATGAATGCACTAGAATGACTTGGGTATCTCTGCTTATCCACAAAAGTGATGTGTGTCTAGCCTTTCAGAAATTCCATAAAATGATACATACTCAATACCAAAAGCAGATTCGTGTTTTGCAATCTGATAATGGTACTGAGTTTGTTAATGCTTCTCTCGAAACATTTCTGACCACTCATGGAATTCGTCACCAGACTTCTTGCACCTATACTCCCCAACAGAATGGATTGGCAGAAAGAAAGAATAGACAAATTTTGGAAGTAGTACGTGCCTCTCTCTTTGGCATGAACATGCCTCGATTTTATTGGGGTGAAGCTATCACATCTGCTGCCTACCTCATCAATCGAACACCTTCTAGAGTACTGGATTTTCAAACTCCTCTACATAAGCTGCAATCCCTGATTTCAATTCCCCATCTTCCGAATCTTGAACCCCGAATTTTTGGGTGTACCGCTTATATTCATATCCCAAAGATCTTGCGAAATAAATTTGATCCATGTGCCAAGCGATGTGTATTTGTTGGCTACTCTGATCTTCAAAAAGGATATCAGTGTTATGATCCACACACCAACAAGCTCCATGTGACTTTAGATGTCTCCTTCCATGAATCAATCCCTTATTATTCAGGGGGAGTTTCTTGGACATCTCTTCAGGGGGAGAGTTCAAATGAAGAGAATGTTCCACATGAAACTAACGGAGATGTTGAAAGAGGTACCGAATTTATTGAGTTAGAAGCGGTGAATGAATTTTTTAAGTGTCATGATGTGCAACAAGACTGTGATTCAGTAATTTCACCTGAAGAACCCCCAGAGTTGCCCCCGTTTGCACCAACAACTGAAGAATCAACCCAGAATGTTCCTCCTCAGGTAAATACGAATCCTGTGTTTGATGAGTCTACTGAAACATGTCTTCCTATAGAAAACATAACCTCTAGATATCCACAAAGATTGAATAGGGGAGTTCCAAAAAAACAGTATGAACCTGATCTTGAAGCAAAGACCAAATACTCAATCAATAACTATGTGTCCTCCCATAGGTTGACTAAATCATATGCATTTACTATTGATCAATTATCCAGGGTTTCTATTCCTAGTAATGTGCACGATGCATTAGCTGATCCAAAATGGAAAAAAGCGATGAACGAAGAGATGGAGGCTCTACAAAAAAATGCCACTTGGGAACTTGTTCCCCAACCTAAAGGAGTAAAAACAATTGGATGTCGATGGGTGTTCACATTGAAACTCAAACCGGATGGAAGCATTGACAGATATAAAGCTCGGCTAGTTGCCAAAGGATATACGCAAAGGTATGGGATAGACTATCAGGATACTTTTGCACCAGTAGCTAAGATCAATACAATTCGTATTCTTATATCTATAGCAGCAAATCGAGACTGGCCTCTGCAACAATTTGACGTTAAAAATGCCTTCCTCAATGGAGACTTAGAAGAAGAAGTCTACATGGAACTACCACCAGGTGTAAAAAATGGTTCTTTATCTCAAGGTAAAGTTTGTAAATTGAAGAAGTCATTGTATGGGCTGAAACAGTCACCTAGAGCATGGTTTGGGAGATTCTCGGCTACAATGAAGGAGTTTGGTTATAAACAAAGTAACTCAGATCATACTTTGTTTATAAAACACAAAGAAGGAAAGGTAACAACATTAATTGTATATGTTGATGATATGGTCCTGATAGGAGATGACCCAGGTGAAATGCAAGCTTTACAGGAGTATTTAGCTACTAAATTCGAAACCAAAACTTTCCCCCACTACCATCACGACTAGAAACCAGAACTTCCTCACCCACCTGTCCCACACCAAGTGCCACCCAAAACCACCCCTCAGAATATTGATGAGGAAAGCCCAACCATTGTGATTCCCTCACAGACTCTCATGGAGGGTAGAGAGAACAATGCAAAGTGCCCAGTGATCATGACAAACGTTGAGACTTGCTGGAAAAGACATTTGTCAGTGGCTCTCAAAACTAGCCTCTCCCAGGAACCCATATGCTCATACCTGAGGGCGGGAGGGAATGGGGGGGGGGGGGGAGGGGGAGAGGGAAGAGGGGGTGCTTTGGTAAGGAATTTCTGACATTCTTTTCTCATCAGGTCTTTGCTGCAATCAGAGATTGGAGTCTAGTCAGTTCTGAAAATTCTTATGGAGCATGGATCTGCATACATGGACTCCCAGCGAAACACCGGCAACAGTCTGTCATCCTGTTGATCACAAACACCTTCAGACATGTTATAAAATGGGATGCAACCATAGCTAACCTGGTGATAGTCAACTATGCCAAGATATTCTTAACCTTGCTAACCTTTTGGAGGGATCACAGATGCTGAAACTATAAGCTAGGGAGGAGCAGTTCTGGATCATAATCATGTTCAAGAAATTTACCAGAGGAACCAAAGATACAGCAAAAGAGAGGAAGTTCAAGCAAGAATAAGACTAGTTAACCACTCAGGTGCAGGTGACTTATCGCCAAACCAGTACCTAGTGGACTCACACTGCAGTTCCACTAGCTGTACTGACTCGGATAACAAGTCTGACCAGGACGAGGACCAAGCCACCCAATCCTAAATTCACATTTGAATTCAAACCTCACCCCTATCATCTATAATACTGAAAAGAAAGTAGCTGCAATTCTGGATCCTGAGCTTTCAACCCTCGGCTTTTTAAACACTCAGAGCTTGTTCCCCTGCCAACTCACTCAGACACCCCATGACCCTGATGGCGACAACTCCTTAGAACTAGCTCAACTGGCCTCACTGGCCTCTAGGATAAATCCCCACCAGCTGATACAAGCGCACCTTTTGCCAATCCCAGCTCTCACCCTTGACCACTCCCTCATAAATCCAAGACCTGAAACTGACCAAGAAAACAACCTAGACTAGTTCCACCAATCGTCCAAGCACACATAAGGCAAATTGACGAATCCCACAATAGCCAAGGCCCAAAACCAGTTACCCAACCTGAACCCACTCTCACACATTAATGCCTGGCCACCTTTCTTTTACAGAGAACCACACAAAACACATCCATGCCATGTCAGGAAAGAACATGAACCACATCAACTCCAAAACACCTTCTCTCTCTCCTGCAGCCCCCCACAAATTCTGCTCCCATGCCATTATTCCAAAGCCGACAGAATCTCCTCAAATTACAGAGCCCATGAACATTGAGTCGAAAATAATACTTCAATTTCAGTCATATTTTCTCATTCACATCATCGGCTTAAATAACCGTTTTACAGAATATACATGGAAGAATTATGAGTGATTAACGGGATTACACAATCACCGGATTTACAAAATATTTTCATGATTTCTCTTTAAGGGAATAAATATTAGAGTAAATCTTAACACTCCCCCTCAAGTTGGTGCATAGATATCACTCATGCCCAACTTGTCAAGACAATTGTTAAAAGCTCGGTAAGACACTACCTTGGTTAGCACATCGACAAGCTGATCCTCAGATCGAACATGAGGGAATTCAATGATTCTTGCTTCTAACTTTTCTTTAATAAAGTGTCTATCAACTTCAACATGTTTAGTTCTATCATGTTGGACTGGGTTGTGGGCAATATCACATGCTACCTTATTGTCACAGTATAATTTCATAGGACTTGTCTGCTCAATATGTAATTCTTGTATCAGATTTTTGATCCATAATAATTCACATATTGCCTTGGCCATTCCCCTGTATTCGGCTTCAACTGACGATCTAGCCACCACCTCTTGTTTCTTACTTCTCCAAGTGACCAAATTTCCACCTACAAATGTAAAGTATCCAGATGTAGACGGTCGATCATCTATTGACCCAGCCCAATCGGCATCGGTATAACCTTCAATTTTCAAGTCACTTCCCTTTTTAAATAAGATTCCTTTCCCTGGAGATCATTTCAAGTAACGCAAGATACGGTTGACGACATTCATATATTCTTCACTTGGAGAGTGCATAAATTGACTAACCACACTTAGTACATAAGCTAAGTCTGGTCTGGTATGTGCAAGATACATTAACCTCCTAACTAGTCTTTGATAAGGCTCCTTGTTAGCAGGGACTTGATCTAAATGTGTTCCCAGTTTCAAATTTTCTTCCATAGTAGTACTGACTGGATTACATTATGTCATATTAGTTTCCTTCAATAAATCCAAAGCATATTTTCGTTGAGATAGAAAAATTCCTTCCTTGGATCTTGACACTTCAATACCAAGAAAATATTTTAAGTAGCCAAGATCTTTCATTTCAAATTCTCTAGCAAGATGACTTTGCAATGATTTCTTTTCTTCTGGATCATTCCTAGTTACTATCATATCATCAACGTACACTATAAGAGCTGTGATGGCCTCCTTGTTATATTTCAGGAAGAGAGTATGATTTGAGTTGCTTTGCTTGTATCGATAGATTTCATAAAATTTGTGAACCTTCCAAACCACGCCCTCGGGGACTGTTTCAAACCATATAGGGATTTCCTCAATTTACATACTTGTCTGCATCCTTTGTTTTGCATAATACATCTAGGAGGCAATTCCATATATACTTCTTCTTGGAGATCTCCAGGAAAAAATGCATTTTTAACATCAAACTGATATAAGGGCCAGTCAAGAATCACAACCAGAGATAATAGAATCCGAACAGTGTTAATTTTGGCCACTGGTGCAACTATCTCCATATAATCGATCCCGTAGGTTTGAGTATATCCTTTGGCGACAAGTCTTGCTTTGAACCTTTCAATGGTGCCATCGGCTTTATATTTAATGGTAAATACCCACCTACATCCAACTGGTGTCTTTCCTATAGGTAGGTCAACCACTTCCCATGTTGAATTCTTTAGGAATAGATATAGCAGATAATTGATTCACAAATACTTCATTTGCCTTTGACAATCTATGATAAGACAAAAAATTATGCATGAGATACTGAGATTTAAAGGTGAGAAGAGGTTCATAATGGACTCTAGGTTTTCCTCTTGTGGTTCGATGAGGTAGCACTCTTAGTTGAGTTTTGGAACTTACCAGAGGCTCAAACAAAGACTCAAGCTTAGAAGGCAATTGATCCATTAGTACATTATGAAGGGGTGAAGATGTCAGCTGAGACTCTGGTTACATCACTTCCACCTAATCTTGTTTGTCTCCATCCTGTGAGATGTCAGTTGAAACTCTGGTTGCATCACTTCTATCTGGTCTTGTATCATTTTGATGCTCACTGCTGTAATCTGAATACTTACCACTTGTAGTATCCAAAATATCCAAATGATGATTAATGGTCTGCAATTCAATCTTGTTCTCCCCCTAAATTGAAGATTCGGGAGTAGAATAATACATGTGATCTTCATGAAATACCACATCACGAGTGACATACAATTTGAAACATGGAGGATGATAACATTGATAACCTTTCTGATGTTGAGCATAACCAACAAAGACACACTTGAGAACTCGGAGTTCCAATTTATTTCTCAATGGCTTATGGAGATGAACAAAGGCTACACACCAAAAAACTTTAGGTGGCAGATTCAGCACTGTAGGTGAACTTATAGCTTCATGAAGAACACTCAAGGGAGTCTTAAATTGTAATGCAATCAATGGTATTCGGTTAATAAGATAAGTTATAGTTGTGATGGCTTCACCCCAATAACTAGCCGACATATGAGCTTCAAACAAGGAAGCATGAACAACCTCAAGAAGTTGGCGGTTCTTTCGCTCTGCGACCCCATTTTGCCGAGGGGTGTATGGACAAGTAGTTTGATGACTAATACCATGATCATCTAGATATTCTTTCAAACCTTGATTAACAAATTCTCCACCATTGTCACTACATAGAGTTTGTATTGTAGAATGGTACTGAGTGGCTATCATTTTATGAAATTGTTTGAACAATGAACTAACTTCACTTTTTGATTTCATTAAGCAAATCCAAGTCATCCGGGTATGATCATCAATAAAGGAAACAAACCACCGTTTATCACTCAGAGAGGCTATATTTGCTGGACCCCATACATCAGAGTGGATAATCATAAAAGGTGTTGGACTTCTATTCATGCTTATTTGAAATGAAAAATGATGGCTTTTAGCCAATTCACATACCTCACACTTAAAATCTGAAATAGATAATCTAGCAAATAGTTTTGGAAACAATTTCTTTAAATAACCAAAAGATGAGTGACCCAACCTTTTATGCCATAACCAAATCTCATTTTTTGCAGATTTATTCACAAAGAATGTTTGAGCTAACTGATGAGAACTCTCAGGCTTCAAATCAATGTAATTCCCCCTTCTAGTACTAGAACCACACACAATAGTTAGGCCAAAAAATCACAATACAATGCACAGTGCGAGTTATTTGAGCCACTAATAAGTTATGATTAAGGTTTGAAACTACTAATACAAAATCAAAACTCATATTTTCAGTGAGGGTGATGGAACCTTCTCCAATAATGTGAGAGGGAGTACCATTTGCTATAGATACGATATGTTTTTCAGATGGTTTCATACTTTCAACATGATGATTGTCAAAGGTCATATGATCAATAGCACCAGAATCAATTATCCATTCACTATTTCTAATAGGAGTGGAAGTATTAAGAACCTTATCGGATGTAGCGGAGGTGGAGGGTTCTGCTACTGCAACGGAAGCATGATTATTTGGTTTAGTGTTCCGTTTGCCAGACACTTTAGTAGGATCCCACCATTCTGGATACCCAATAAGTTCATAACATCTTGACTTTGTATGCCGAGTCTCACCACAGTGAGTAAAAATATGCTCTGGTTTTGATTCATTCGACATGATGCAAGAAGATCGGTAGATCGGTGATGATCACCCAAAAAATATTGGTCTAGCGGTCTGCTTTCTGTTCTCTAGGTTGACCCGGTTTGGGTCTCTGCTTTTGGTCCGATCAAAGAACTGGTCCGGTCCGCTTTCTAAATAATTTTTTTGGTCCGGTCCGAGAACTTGTCTGGTCCGGTCTGCCAATGAGTTGACCTGGGTTGGGTATCTATTTTTGGTCCGGTCCAACAAATGGTCTGGGTCTTTGGTTTTCGGTTCAGTTCAAGAAGTTGTTTGGTTTGGCGACCCGCCAAAAAAAATAAAATCGGGACCGAAGTTAACGGAAGCCAAAAAAAAAAATTTCGTACCTTCGTCTTCTTTGTCGAGACGGTACGTTTCTTCCTCGTCGCCGGCACCAATTGGGCTAGCGGTTTGCTCTAGACGGTGCGTCTCTTCCTCTTCACCGGCACCGATTGGGCTGGCGGGTTGTTGGCGTTGTGGGTGACGTTCAGAAGGTTCGTCTTCGTCGAGACGCACGCTGGTGCGGCGCTGGTGAGGTTCGTCGTCGGTTGGCGACGCTTTCTGATGGAAGGCCAAGCAGTGGCTCGGTTGCGGTCGTCGGTGGCTGGTGGAAGGCCGAGCGGTGGCTCGGTTGCGGTCATTAGCAGTTGGTGGAACTTCCTAACAGCACTTTTGCCGCTCTGACAGAGCTTTCGACTTTGGCAACAAGAGACTACGGGAAAGAGATTTCGCTTTGTTCTTCGGGGATGAGAAGGAGAAGAGGAGGATTCTCTTGCTCTGATACCAAGTTGAAAATAATACTTCAATTTCAGTCATATTTTCTCATTCACGTCATCACACCCGTGGACGTCGGCCCGCAAAGTAGGGGTGTGATGTTATGGTCTTGGGTTAAGTACCTATGTCTTCTGCTCCGAGCAGGCTGGTCTTTTGGGTAGTATTGGCTAGGTGCTTAAAAAATTAAGGCCCAATTATTGGTTGATGATGATGTATTTACATTGAAGAAGACATTCAATAAAGTAGTTCGAGCTGAGATGGCTGTGATTACACAAGGCAGCAAGGATAACAAGGGGATAGAGGCTGCTGGCCTCTATACACAGTTGACACAAATCTATTAGAGGCGCCTCATGGACATGGGGGAAGTAATAGGGGATGAAGTAGAGACAACACTAATCATGGTGGAGGTCCTGAAGATGGTATAAGTGAGAGGAGATGTGTCTATTGTGGTCAAAGTAATCCTTTCTCAGATAAATGTTGGGATTAGTTTGGTAATCCTATTTGGGCTAATTTGAGTATTGTGGAAGGTAGTAAGAACTCATCTAACCATCCTGTAGGAATCGTTCCAAGTGCTCCAGTTGAACTTCAGAAATTTGTATAGAGAATGGCATAGTTGACCTCATCCAATGATTTTATAAATCCGAATTATCTTGCAACAACAGCCACAACCACCATGGCTAGTTTAGGTGTGTCTGCTTTCCATACGTCCCTTGCCACTTCGTGGGTAATTGATTCTAATACGTCCAATCACATGCCAAGTATGTCATCCTACAAGTCTTAGTCAATCCTCCGTGTTTAAATATGTTACCCTTGTTGACAGTTCCACTTCTCTTTAGTGGAGTAAAGAAGATTAGCTAGCCTACTTCCTTCTTACTTTGAAGTATAAAGAGGAGCATTGTGCGCCTCCTTCCTTTTGAAGTATGAGAGCTGCTATTATTATATTCACACCCTAAATTCCTCAAATTACTTTCTTTAGTTTGGTTTTGTTAAAATCACTTCGAAGCAATGTCTATTTTTTTTAAATACGAATGTATAAACTACTAAAAAAGGAAGAAAGTACAACAAACCTAGCTAGGCGGGCCTTCCTCCACAACATAGTGTTGGAGTGAAATACCCAACTTCGCCTGAATGTCTGCCAAATGATTGGCAGATTGTGGAATGTGCTTCCAATTACAGTTTATAAAAGAAATTAAATTACAAATATCAAAATACATATCCCAATGCTGCCAAGGAGGTAGGATTGACTTTCCACACCAATCAATGACAATTTTTGAGTCCCCTTCGATACAAAGGGGACCGTGAAAAGATTTGAAGCCCGTTGAGCAGTCCTGAGAGTTCAATAGTGGTGGAGTTGGAGACTCCAAGTGGCCCAATGAAGGAGAAGAGGAGACAACCATTTGCATCATGGATAACTCCACCATATCCCACAGGACCAGGACATCCAAGAGTGCTTCCGTCAAAGTTTAGTTTCTAATGGCCGACTGGTGGAGGGGCCTAGATAGTAATTTTTGGGAGGGGGGGGGGGGGGGCGATAAGGCTGAGTCAACCCAACAACCATCTGTTAGTTTTCTCTAAGATTGGACCACTAAAACTTCTAAACTTCTTTCGAGTCAATGGACAAGTTATTACGTTACCCAGAATATTATCTATCAAAATTTCAATAGGGGTAGATTTAAAGTTGAATTTTCTGCTTTTTCTTTCCTTCTATAGAGCCCAAAGGATATGTCCAACGCAGCATGAGAGAAGCAGCTTTCCGAACTTTGGGAGTTTAGCATTGGTGATTGAGAGAATAGTGAATGATAGATATTGTGAGAAGCAGTATTGAAACCAAATTTTATTTAGGAGGGTAATCTTGACAGTATGGGCATAATGGCAAGATAAGAGTATATGGTTGGCAATTTCTAGAGAATTTTGGCAGAAGGGATAAGAGGGATCTTGGAAGGGGGTTCCATACCGAATTAAAGAATCCAAGGTGAGGATTCTGTTCCTACAAGCGCTACAGATAAAGAATTTTGCCCGTGAGGAGAAAATACTGAATGATAGATATTGTGAGGAGCAAACTGAAACCCAATTTTATTTAGAAGGGTAGTCTAGACAGTATAGGTATAATGGCAAGATAAGAGTATATGGAGATAAGAGTGTATGGTTGACAGTTTCTAGAGAATTTTGGCAGAAGGGGTTTCCACGCCGAATTAAAGAATTCGAGGTGAGGATTCTATTCCTACAAGTGCTCCATATAAAGAATTTTGCACAAGGGGGTCCAGGCAATGGCCGCAGAGTGATTGGGATTGTTTGAATTGGAGTTGCTGAGGAAGTTGTAAGATGAGGTAGTTGAGAAGGTACCTTTAGGATAGGGGGTCCAAATCAGTGTATCAGGCTGAGACTGGGATTTTACCGTAGAGAGACTAGTGAGGAGATTAGAAGCCAGAATGGCTTCAGAATCCGAAAGAGCTCTTAGGAAGTTCAAATTCCAGCCACCGGTTTCAGACCATAGGTCTGAGATAGAAGCATCAATGTTTCTTGCCAAGTTTGAGATGGACTCCAAACTATTGTTTAGGTTGCATCGTCCAATCCACCAATCGGACCAAAATTTTGTGAGGCTTCCATTACCGACATAACATTTAACTGCCTTCTTGAAATTAGGAAGACCAATGCCCATTGACCTACTACCTAAAAGAGTAGGAGTGTGCCCAACATCCAAATTTCATGAAGTGTTTTTATTCTTCACCCAAGAGGTGTTTTTTGTTTCAGATACCCTTAGAAAGTGATTAGTCTCTCTGTTGTGCCCTACATTTGAGCTATTTTTTCTCCTTTGAAATTGAGAGGAGTGTGTTTTAGAATATGACCGTTTTAACTTGTATATGAAGCTTTGTAGTATGGCTAAGAGTATTTTTTATTCTCTCGCCATTATGTTGTACAAGTTGGGTCTCTTTGTAGAGAAAAAAGAGATCCCCAACTTGAAGAGGAGAAGTAGGAGAAGTACAAGAAGTACAAGAAAGAGGTAACTAATAATTAAGAATTCCACGTGTTGTGGTAATCAAATTTTACATGACTAGAATATGCAAGTAAGGGGAAGACAATATGAGAACAAGGTGAAGACTACAAGCAAGATGTGAACAAAAAGAAGATGAATCAAAGCAAGGTAATCAAAATTTCCACAAGATCGGAATTTCTTCTCAAGCCACACAAGATCGAAATTTCAGGTCAAGGATATAAGTTTCTTGACCTAGATTATTTTCAAGTGAATTTACAAACACTAGCTTGAGCGGGAGTGTTAAGAGACACCCATGTATGTAGGGGTGCCATGGCTAGTAAATAAGGAGAACTTTCATAGAGATGACATAGAATTATAATTATGTAAGCTGGTGTATATCCTCTTATGTCTTTTTTTAAGCATGTAGCCCTAAGGGCATTGTAGTCATGTAAACACCTTCATAAACCTATAAATATAGCCTCAATGCATGGGGTAGAACATTCAAACCTCTTCTTCTTGGCTCAAATTCATCCTTACACCTTTTTTTTCCTCTTCCTTATCTCTCTTGGTTTCTTCTTTCCTGTCTCCCAAAAGCTAGAATTTCTCTCTGCTCTCCTTCCATTGAGATCTCTTGAGTTTATGTCTTGACCCTAGAAATTAACACGATACAAGTTTAGTTAAAGTCTGCACAATTGTGTAATCATTAACCTAAAATTTTACAACTACTACATTTGGATGTTGAAGGTAGAAAATCATTCACCAATTTGAAATTTGTGCCAAAGTTGACAACATCTTCAAGTTTTCCTTTGTCAAGTGTTGTCTTTGATGATTCCAATAATTGGCGTTCATCTGTAGATGAACATGTTACTTGTTACAAGGGAAAACACATGAAAAATTTAGAGTTCATCAGTTATATTAAATTAGTAATACTAATATTAATATTGAGTTTTAGGACTTTATGGATTTAACTCATGGAGAAAAAGAGAGAGACACCCATTGGGAGAAAAACAAGAAGAAGAAAAGGGTTATGGACTTATGTCCTATCCCTCCCCTGAAGATCAATTTATAGATTAATGAAACTATAATATTATAATTATGCCCCTAGAAATTCAACTAATTACATCAATGCCATCTCTATGAGATGGCTCTTTATTTACCATTCTACCATCACTATATGGGCATATGAGCCTTCTTCTTGATATGTGGGCCTTGAGCCCATCTTGCACATCTCTTAGATGTTTGGGCCTTCCTTGGTCTTATGGGCTTGAGCCCATCTTCTAACACACTTGGATATGCGGGTTTTCCTTGGTCGTGTGGGCTTGGGCTCATTTTTCAACACTCCCCCTAAAGCCGGGGGTGAGAGAACATCATGAACACTGAGCTTGTTGCAAATGGTGTATAGGATCTTCCCGTATAAAATGGCAGTCCACCATATCTTCCAACACTCCCCCTCAAGCTAGTCTTCCAAGAGGCCCAACTGGCATAATATAAGTGAGAGTAATATCACTCCTAGCCGTAAGACATCACTCCATACTCCACTTAAATAACTCATGCTGGATGTTGGGCACACTCCTATCTTCTTTAGGCAGTGGGTCTATACGCAGTGCTCAAAAGTGTAATAAAACTTCTCTATCATTGTGTTCCTCCATAGGATACCGACTCTCAAATGGTAGGAGTAATAAATGCCAATTAAGGGGGATAATGCCATCACCCGAAAGATAACATTTTGGGGCCACCATATGCTTTCTTCTTTATCAGAATAACCAATGGTGACAAAATCAGCAACTACGAAATCCTTCTTCAATAATAATATCCAGCCAAAGAGACATAATAACAACAACTAAAATGGGCATAAAATTATCCACTGCGAGTCCATGAAGGTTGTGCACCAAATAATATGTTGACCATGGAATAAGCTGCCAAAACCTCGAAATAATAATCAAGTTGGAGAAAAAAGAAATTGAGTCAAATAGTAGTCTAATATAGCCGAGTCACAGAAGAAATATGTATAGAACTTGGGACCTAGCTTGTATAACTGAGGTAGAAAAACAGTGGGAGGGGTTAGGTTGACCCGGACCCGAGTTGACCTAGACTGATTTGACTCAGGTTAACCCAATCGGGTCAGAAGTAGAAGCAGCTAACCCAAGTGGGTTGCTGGTTCGCTGGGTTAACTCGGAATGGACCGGGTCTCAATCAAAATAGGTGTGATTCAGTTTAGCGGATGAAAACCATTAGTTTGTTGGATTAAAATCAACTCTTCCTAACTTAGGATGTCTTTTAATTAGGAAATATGCCATCGTCTTCCCCGCGCTGTTGGCTCCCGAACAGTGCAGGATCAAAACCAGCTCAATAAACCGGTTGAAAGATTTTGGCAGCGGCAAGATACGATTCTATCTTCTGAAGATAGCAGAGAACTCAGATTAAAAATAGTAACTGGTAGAAAATAATGTTAGGAATTAGACGCCTTAATTCCAAACTAACGCAAGCAATAATAATAAACACAGAAGAAAGAAAAAGCTAGCACGAGGACAAGCAAGATTTATACAGGTTCGCCTCAAGGTGAGATTACGTCTTGTCTTTCGCCGTTGTAGTAATCCACTATGAAAATGAAAATAGTTTACAAGAGAAATCGCACACACTTACAAGTGTTTTTCTCTAACTTCTCTAGGGTCACAATAGATGCTTCTCCATGATGATGATAAAACCCTAATAATAGCGTCCCCAGATATAAAGAGAAAATTATGGCAATCACAATACAAAAGTGAAATCCCCAAACTGCCCTTAATGAAACAGCAATCAATATATCAATTTGCGTACCAACTCAGCTTAAGGCATTGATTAGGCTCCACAACTTAACAATCTCCCACTTGGATACTAATCCATCATCAATATCTCCTTTCTAGCACGCAAAAAAAAAGTTTATACATTTTCATTCAAAAATAAATAAATAATCTCTTCTGCAGCGGCGACAACTTCTCAATCCTCAAAGAGAGGTCCAAATGAAGTTGCACACAACTTCACTTTCTCGATCATAACTGTCTTCATCAATATATCAGCCGGATTTTGACTCCCTTGAATCTTCTCAAGTGCTAAGACTCCATCCTCCAGAGCCGATTTGATGGAGTGATAACGTACTTGTATGTGTTTTGTTATGGCATGATAAATATGGTTCTTTACTAAATGAATAGCACTCTGACTGTCACAATACAACACATTTTTCCCATGCTTGAGACCTAATTCTTCCAAGAAAGACTGCAATCATTCCATATCTTTGATGACTTTAGTCACGACGACATATTCTGCCACAGTAGTGGAAAGAGCAACTATCTTATGAAACTTAGAGACCCAACTAACTGTAGTACCAATGTGTATCCATATCCAGTGGTACTCTTCTAATCAACTATGGTTTTATGTTTATTGAGTTCTTATTGTATTGTTGGCTGCATATGAAATAAGGAAGTGGATTGAAGGATTGATGCTTGTTTCGCTTGTATTCAAAGCACCTTCATGGATTGAGTGGCTATACAACGATATTTTCTTGGATCCTTTCTTGATCTTGTATTCAAATTTACTATACGTGTCCAATAATATTGATAGATAATTTTTGAAATATATGTACCTGATGTCCAGTGTCCTATATTACTATGGGATGTGTAGCATGGTCAAGGAAATGTTGCTTTAGAGGTAGGTCAGTAAGGTAATTCTAAGTAGTCTTTTAGTTACAGTTGCTTACTCGGGGGTCACTTTTTAGTTTTTGAAATTCAATGGTTCAGTTACTTTATGATACCCTTTTTGATCATGTGTTGTAGGAAGTGTGTGGGAGTACACAAGTTCTTGAATCGAATATTGTATTGGCATGCAGAAGTGTGAGTGATTTTTCTCTTATCTTACGATAAACACAAGTGGAAAGAAGGACAATCTTTTCTTGATGGCAATGAGACTTTTAATTTTTCCCTACAGTTACTTAGTGAGAGGTAGAGTGCAAATGTTTTGAGGTTCCTTGAGGCCATCAATGGGTATGCCTTGGTTATCTTTCTGAAGTTTCTAATTCTAGAATTTGGTCTATATGTGTTATATTTAGAATCAGTTAAACCAATAACACTTGGGAATTTTTGTAGGATACCTGACATTACAGATGGATTGAAAAGATTATAGTGCAGGATACTCATATTTGTTGGTGATAACTCACCATTTCATGCTAAGGCCCTGCACATACGTCTAAACTCGACAAAAGATTCAGCACATTGGTGGAGGTAATTAAATAGATAGTGTATATATAGTAACCATGTAAACAATATTCTTGAGATTTTTATTTTATTTTTGTGATGCTTTCAGGTTCAAGCGTGTGGTACCATGGTTACAGAGGAGCAGCCCCATGCAATGCAATGATGATACCAATAGAATAATTTCTCACGGGTTATGTTTTGTATCGACCATGCCAGCCCACCTAGTCCTTTGAGCGGTTTATGCATTTCACTTGAACTTTTTTTTGCTAGAAAGCATGGGTTTGAAGCTGAAGCCAATTAAAACTTGTGTTTCACTTCAAGCATGACAATGCAAAGGAGAGATTTAGGTTCAATTTTTCACACATATAAAGCATAAATTGTTCTTGTAATATGCCAGATTTCGGTTGTTGGATGGGGGTTGACACTGGGGATGAGGCATTCTCAAAGCAGGTGGTTAGGATGGGGTGGTTGTAAATACTAGGGACAAGAGGTCGAAATACTTTAGAAGAAAGATTCTATTCGATTCATTTGTATTCAGGTTATCTATCTATAAATTGTCAATTTTTATGGATGATTAATAATAACAATAAGAAGGGAAGAGAAGTATGGTGGCCTGATGGGAAGAATTTTTTTATAATGAATCAGTCATTAATTCTTGGATCCTTGTCTCTTTTTTTGTTTTTTTACTTATATGTTTATGAGCAAGAAGACTTCTCATAAAGATGGCATGGAGATTGTGGTCCTGGGTTAACTACTTGGCTTTCCACACCTAAAAGGCCGGTCTTTTGGGTAACATTTGGTATCAAAGAAGGCGCTACGTCCCGAGTTTGAATCCTCACCTACGCGGGCGACCACAATCCCAAGACGTTCCCCAAAGGCTCTCGTCGCTGTGTTAATGCAGCCGTGGTCGTCGGCTCGGGAGGGCGGGGTGTACTGTTATTGTCCTGGGTTAAGTACCTATGCCTTCCACTCCTAAAAGGCCGGTATTTTGGGTATTATTGGCTAGGTTCTTAACATTTGGGATGTTATGGAATCAAAAGCACACCGAGTCACTCAGAGGAGAAGACAATGACTCACCGAGTCACCTACTTTTACTTTTATTATTTATGTTGCTTTTAATTTCGCATTTTAGTGATTATGTAATAAGACTTGAAGGTAGGGGTATAGTTGGGTTTTATAACCCTAACCTATCTTGGCGTGAATTACCCTATTTAAGGGGTAAGGAAGCAGAAATAAAGTAAGTTCAAATTTAGATTAATTTAGGGTAATTAGTCTTCCTTGCCTAGAGCCTAGTTTTGGTTCTTGGGATACATGGTTTTCTTGGTGAAGTCCTGGTGGATCGTGAGAGAAAAGAGAGGAGATTTAATCCCCTTTCCCGTGCAAGAAGAAGGATCTTAATCTTCTCACGGAACCAGGAAGAGAGGAAGGATTGCGTGATTCACTGCTACAAGAAGAAGAACCCTTCTTCTCTCACGAAAAACCAAGAAAGGGGAAGGGGTGCGTAAACCTGTTCAGGAAGAAGAACCATTCTTCCCTCACGGCAACCCCCAAAGAGGAAGAGGTTGTGTAACCCTCTTCAAGCAGAGGAGAAGGAGTTCCGAATTCTGGATTGGCGTGGTCTTTAAAGAGGTAATTCGAGACTCTATTTTCTAAGTACAGTAGGTTAGAGTTCTGTTTCTTTTACCTGCGTGAACAGTGATTGAATCTATACATGAGAAAAGGAACCTCCTTTTCAAGGGAGACAAATTCAGCAAGGAGAACAAATTGTTATTGGTTCATTACAGTGTTTAAAACCTTTTAACGTACTGGATTCATCAGTACCTCGCTGAGTTACTAGATCCATGGCTAGGGACCATAACAGAGATGTAATTACTTGTCTATTTTTTCTCTTCTCTTGTAATGTTGTAGCCCTAAGAGCATTGTAAAAACTATAAATAGAGGCCCTTGGCTAAGAGGTAAAGCATCAAGTTCTATCCTTTCTTCTCAAATTCGTCCTAACTCTCCTCTCCATTCTTTTGGAAGTCGATCTCTAAACTCTCTCTCTTTTCTCTCTTCTTCTCTTCTTTTTCTCCTTCTTCTTCTTCTCCTCTCCCTCTATGGCTGGAGAAAATTATGAAGCAGTCCTAAATTCTAAATCATAAAATTTTCCTTCTTTGCTTCCTCTTCCTGAAGTTTAGCCAAACTCTCTTCGAGCACCCTTTTTCACAAAAGATGTAGCAACATTCAGGTCTTCACTCTTTGAGCTACGTGAACTAGCAGCTGCTTTGCCTTGTTGGCAAGGAGTCTTTTTCTATAGAAACATCCATAAACTGAAAGGAACAATACCAACGTAAATAACTGATGCAGATTTGGAGTAATCCAAAAAATTCATAAACTTGAAGAATCAGAGACTTTGGTACAAACCTGTTTATATTCAAGGCATTTCCCCATGTTAGAAGGTGGGACCAAACCCACCATGCCCAGATGAGGTGGCATGATGAGTCATTAGACGAGGTAGAATCCACATCACATGAGGTGGAAGATTTGGTAAATGTATTTGATTAATCTTCCTTTGATTGATGTAATTTAGCTAATCATGATTGATGTAATTAGGGATCATAATATATTGAGGAGTTTCCCTAAATATTTAATGGAAATTATATAAATAAGGGTTTTGGTTGAAGTCTTCAATCAAGTTCTCTTTTCAAATTCGTGGAAGAATCTCTCCTAACCTAATGTTTCTCTACTCCCTTTTCTCTTCTCTCTTCTCTACCCGAGCTCTCTTTCTCTTTTCTCTTTTTTTTCTCTTCTCTACCCACTCTTCTCCTTCTCTCATCTTGCTTGAGGTTTCAAGCATGTATCAGAGCATTGAATTTAGGATCCCCACGTCCAAATGATGTTCTAAGAATTTATGATCAAAGTTACTCATAAAAAACTCTTTGTGAAGCAAGATTGAAGCTAGTTGAGATAAGTTTTATTTTCATTCTTGTTATTATGACTTCATGCTCTTGGTTTTCTTACCTCTATAAGATGCTTCAGAGATTATTTTCTTACTCTCTTCATTATATGAAAGTATTGAGATTTACGCATCTCGGATTGGAAGAAGTTTGCCAAGGCTGTTTTTGTCGGTTTGCAAGTTCTTGGTTGAAAATCAGTTAATGTTGAGATTTTTTGCATGAGGAGTTATTATTTTGTGGGAAAATATTTTATAATGAATAAAAATTTTCTTGAACCTATTATTTTTTTTTTTATCCATTGGATTTCGAAAATCTTATTACTTAGCTTCTATTTATTCTCTAAAAGGAAGACTAGAGAATTGATCATAGAAATTTTGGGACAACAAGTTTAATTTCCAAAGAGGGTTCCCTCTTTGCCTAAAAATCTTGATTAACTCGGATTCTCCACCCATATCCTCGAGCTAGTCATGGCCTCACTTGATTCTACAACCCGCTTACTTAGGTTGCTTCACATTTGAGTACACAATTACCCTTGAATTTCCTCTTATGGATGAAGAATACATGGGTAGCAAGAATGATATTCTCAAGATTACTACCATAACTTTGCAAGGGGTATCAAATTACTTAAGCTGGTCCAAATCGGTTCGACGATTTTTTATTACAAGGGACCTATTTGGTCACAAAACCAAACTTGGGCCACCCATAGATGAAGAAAATGTTAATTATGTTAAGTGGTTAAAAAATGACACTTTGGTAATTAGTTGGCTCATCGACAAGATGGAAGAAATTGTATCCAACAATGTTGTCCATCTCGACACCACTAAGCAAATTTGAAAGACATGTGCAAAGTTGTACTCTGACTACTTACAAAAACCCTATGATATTCTCCAAAGTATGTTCAATACTAAAAAAGGAGAAAATATTCATGAATATTTGGCTCGATGCAGAGATTCTCCAAAGTATGTTCAATACTAAACAAGGAGAACATGTTCATGAATATTTGGCTCGATTTAGAGGCATTCTTTAAGAATGGAAACCAACTCAGTCTAACTCCACTGATGTCTCTGTCCAAGACAAGCAGAAGGAAGCCTTAGCCACTGCCATTTGTGTAGAAAATATTAACCATATCTCCAGGTTGCTAAAACTCAACTTATTAGTGCCTCTGCTATTCCCACCTTTGATGATATGTGTGCCAATTTACTCCGCATTCCAGACTCCTCTTCCCCTTCTTCCACTTAAGTATCATCCGATATGTACTCTGGGAATAGGGGAACATCAACTAACCACGGCTGAGGCCGTGAAAGAAATTATAGAGGATGAGGAAGAGGTGGAAGGAATGGTTCCTACAGATCGGAAGACATGGAATGCACCCACTATGGGAAATATGACCACACTATTGACAGTGTTGGAAAATCCATGACATGCCAGAACGGGACAAGGCTAATCAAACCTTAGTAAGTGGTACAAGGGAGGACAAGTCTACCCCACCAACAAAAATGAAGACAATTACCGACGATGAGTATGACTTATTCCAGAAAATTAAAACTCTGATGCTCTCTCCTCCAAGTTATTCCTCAACTACTGCTACCACCGCCGCTTCAGGTATGCTCTCTACTAATTCCTCCTCTTCATTATGGATAATTGACTTAGGGGCCTCTGAGCATCTCACAGGTAATACAAATCTACTCCACTCCGTCTCTCCATGTCTCTCAGATAATTTTGTTACCATAGTTGATGGCTCCCAAACAAAATTTGTTACCACATATTTTACTCGGCTTAAACCAAAAGTGTTGCTCCTTTTTCATTCATCCACACAAATGTATGGGAACCCTTGAGCGTCTCAAACATTTCCTGAATTAAGTACTTTATTATCTTTATTGATGATTTTACTCATACCACATGACTATTTCTCTTTAAAGAGCGATCTAAAATACCATCATTTTTAAATCCTTTCATGTTATGTTGGTCACTCAATTTGATAAAAAAAATAAAAGTACTTAAGTCTGATAATGCCAAAAAATATATCTCCGGTGATCTTGACTCTTTTTGTCAAGAAATGGCATTATCCATCAAACGTCTTGTGTCTATACCCCTCAACAAAACGGTATAGCCGAATGGAAGAACCATCATCTTCTTGAGGTAGCTCGCGACTTATTGTATATACCATGAAAGTGCCATACTTTTACTGGTCGAATGCTATCATTACTGCATTTTGTCTTATAAATAGGCTACCCTCTTCCGTTCTCAGTCATAAATCCCCATATTCCTTATTGTTTCCACATGGTGATCCTTTTTTGCTTCCCTTGAAAGTCTTCGAGTGTACATGCTTTGTTCATATTACCTCCCCAAAGCGTAGTAAACTTGATCCATAATTTGTCAAGTGTATCTTCTTAGGATACTCTCTCACGTAAAAGAGTTATGTTTGCTACAATCCTACTCTCCAAAGGTCACTTGTGTCTAGGGATGTAACCTTTTTCGAAGACTCTTCATACTACTCCCAAAATGCCCCTCCAAGTCGATCAATTGTACCAACCTCTCCTCGATCGATTGTGCCCCGTACTACGAAAATTGTTCAACCCCTTGAAGCAGTGGATGACACCACACCTGCGGAATTTGCGGATCCCATCGAGATAAACCCATCTTCTCATATTCTTTTTGGTCTAAAATATGATACTCGACCCATCGCCTTAAGAAAAGAACCCAAAACTTGGACTAGACCCTCTTCTTCTCATCCCAAATACAATTTTGTGTCTCACCATCGTTTATCTTCTTCATGTTGTCAATTTATTGCATCTATTGACAAATATTTCTAGAAGAGAGATGACTAAAGAGAATACCCAACGTCCACCAATGGAGGCTGACGGAACAGCCAAGACCAAAGCTCCCAACTTTGAGTTTTCGTGGACGAAACCACCACGAACTACGGTTGACGGCACAACCTAGACCAAGAGCTCCAAGCTCTGAGTTCAATGGACAAAACCACCACCACCAGGGGCTGATGGAACAACCAGGGAGAAGAGCATCAAGCTCTGGTTTCACCGTGAGAAAGAAGACACCAAGTAGTATAGAAAAAGGGAGTGTTGCTCCTCTCCTCTTCATTTCTATTTAAACTTAGCGTTAGGGTAATTACATTACAGACCATGGGCTAAATATAATGCAAACTAGCCCAACTAATCCCTTTCTAATTAGCCTATGTACATGACATAAATTATACAAAAAATATTAACATAAAGCCTATCTTATATACATTCCAACATATGGTAACATCCCCCCACAAATTGATGTTGGGAGTCAACTAGCAACAATTTGCCAACCGAAAAATTATGCCAGGGTTGAGACAATGCTTTAGTGAAGACATCAGCTATTTGAAGATTTGAAGAGATGTACGAAACAGATATTACTCGACACTCCAAAGTGTCGCGGATAGAGTGATAGTGAACCTCAATGTGCTTGGTGCACTCATGGAAAATAAGGTTAGCAGCAATCTGAATAGCACTCGTATTATCAGCATGGAGAGGTGTAGGGGTAGTCTAAAGAAACTGGAGCTCAGCAAGAAGACCATGTAGCCATATATCTTCAGAACACGCAGTAGACATGGCATGATACTGGGTCTCAGTAGAGGACTTGGACACCCAGTCTTATTTCTTACATTTCCAAGAAATCAATGCATCCCTAAAAACATACACCAACCTGTAGTAAAGTGACGGGTATTGGGGCACCCAACTCAATCAGCTTCACTATAGGCAACCAGTTGAAGCTCAGAGCCTGTAGTAAAGAATAATTAACGAATAGGAGAATCTCGCAAATAGCAGATGATATGCCGAACTGGCGCAAGATGAAGGTATCGAGGAGAAGACATAAACTAACTGACCTGATGAATGGCATAGGAGATGTCGGGATGAGTAGTGGTCAAGTATATGAGACTCCCAACCAGGTGTCGATAGATAGTAGGATCATCAAGAAGAGCCCCTTCATCTTTCCTATATTTGACATTGACCTCCATAGGAGTAGTGACTACAGAAGTGTCCACCAAACCGGCTAGAATAATAATATCTTGAATATACTTATGCTGGTTTAAGAAAATTCCGTTGAGCTGATGATGTACTTCTAGCCCTAAGTATGTGAGCTGGCCAAGGTCCTTCATATGAAAAGTTGCATGCAACACCTGCTGAAGTTTAGTAATTAGGTCTGGGTCAGTGCCAGTAATAATGATGTCATCCACATAAACCAAGAGAATGACCAAGCCACAACAGACTTGTGATAGAAGAGAGATGAATCATACTGACTTTGTGTAAACTTGTGGAGAATAAGTGTACCGTGAACTTTCTCAAACCAAGCTCGGGGAGCTTGCTTAAGCCCATACAGAGGACGACGTAGCTTGCATACATCATTAGGAGAAGAATTATTCATACCAGAGGGAAGCATCACAAAGATATCCTCTTGTAGATCACCATGGAGAAAGACATTCTTCACATCCATCTGATGCAATGGCCAGGACTGTGAGGGGTCAATGGCTAATATGGTACGTACCGTGGTCATCTTGGAAACTAGAGAAAATGTATCCGCATAATCAATCCCATATTCCTGCTTTTTCCCTAGGGCTACTAGGCGGGCTTTGTACCGATCCAAAGATCCATCCGAACACAACTTGACAGAGAAAACTCATTCTCCCAAGAGGCAGAATAGCAGGGGGCAAGTAACAATCTCCCAAGTGTGATTCTCCTCTAGAGCTTGTAATTCTGTTTGCATTTCCTTTTGCCAACACTCATGTGCCATTGCCTGTTTGTAGCAAGAGGGAACAAAAATAGAGAATAAAGTAGCTACAAGAGATACAGGGGAGGAGAAACCATACCTATCATGGGGCGAGAAGGGCGAGTAGACCGGCGAACAGTGGTGGAGGCAGGACCAGAGGGATGATCAGGAGCAGGCACCAGGTCAGGTACAAGAGGGGGCACTGATGAAATGGGATGAGACTCATCAAAGCTAGGCAGAGTAGACAGTGATGCAAATGGTACCGCAACATGAGATGGAAAGAAATATTGATTTTCAAAGAAAATC
The DNA here is from genome assembly GCF_029961685.1 of Aristolochia californica. Classification (NCBI taxonomy): domain Eukaryota; kingdom Viridiplantae; phylum Streptophyta; class Magnoliopsida; order Piperales; family Aristolochiaceae; genus Aristolochia; species Aristolochia californica. The sequence goes on along the minus strand of NW_027181992.1, from coordinate 39,409,093 downwards.
ACATTCTGAGAAACACGGATACGATGAGCATGCAAATGATAGCAAACATAGCCTTTTCGAGAAATGGCATCACCAAGAAAAGGACACATAACTGATTGGGCTGTAAGTTTGTGTCGTTCATGATCAGGTAGATGCACAAAACAAACACAACCGAATGTTTGAAGATCAGTATATGATGGAGAATAACCAAATAACTTAAAGAATGGAGAAACATGATGCAAGGTAGGAGAGGGCAGGCGGTTGATTAAATGAACTGAGGTAGAAAGCGCTTCACACCAAAAATAGGGAGGAACAGATGATTCAAGTAAAAGAGTTCGGACCATATCAAGAAGATGACGATTCTTTCGATCAGCAACTCCATTTTGTTGCGGTGTCGTGGGACAAGAACGCTGAGAGATAATGCCTTTGCTTTGAAGAAAGTTCTGGAACTCAGTAGACATGTACTCACCTCCAGAATCAGAGCACAGTACCTTAATGTGAACAGAGAATTGAGTCTCAAGAAGCACAAGAAACCTCTTAAATACTACAAAAACTTCAGACTTAGCCCGTAAGAAGTAGACCCAAGTAAAATGACTGAAGTCATCAATAAAGGTAACAAAGTACTTATATTGTGCATGTGAGACAATAGGAATGATTCCCCAAACATCAATATGAATAAGATCAAAACAATGCGAGGCATGCGAGGCATGATGAGGAAAAGGTAGAACCTTACTTTTGCCAAGTTTGCATGATGAACAATCAAAAGAAAGATCAATAGAAGAGTATGTTGTATTGCCTAATAAACCATAATTAAACATTGTATGAAGAACATCAGAGTTTGGATGGCCTAGACGTCTATGCCACATCTTAGTGCCAGAGCCAACAACATTACATGCAAAGGAAAATACAGGAGCATGCAGAATAATGGTGGAGAGAAAGACTTTAAGTGGAAATAGTCGTCCCACTTTAGGCCCCTTCGCGATCACCTTCCCTGATGCTTGATCCTATACAACACAACCAGAATGAGAAAACTGAACATTACAATTTTTATTGTTGGAAGATAAGCTCAAGCCCACACAACCAAGGAAGGCCCACATATCTAAGATTATTATAATATGGGCCACACGACCCACAAGATGGGCCCATGCCCATAAGATGTAGGACCCACAATGATTACCATGAGCTGGCATCCTTATCACATCAGTTGGAAGATCAAGAAGGACTCACAAAACTATCTTATCTTATGGTCACGTCAAAGAAGAGTTTTAATTTGAGTTATGTGTTTCTTTTATCTATATTGAGTTATTTAATTATGTTAGGACTTATCTTTAAGTGTTAGAGTTTGGGTGTAATTGGGACAAGGGTAGTTTTATTGTAATTGGACTCTACTACCTTCCTCTATTATAAATAGAGGTTCATGTACTCTGATTACAACACGTTATTGATGTCAATGAAGTATTTCACTTTTTCATAAATTCAACATGGTATAAGAGCAGGTTCTATGAGTTGACTTGGTCAACTCATGGAGGTAATGTGATCCTTTCCTCTAAACCCTAAACCCTAAGTCTAGGTTCCTAGTTATTTTTTTTAGTCCCTATACTCATAGTTTTCTTTGGATTTTTACCTCTATCAGGAGTTTGTCATATTAAAAATTATATATTTACAAAAATATATTTGAGTCTACTTTTCAAAGAAAAATGATTTGTTCCAATCTGAGTTATCTACAGAGAGATGTCGATATTTGAATGAACGAAGGTCATATTGCAAAAAGGTTCGAGCAGCAACAACAATCTTCAAATTCCGAGGTAGTTTTTGCTATCAAGAACTAGACTTTATATGGAGAAATATATATAAAAATAAATATCTGTAAGTCTATTCTTTTACCCACTCAACCAATTTTTTATCTGAGTTATCTACAAAGATAAATTGATATTTTAATTAGCAAAGGTCAGATTGAAAAAGTGGTTCGAGCAGCAGCAAAAAGCCTCAACTTCCGAGGTATTTTATGCTATCAAGAAAGAGAATTTATATGGAGAATTATATATCAAAAGAAATATACGTAAGCCTATTTTCTTACCTATTCAACCAATTCTCAGAATGATTTTTGTATAAAGAGATATTGTTCTTGGAAGAGTTGATGGTCATTCTGGAAAAAAAAGGTGAAACAGTACTTAGTTCGGCCACATGATAGAGACCGAAATCTATCAAATTATTTATCTTCTGATAGTTATATTTTATGAAGAGAAGTTATACTTGGATGAAATTTATTTAAGTCTACTTTCATAATGAGAAAATTTCATGTTAATCTGATCTATATTTAAAGAAATATTTGTATTGGAAGAATCAAAGGTCATGTTGGTATTCTGTTACATTGAAAAACCGAATTTAAGCCGATTGTTTTGTGTCACTTTTATAGTTGATATATCAGGAAAATATCTCACTTCTCCCTGGTTTGAGGGCTTATTTATACATCTCTATTATTTGGGCCTATTGCTACATCTATGATATTTGGTTCAAGTTGGGATCACTGCCATTACCTCCCAACTTAAGGGGGAGAAGTAGAAGAAGTACAAGAAAGAGGTATTTTATTTCATATGTTGTGAATAAGTTTATGTGACCAAAATATTCAAGAAAGGGGAAGCACAAAAGATGAAGCTTGTGCATCTAAGAAGAAATTTTTATATCGGATTATTTCATGGGTTCTTTAATAAATTTTATTATTTGGTTCGTGTTATACGTGTTGGAAGATGGTCGTGTTATATAAAGTTGCTGCTATTATGTCTCTTTGGGGACATTATTATTGAAGAAGAGGTGGCCTCATATCATCATTTATTTTACCCCATCAAAAAATATCACTGTTAGGAAACCATGACAGAGGATACCCTATCAAAAAATATCATGGTTGGGAAACCATGATGGGCCTTGTAAAAAAAAAAAAAAATATCACAGTTGGGAAACCAAGACGAAGGATACCCTATCAAAAAATATCACAATTGGGAAACCATGATAGGCCCTATAAAAAAATATCACAGTTAGAAAACCATGACAGAGGAACTTATTATTACATCTATGTTATCTCCTCCACCCCCCTATAATGACTTTTTTTGACTCCTACCACTTGAGAGTCGTTGTCCTGTGGAGGGACACGGTATCAAAAAATATCATGGTTGGGAAACCATGATGGGCCCTGTAAAAAAAAAAATATCACAGTTGGGAAACCATGATGAAGGATACCCTGTCAAAAAATATCACGGTTGGAAAACCATGATAGGCCCTGTAAAAAAATATCACAGTTGGAAAACCATGATGGAGGAACTTATTACCCCCCCTGTAATGGCTTTTATGACTCCTACCACTTGAGAGTCGTTGTCCTGTGGAGGGACACGGTGTTGGACACTTCAGACCAATGCCGATAGACACACTACCAATAGAATAAGAAGTGTGCCCTACATCCAGCATTAGGATTGGAGTATGAAGCAATGGCTTACCAGCTATGAGTGATTTTTACTCTCACTTATATTAAACTAGCAAGGCCTCATGGAAGGACGCAACAACGTGAGGGGGAATGTTGGAAGATGAAGGCATATTGGAAGATTTGCCATTTTATACAAAAATATTCTATACATCATTTGCAGCAAGTTGGGAGTTCATGTTGTTCTCTACCCCCAACTTGAGGGGGAGTGTTGGAAGATAGGACCCAAGCCCACACATCCAAGGAAGGCCCACAAGATGGGCCCAAGCCCATAAGAAGTAGGACCCACAGTGATTACCATGAGCTGGCAGCCTTATCACATCAGTTGGAAGATTAAGAAGGATTCACAAAACTATCTTATCTAATGGTCACGTCAGAGAAGAGTTTTAGTTTGATTTATGTTTATCTTTTATCTATATCGAGTTATTTAATTATGTTAGGACTTATCTTTAAGTGTTAGAGTTTGGGTGTAATTGGGACAAGGGTAGTTTTATTGTAATTGGACTCTACTACCATCCTCAATTATAAATAGAGGTTCATGTACTCTGATTACAACAGGTTATTGATGTCAATGAAGTATTTTACTTTTCCTTAAATTCAATATTTATCAACCATTTGATCAACAGAATGAAGATTTTTAGAGAAGTCAGGGGATACTGACATCAGCTAAGGTGGAAGTGAGATCACCAACAACACTAATAGGTAGAGAGTTGCCATTAGCAGTGTTGATTGTCAGGTTTCCATCATACTTTTGGACATTAGAAAGAGACATGACATTGTTGGTCATACCCTTCCTCTTCTTTTCTATTTACACTTAGGGTTAGGTTAATTATATTACAACCCATGAGCTAAATACAATACAACCCAGCCCAACTAATCTCTTTCTAATTAGCCTATGTACATGACATAAATTATACAAAAAATATTAACATAAAACCTATCTTATATACATTCCAACATATGATAGCATCCCCCCTCAAATTGACGCTGGGAAGTCAACCAACAACAATTTACCAACCAAAAAATTATGTCGGGGTTGAGACAATGTTTTTGTGAAGACATCAGCCACTTGAAGATCCGAAGAGATGTACGGAAGATATATTACCCGACGCTCCAAAGTGTCGCGGATAGAATGACAATCAACCTCAATGTGTTTGGTACGCTCATGGAAAACATGGTTGTCAGCAATCTGAATAGCAGTCGTATTATCCGCATGGAGAGGTGTAGGGGTAGTTTGAAGAAACTGGAGCTCAGCAAGAAGACCGCGTAGCCATATAACTTCAGAACACGCAGTAGACATAGCACGATACTCGGCCTCGGTAGAAGACTTGGACACCCGGTCCTGTTTTTTACATTTCCAAGAAATCAATGCATCCCCTAAAAACATACAACAACCTGTACTAGAGCGATGGGTATCGGGGCACCCAACCCAATCAGCATCATTGTAGGCAACCAGTCGAAGCGCTGAGCCTATATGAAAGAATAATCCACGAGTAGGAGAACCTCGCGGAGAGCGGATGATGCACCAAACTGCCACAAGATGAAGGTGCCGAGGAGAAGACATATACTTATTGACCCAATGAACAACATATGAGATGTCAGGACAAGTAGTGGGCAAGTATATGAGACTCCCAACCAGGCATCGATAGATAGTAGGATCATGAAGAAGAGCCCCTTCATCTTTCCTGTATTTGACATTGACCTCCATAGGAGTAGTGACCCAAGAAGTGTCCTCCCAACCAGCTAGAGTAATAATATCTTGAATATACTTATAATGGTTTAAGAAAATACCGTTGGGTCGATGATGTACTTCCAGCCCTAAGAAGTACGTGAGCTGGCCACGATCCTTCATATGAAAAGGTTCATGTAACACTTGTTGAAGCTTAGTAATCAGGTTAGAGTCAGTGCCAATAATGATGATGTCCTCATAATCAATCCCATATTCCTGCTTGTTCCCCAGGGCTATGAGGCGGGCTTTGTACCAATCCAAAGATCCATCTGAATGTAGCTTGACAGAGAAAACCCATTTACTCCCAAGAGGCCGAATAGCAGGGGGGCAAGTAACAATGTCCCAAGTGTGATTCTCCTCTAGAGCTTGTGGTTCTGTTTGTGTTGCCTTTTGCCAACACTCATGTACCATTGCCTGTTTGTAGCCAAAGGGAATGGAAATAGATGATAAAGTAGCCGTAAGAGATATAGGGGAGGAGAAACCATACGTATTAGGGGGTGAGAAGGGCAAGTAAACCGGCGAAGAATGGTGGAGGCAGGAGCAGAGAGATGATCAGGTGTAGGTGCCATGTCAGGATCAAGAGGGGGCATAGATGAAGTGGGGCAGGACTCATCAAAGCTAGGCAGAATAAACAAAGATACAGATGGCAGCGCAACATGAAACGGAAAGAAATATTGATTTTCAAGGAAAACCACATTCCGAGAAACATGGATACAACGAGCATGCGAATCATAGAAAACATAGCCTTTTTGAGAAATGGCATAACCAAGAAAAGCACACATAACTGATTGGGCTGTAAGTTTGTGTCGTTCATGATTAGGTAGATTCACAAAAAAAACACAACTGAATGTTCGAAGATCAGTATATTACAGAGAATAACCAAATAACTTAAAGAATGGAGAAACATGATGCAAGGTAGGAGATGGCAGGCAGTTGATTAAATTAACTAAGGTAGAAAGCTCTTCACATAAAAAACAGGGAGGAACATATTATTCAAGTAGAAGGGTTCAGACCATATCAAGAAGATGACGATTTTTCTGTTCAACAACTCTATTTTGTTGCGGTGTCAAGGGACAAGAATGCAGAGAGAGAATGCCTTTGTTTTGAAGAAAATCCTGGACCTCAGTAGACATGTACTCGCCTCCAGAATGAGAGTGCAGTACCTTATTGTGAGATGAGAATCTACTCTCAAGAAGCGCAAGAAACTTTTTAAATACTACGAAAACTTCAGACTTGGCCTGTAAGAAGTAGATCCAAGTAAAATGATTGAAGTCATCAATAAAGGTAACAAAGTACTTATATTGTGCATGCGAGACAACAGGAGCGATTCCCCAAACATCAATATAAATAAAATCAAACCAATGGGAGGTATGTGAGGCATGGTGAGGAACAGGTAGAACTTTACTTTTGCCAAGTTTGCATGTTGAACAATCGAAAGAAAGATCAAGAGAAGAGCATGTTGTACTGCCAATAAACCAGAATTAAACATTGTACGAAGAACATCATAATTTGGGTGGCCTAGACGTCAATGCGACATCTTAGTGCCAGAGCCAACAACATTACATGCAAAGGAAAGTACAGGAGCACGTGGAATAATAGTGGTGAGAAAGACTTTAAGTTATAATAGTCATCCCACTTTAGGCCCCTACGCGATCACCTTCCCTCATACTTGATCGTGCACAACACAGCCAGAGCGAAAAAATTGAACATTACAATTTTTATCAACCAGTTGACCAATAGAAAGAAGATTTTTAGACAGGTCAGGGGACACAAAGACATCAGATAAGGTGGGAGAGAGATCACCAACAACATTGATAGGTAGAGAGCTGCCATCAGTAGTGTTGATTTTTAGGTTTCCATTATACTTTCGGACATTAGAAAGTGACACGACATTGTTGGTCATATGGTTAGAAGTACCGGAATCAAAATACCATGGCTGAGCAGAGACTTTATGCTTACCTGAGAGACCAAAAGTAGAAAAGTTGAGATGATCATCTTTTGTACCATTTCAGGGTGAGTGTGTTCAGATTTGCGGGTGTTGGAGGAATAGAAATTGTTGTAACTGGAACAGCAGTCGGCAATGTTACAAAACTAGAAGTACCAGTGGAGGCATGATAAACAGTAGCATAGGATGAGATGACCCGGCTTCTTGCAATAGTTACAGGACTTCTTGGGGCATTCTTGAGCAAAGTGACCATAATCCTTGCAGTGAAAGCATTGGACAGAACTCATGTCCTGACCCTTATTTTTCCCTTATGCTGCATAGGCCACAGTAGTAGAAGTATCAACCTAGACCCAATGTTCCATGCCATCCTGAGTAGCAATGCACTACTCCAAACTAAGAAGTTCACTCAAACAGGCATCCAGAGATGGCACAGGATGACAATTCATCAGATGTGAATGGGCAATCTCAAACTCGGGACAGAGATTCATCTAGAATTGATCTCTCTTGCTGATTTCATGTATGACTTGCACAACAGAGAGAGCAGGAACTAGGACGTTCTCATAAACTATATCAATATAGTTAGCCCTAAGATATTTAAAACCAAAAAATATTCTTCAATGGAACGATTTCCTTGTGTGAAGTTAGCCATCTCATATTCTACTTGAAACCGCCGAGCCGTGCTGTTTTGATGATAAACCTTGTGGAGGTAATTCCATATATCCGTTGTAGTTTTATATGGCCTCAAATTAAGAACTACCTAAGGCTCAACAGACCCAAGCATCCAGGTCATGACCCTAGCATCCATGGTGGTCCATTTTGACAATGCTTCAGCCTCATGAGTTGCTGGATCACACCCATCAATATGACCCCATAATTCTTTTCCCATGACAAATAACCGGAACTGAAATGCCCTTGCACTGTAGTTCTTACCCGTGAACCGAATAGGAGAAAAATCTAACTTGTCTGTTGACATGATGAAGGCAGCAAGCCGAGAGCTAGAGTGGCCGATGTTTAATTTATGGAAAAGAGAAATACTTCATTGAATTATTATAATTAGAGTAGATGAACCTCTATTTATAATAAAGGAAGGTAGTAGAGTCCAATTATAATAAAGCTACCTTTGTCCTGATTACACCCAAACTCTAACACTTAAAGATAAGTCCTAGCATAATTAAATAACTCAAGATAGATAAAATACAAACATAACTCAAACTAAAACTCCTCTAGGACATGACCATAAGATAAATATGGCTTTCTGAGTCCTTCTTGATCTTCCAACTTATGTGATAAGGATGCCAGCTCGTGGTGATCATGGTGGGTCTTACTTCTTATGGGCTTGGGCCCATCTTATGGGCCTTCTTTGGTCGTGTAGCTCATCTTATAATACTCTTAGATATGTGGGCCTTCCTTGGTCATGTGGGTTTGGGCCTTATCTTACAACACTTCCCCTCAAGTTGGGGGTGAGAGAACATCAAGAACTCCCAACTTGCTGTAAATGATGTATAAAATATTTTTTTACAAAATGGCACATCTTCCAATATGTCTTCATTTTCCAACACTCCCCCTCATGTTGTTGCGTCTTCCATGAGGCCCTGTTGGCAAAATATAAGTGAGAGTAAAAATCACTTCTAGTCGTATGACATTTCTCATGATGGATGTTCGGCACACTCCTATCTTCTATAGGTAGTGGGTCTATACGTTGTTCGGAAGTGTAATAATAAAAAACTCCTCCATCACCGTGTCCCTCCACTGGACAACGACTCTCAAGTGGTAGGAGTAATAAAAGTCATTACAAGGGGGTGGGGGGGAAAGTGGGTTTATTTATAATGGTGTCCCAATCCGGACACTGACTCTCATGGTATCCCAGCCATGATATTTTGAGAGTTAAATTTATTATGGTCCCAATTCGGGCACCGACTCTCATGGTGTCCCAACCGTGATTATTTTTTAGAGAAAAATAAATTGTGGTATGAGAAAAGGTACTGAGGCCACCTCTTCTTAAATAATAATGTCCCCACAGAGACATAATAACTGCAGTTGAATATAACATGACCATCTTCCAACTCATATAACACAAACCAAAATAATAAACCTTGTAGAAGGACCCATGAAATAATCATAATCCGATATAAATATTTTTTTCTTAGATGCAGAACCTTCATCTTTTGTGCACCCCCTTTCTTGAATATTTTGGTACATAAACTTATCCACAACATATGGAATTAAATACCTCTTTTTTGTACTTCTTTTACATCTCCCGTCAAACTGGGAAGTAATGGTAGTGATCCATAAAATACCTCTTTCCATGTTGAATTTATGGAAAAGATAAATACTTCATTGACTTATTATAATGAGAGTACGTTAACCTCTATTTATAATAGAGGAAGGTAGTAGAGTCCAATTACAATAAAACTACTTTTGTCCCAATTACACCCAAACTTTAACACTTAAAGATAAGTCCTAGCATAATTAAATAACTCAATATAGATAAAATAAAAATGTAACTCAAACTGAAACTCCTCTAGGACGTGACCACAAGATAAATATGGCTTTGTGAATCCTTCTTGATCTTCCAACTTATGGGATAAGGATGCCAACTCATGGTAATCATAGTGGATCCTACTTCTTATGGGCTTGGGCCCATCTTGTGGGCCTTCTTTGGTCGTGTGGCCTATCTTATAATACTCTTAGATATCTGGGCCTTCCTTGGTTGTGTGGGTTTGGGCCCTATCTTCCAATAGCTGAAATACAAGCCCCACAAAAATGTTTTTTGAAGGCCGCAAATAGACTGAAACCCTTGCTGAAATTTTCAGAAATCCTTGCTGAAAATTTCAGAAACCCTTGCTGCAAATTCCAGATCTACCACGCCTCTGAAAATTCCAAATCTACCACCACTGAAGTGACTAGACCAAAGGTCATCTAGCTGCTGTTCAGCAGTTTAGCCGAGCACTTTCAGCCAGAACAGCTAAGCAACGTCAAACCAAATAGTTTCAAATAGAGACCCTTCAGCCAACAGATAATTTCGAACAGAGACCCTTCAGCCCACCCCTCTGAGCTCGGACAGAAACACCAGCAGCCACACCAAGAACCTTCAGCCCAGAAACTTTCGAACAGAGACCCTTCAGCCCACCCTTCTAAGCTCGGACAGAAACACCAGCAGCCACACCACGGACCTTCAGCCCAGAAACCCTGAGCTCGGACAGAAACTTTCGAACAGAGACCCTTCAGCCCACCCCTCTGAGCTCGGATAGAAACCTTGAGACTCCTTGGACAGAAACTATGAGCTTGAACAGAGCTTTGACTCATCGGACAGAGAGCTTGAGCTCCAAGCTCACGTTCAGCACAGAGAAGCTGAACCACTACTCCCAAAAAATATTTCAAGAGAAGCTCCAAGCTCTGATACCATAACAAATATTTCTAGAAGAGTGATGCCTGAGGAGAACACCCAACGTCCACCAATGGAGGCTGACGGAACAGCCAAGACCAGAGCTCCCAACTCTGAGTTTTCGTGGACAGAACCACCACAAAATGAGGCTGATGGTCCAGCCTAGAACAAGACCTCCAAGCTCTGAGTTTGGTGGATAGAACCACCACCACCAGAGGCTGAAGGAACAGCCAGGGAGAAGAGCTTCAAGCTCTGGTTTCACCGTGAGGAAGAATACACCAAGGAGGCTGGAAAAACGGGAGTGCTGCTCTCCTCTTCTTCTTTTCTATTTAAACTTAGGGTTAGGTTAATGACATTACAGCCCATGGCTAAATACAATGCAACCCAGCCCAACTTATCCCTTTCTAATAGCCAATGTACATGACATAAATTATACAACAAATATTAACATCTTATATACATTCCAACATATGGTAACATATGCTTAGAGGGACATGAAGTGTGGTTTTTGAGGGTCACATTGGTGTGCTTCAATAATGTGGAAATACTTATTTCAAATAAGGTAATCTTATAGTTTGGGTAAGAGCAACATATCCTTGTGGATGTAGAGCATATATCGTGTATTTGAAATCATGGTAAATCCCATATAGATTGGAGATTTTATCAGCAAACTTTATTTGATAGTTGGATCATTGACATCAGATAGGGCAGTTTGGGAAATTTCCAAACTACCCCTTCCCAGGGGTGTGGGGGTGGAGCCCCCGCCCGGTCCACGATATATTAACTGTTGTTTCATTAAGGGCAGTTTGGAAATTTCACTCTTGTAAAGCGGTTGCCCTAGTTTTCTCTTTATATCGGGGGGCACCACTTTTAGGGTTTTATGATTAATCGAGGAGCATTAGTTACAGTCGAGAGAGGTTAGAGAAAAAAACACTTGTAAGTGTGTGCAATCTCTCTTGTAAACTTTATCATCTTCATAGTGGTTTACTGCATCGACGGAAGATAGGACGTAGTCTCACCTTGTGGCGAACCTGTATAAATCTCGTTTGTTCTTGTGCTTGCTTTTTTTTTCTTCTTTTTTGATTATTATTATTACTCTCATTAGTTTGGAATTAGGGCATCTAATTCCTAACAATAACAAGTTTATACAATGTTTATTTCTTCTATATGACAGCTAGGAGCAATTTTGACATCCAATCAAAGATGTATCAATGCATAGCCAATGGGTTGCGCATGTGTGAGATAGGGAGATACCACGAGTCATACTTGCCAGCCATCTTACTTACTCTACCTCTCCTCTAGGTCTTTATTGCATGTGTTACCTTAACTACACATCCCTAGGCACATGACGAGTCACATGAGCTGCCACTAGCGTCACTGGAGATGCCACAACTATCACCTAAGGTAGATTGTTTGGTCAGTGAGTTGTCTCCTTCAGCACATGACATCTCTCTTTGCCTTCATATGACACATTTTGTACGCCCATACATTTATACTAGACTTCAAAGAGCTTTCTTACGTGATAGATTGTTTGATTCTCTAGTTCCACCAGCACCATCTCCACCATCTCTGTCATCTCCAGGAGTAGTAGGTTTACCTCCACGTGCATGTGGATGTGGACATCCTCTTGGTCTGGAAGGGCTCATGCATAGAAGCATGAGTTGTATTTTTTACCTTAATTCATTTGAAGACAATTATTTGAATTAAAAATTTTTTCATACTCTAGTTTCTCTTAGTTAATAATCCTTGATAGTTAATAGGTATATGTTTAAAATTTTATATGTTGGACTCAATCAGGATACTACATAATAACACTCAACACTTTATAACTCATACTCATAGTTAATAATCCTTGATAGTTAATAGGTATATGTTTAAAATTGTATATGTTGGACTCAATCAGGGTACTACATAATAACACTCAACAATTTGTAATGTTAGAAATTAGACGCCCTAATTCCAACTAATGAGAGCAATAATAATAATTGCGGAAGAAAGGAAAAGTTAGCATGAGAACAAACAAGATTTATACAAGTTCACCTCAAGGTGTGACTACATCTTGTCTTCCGCCGCTGCAGTAATCCACTATGAAGATGAAATAGTTTACAAGAGAGATCGCACACACTTATAGGTATTGTTTTTCTCTAGCTTCTCTCGGTCATAAGTGATGCTCCTCGGATGATGATAATCGGTGTATAGCCTCAGCATAGGGCATTGATTAGGCTCCACAACTTAAAAATCTCCCACTTGGAGACTAATCCATCATCAATATCTCCCCTGCAGTGGCAACAACTTCTCATTCCTCAGAGAGATGTCCAATTGAAGTTGCACACAACTTCAGCTTCTCAATTGTAACAGTCTTTGTCAACATATCAATCGGATTCTAACTTCTTTGAATCTTCTCAAGTGCTAAGACTCTAACTTCCAGAGCCGATTTGATGAAGTGCTAACACACCTGTATGTCCTTTGTTCTAGCATGATAACTAGGATTCTTTGCTAATTGAATAACACTCTAACTATCACAATACAACACATTCTTTCCATGCTTGAGACCTAATTCTTCCCAGAAAGACTGCAATCATATCATCTCTTTGCTGGCTTAAGTCATGGCTACATATTTTGCCTCAATAGTGGAAGAGCCACTATCTTCTACAACTTAGAGACCCAGCTAGCTGTTGTACCACTCAATGTATATACATATCCAATGGAACTCTTCCTGCCATCAATATCTCCAGCCATGTCAGTATCTGCATAACCCTGTAATCCCAAGTTTGACTTTCTAAAACATAAGGCTGAGTCTACAGTGCCTCTCAAATACCTAAGAATCGACTTCACTACTTCCCACCGTTGTTTACCCGGATTACTCATATATCTACTCACAACTCCCACTAAATGAGCTATGTCTACTCGAGTGCACACCATCGCATACATGTGACTGCCAAAAGCAGAAGCATAAGGCACATTAGCCATGTGGCCTTGCTCTTGCTCTGTAGAAGGTTACTACTCCTTAGATAGCCTAAAGTGACTAGCCAAAAGAGTACTTACTGGTTTTGCATCATTCATGTTGAATCTACTCAACACCTTCTTCACATATTCTTCTTGTGACAGTTTCAAGAGATCAATGTCCCTAGTAATCCTCATCCCAAGGATTTGTTTTACAGCACCCAAATCCTTCATTAAAAACTTCTTGGACAACTCCCTTTTCAACTTATCTATTTCCTGTTTGCAAGCACCTGCTATCAACATGTCATTAACATATAGTAGTAGTATGACGTAGGAGTCATCAAAGTTCTTCACTTAACAACAATTATCTGCCTGGCATCTCAAGAAACCATTACTACTCATAAAGGTGTCAAACTTCTTATACCATTGTCTTAGAGCTTGTTTAAGACCATACAAGCTCTTTTGAAGTTGGCACACCATTTTCTCCTTTCCATGTGCTTTGAAACCCTGTGGCTACATCATGTCAATTTCTTCCTCCAAATCACCACAAAGAAAGGATGTCTTTACATCCAACTACGCTAAGTGCAAGTCTTCATTTGCCACTAGTCCAAGCATTGTTCTAAAAGTAATCAATTTCACTATTGGAGAGAAAATTTTAGTGTAGTCAATGCCTTCTTTTTGTTGAAAACCCTTTACCACCAGTCTTGCCTTGTACAACTTGCTGCCATCATGTTCATCTTTTATTCGGTACATCCATTTGTTTTGCAAGGTCTTATTCCCTTTTGGTAGCTCTATCAACTACTATGTCTGATTGGATAACAATGAATCCATCTCATCCTTCATGCCAAACTCCTACATGGTTGATTCATCAACTTGCATGACTTCCTCATAACTCTCTGGTTCACCTTTATCATTCAACAAAATATAATTCAGTGCAAGGAAGTACCTCTATGGTGGTCTACTAGTTCTGGCAGATCTCCTAAGTTCAATCATAGGAATGTTGTGATTTACTTCTGGGGGTATATTTTCCTGGTCTTCCTGAGTAATATTCCCCATCTCAATAATTGGAAGATCTCTCAACTGAATCACTTCAGACTTCTTGGCTTCATCACTCGTGCTCTTAGACTCTGTTCTCAACCTATCATTATACATGGAACATTCATTGAAGATCACGTCCTTGCTCTTGATCACCTTACGACTTTGGTTATCCCAGAAGTGATAACCAAACTCGGTACCACCAAAGACAATGATGATACATATCTTAGATTTTGCATCAAGTTTACTTCTAAGAGCATAATCAATATGAATATAAGAAACACAACCAAAAACTTTCAAGAAAGAAAGGTTTACCTCTTTGCCTCTCTAAACCTTTTCTAGTATTTTGTAATCCAATGGTGTTGAAGGACCTCTATTGATCAAATAGGCAGTTGTGCTAATAGCCTCATACCAGAACATCTTTGGCAATCCTGCATGTAATCTCATGCTCCTAGCACGCTTGTTCAAGGTCTTGTTCATCCTTTCAACTACACCATTCTGTTGAGGTCTTCCAGGAATGATCTTCTTCATCTTAATTCCATTATCAACATAGTACCACTTGAAATCATCATCTATGTATTCTTTCCCATTATCTGACTGCAAGCACTTCACCTTCAAATATGTTTCATTATTAACCATTGCTCTCCATCTCTTAAAGGTATCAAAGACATTAGATTTCTTTTTCAAGAAATAAACCCATACCCTTTCGCTTGTGTTGATTTTTAGGACTCCATGGAGTTAGTTCATGGAGAAAAAGATAGAGACACCCATTGGGAGAAAATAGGAGGAAGAAGAGAGCTTATGGACTTATTATCCTAACTCTCCCCCTAAAATCAATTTATAGATTAATCAAACTTCAATATTAAAATTATGCCCCTAGAACTTTAACCTAATTACATCAATGTCATCTCTATGAGATGACTCTTTATTTACCATCCTGCCATCACTATGTGGACCTGTGGGCTTTCTCCTTGATTTGTGAGCCTTGAGCCCATCTTCCACATCTCTTGGATGTGTGGACTTTCCTTGGTCGTGTAGGCTTGGGTGCATCTTCCAACACCCGCCCTCAAAAGTTGGGGATGAGAGAATATCATGAACACCCAACATGCTGCAAATGGTGTATAGGATCTTCTCATATAAAATGGTAGTCCACCATATCTTCCAACACTCCCCCTCAAGTTGTTGGTCTCTTCCGAGAGGCCCAGTTGGCATAATATAAGTGAAAGTAAAATCTCTCCAAGCCGTAAGACATCGCTCCATACTCCAGTCAAATAACTCATGCTGGATGTAAGGCACACTCCTATCTTTTGTAGGTAGTTGGTCTATACGCACTGGTCAAAAGTGTAATAAAACTCTTCCATCACCGTATCCCTCCACAGGACACCGACTCTCAAATGGTAGGAGTAATAAATGCCAATTAAAGGGGGTAACGGGTAATTACTCAAAAGATAATATTCTAGGGCCACCATGTGCTGACAACCATAAGCAATTGAGAAGCCCTTCAATAATAATGTCTCATCCAAAGAGACACAATGGCAGCAGCTAAAATGGGTCTGGGCCCAATAACACGTACCAAATAATAAAAATCCTTGTAAAAGTACCCATAAAATAACTCGATGTGAGTATCAACACCAAACAAATATGCTGACCAAGGAATATGATGCCAATAATTCAAAGTAATAATCTAGCCGAAGACAAAGGACCGAGTCGAGCCCACTCAAATATCTTACCAATATTGCCGAGTCAGAGGAGGAATCAGCGTAGAACTTGGGACCCTGTCCCGTATACCGAGGCAAAAAAACAAGTGGACCTAATCAAATTGACGTGGTTCAAGTTGACTCAATCATGAACAAAAGCAGTAAGTAGCCTTGGGTTGCTGGGTTAACCCGGCCCGGTCTAGGTTGAGATGAATTGCCGCCTGATTAAACCAAGTTTCCTAACTTAGGAAAATTTAATTCAGCAACAGTGTCATCATCTTCGGCAGCAATCAAGACATCTTCGTCCTCGCGCAGCAACCAAGCAATGAGATTGGAATATATATCCGAGGAGCTAGAGAACTTTATGAAATAATAAACATCATGGGGAACACGATAACCCAACAATGTCGAAGGTAAGATTTTGACGACGTTGGCAACTTCAATGCTGGTTGGAAATTATGGAATACAGAGCAAGATCCAGCTAGTCAAAGACTTTCCAAAATAAACTAGCTAGCGGTCTGGAACAAGGAGATTAATAGGCAACTTTCTAACCCAAAAAAAAGGATTCTTCAAAATCTACTGTTAACCAACAAAGAGGCAGTGACGGCAAGATGACTTAGTGGAGTCTGAGGTCGTCGTCCTTGGCAATAGCAACGGAGTTGTCGATGAAAAGAAACAGTGTTGTTGCCTTCTAGTGTGACGATGGCTTCCGATCAGATTCGTGATCTTTCCGAACGTAGGAAGATCAAATATTTTTGGAAACTAAGATCAACCCAAGATATTGGAAACAATTGTAGATTGTATGGATCTCTAGATAAATATATGAAGATAATATTTTTGTCAAATTAATCAATCCAGTCTCTGAATTACTAGAAATCAGCAGCCTCTGAATCAAAGCTCCCAGATAAGCAGCAACAGAAGACTTTCCGAAAAAAAAAAAAAGCTCTTTGTAAATGGCAATGCAGCACCTGTTTCTACAGCGGAGAAAATAAATCAGCGAAGAACATTTGTTCCTCCTATTTCGAAATAAATCAATCTTCCATAATAAGAGGACAAGAGCCAGCGACAGAATTTCCAAAAACGGATTATTTCAAAGGATGGAAGATAATAAGCAGGAACGAAAAATTTTCTAGATGCTGGCTGATTGCTGGAGCGGAGCTTTTCAAAAAATGAGAACAAAAATTTATTGGAAACTTGCTCGGATATGTTTTGTAGCAATATTCGTCAAGTAGATTATCTTCGTATTATCGCCATTGTCCTCTTCTCTGTAGAAGACACCAAAAGATGGTGAAGTACTGGTTCCAGAGAAAGAAATAAAATACAAAAGTATTTACGACTTCCTAGAATAATATCCAAAACTCATCTTGTGGTTTTTTTCTTTGCATGACTTCATCAAGTTGACGAGCACTTTTCCTTGTTCAGTGCACCTACCCTTGATCTAGACCAGATTCCAGTGGTAGTGTCGAGTTGTCGGTGATGAATTGTCGGTTCAGGCGAGGAAAGTGGTGAAATTGCACCAATGAGGAGTCTCGAGGCCAGAAAAAAAACAACTTCAAATCAAAACACTGCAATTCATCATAGGCCATTCTTGATTTCATCGTAGGCTATTCAAAGGGCTTTGAGTTGCATGGTTTGGTTGCTGCAACAGTCAGTGATAAAGATGAGGTGCCATCAGAAAAACCGTCTTCCTCAAATCATCATAATGACCCATTCATCCTGGCTAATACCATGTTGATTTTCAGGACTCTATGGATTTATCTCTTGGAGAAAAAGAGAGAGACACCCATTGGGAGAAAACAAGAGGAAGAAGAGGTTATGGACTTATTATCCTAACCCTCCCCCTAAGTTCAATTTATAGATTAATCAAACCAATATTATAATTATGCCATTGGAACTTCAACCTAATTACATCAATGCTATCTCTATGAGATGACTTTTTATTTATCATCCTACCATCACTGTGTGGGCCTGTGGGCCTTCTCCTTGATCTATGGGCCTTGAGCCCATCTTTCACATCTCTTGGATGTGTGGGCCTTCCTTGGTGATGTGGGTTTGGGCCCATCTTCCAACACTCCCCCCTCAAGTTGGGGGTGACAGAACATCATGAATGCCCAACTTGCTGCAAATGGTGTATAGGATCTTTTGGTATAAAATGATAGTCCACCATATCTTCCAATAGCTTGCATCACTAATAAATGTCACATAGTAATTAGAACCACCAAGGGAGGTAACAGTTGAAGGTCCCCCACACATCTATGTGAACCAACTCCAATTTTGTTGTTTTTTGTTCATTTCTACCCTTAGAAAAGCTAACCCTTTTCTGCTTGACGAAAATACAGTTTTCACACAAATTGTTGTTTATAGTTTTCAACCCTGGTAGCTTCCCTTTGGATTGAAGCACTTTCATTCCCTTCTCACTCATGTGATCGATCCTATAATGCCACAAATTAGAATCAATGACAACATCAGCAACTGCAACCATGTCTCTGCAAGTGAAAGTGATGTAAAGAGTTCCAGTTTTAACTCCTCGTGCAACAACCATGGCTCCCTTAGTGAATTTCCAGGCATCACCATTAAAAGTTGTTACAATGTGACACCCACCATGTCATGCAACGATGGTGGGACCCACCATGAGGCCGTGAGCCAAGAGGAGTCACCACTTGAGCTAGAATGAGCTGGAATACATTGAAAGATTTGAGGATCAAGTGGGACCCACATGGACATGACGAGCTAGTATCTTTCCCAACATGAGTTGGAAAGATTTGCATATCTTGATTTATATGATTGATTTATCTTCCTTAGATTGATGTATTATAAGGGAAAGTAGGAATCCTAATTGATTAAGGAGTTTCCCTAATTATGTATAGAAAATAGTATAAATAGGGGGTCTTGGTTGAGGCATTCAATCAAGCTTTCCTCTTCTCTCATTCATGTGAAAGAAATCCATCTCCTCTCTTTAGTTTTTTTCTTCTCCTCTCTCTACCTAAGAGCCTTCTTTTCCTTTTCTCTTTTTTATTTCTCTCCCCAAGCTCGAGATATTATTCATGGGGTCCTAAATTCAACATGGTATCAGACCAACCAATTTAGGATCCCCACATCAAAGGAATGCTCTAAGAAGATATGATCATAGAAGGCTCGTTATGAAGCAAGATTGAAGCTCATGAGATAAGTTTATTTTTGTTTATGATATTATTGATTTATGATACTGGTTTTTGGATATTAAAATGATAGTTTAGAGATGTTTTTATGCATTCATCTTAAAAGATTTTGGAAATTTTTGTTTCTTTGATTAGAAGAAGTTATCAAGGCAGTTTTTGTCGATTTGAGAATTTTGTTGACCGAGACTAGCGTATGTTAAACAATTTGCACAAAGAGTTATAAATTTTATGGGAACAAGATTCCCTGACAAAGAAGAATATTATTGAGCCTCTTATGAGTGATTATTCAAAAAAAAAAATCAGAAATTTGATCTTTTAGCTTTATGCTAAAGCCTCTCCATTAACCGATTTGGTCAAAAACCTATACTTGGGTTTTTTTACTAGAAGTTGATTGGAGAATTTTTTAAAGTGAATTGCCTATTATGGCTGAAGAATACATGGGTCACAAGAGTGATATCCTCTAGATTAATAATGTACCCTTGCGAGGGGTATCAAATTTTATGAGCTAGTCCACATCGGTTTGCCAATTTCTTGTAACAAAAGACCTCATTTCTTGTGGACCACCTATTTATGAAGATAATATTTTCTATAACAAGTGACTGAAGAATGATATTTTGGTGATTAGTTGGCTCATTAATATCATGGAAGAACATGTCTCCAATAATGTTATTCATCTTGACACAGCTAAACAAATTTGGGAGACATATACTAAGATGTATTCTAGCTCCAACAACTTACACTAAAAAATGCTTACCACTAAACAATGAGACAATATCCATGAATATTTAGCTCGGTTTAAAGGTCTTCTTCAAGAGTGGAAAATTCCCTAGCCTACCTCCACGGTTGTCTCTGTCCAAAATAAATGAAAAGAAGCCTTAGTCATGGCCATATGCCTTGCTAACATCAAACCGTATCTTGAAGTTGCTAAGAGTCAACTTCTTAGCTCTTCTGTGGTTCCCACCTTTGATGATGTATGTGTCACACTTCTCCGTATTTCAAAAGCCTCTTCTTCTAAAACCGAAGTATCCTCCGCAATGTACTCTGGACATAGGGGATCATCCTCTACCATACAAATGTAAAATTATGTGCCACAAATGAAGAAGATATTGATATTGGCAAATATCAAAGACTCGTGGAAAAACTGATTTATCTTACGGTAACTAGGCCAAACATATCATATGATGTAAGTGTGGTGAGTCAATTCATGCACTAACCACAAATTACCCACTAGCAGGCTTTAGAGAGAATATTACGTTATCTAAAAGGAGCTCCAGGAAGAGGATTGCTGTATAAAAACATGGGCACTTCAACATAGAAGGCTTCTCAGATGCAGATTGGGCTGGATCTCCTGATGATAGAAAATCTATATCAGGATATTGTACTCTGGTTGGGGGAAACTTGGTTACATGGAAAAGTAAGAAGCAAAATGTGGTTGCAAGATCTAGCGCCAAAGCAGAATACAGAGCTATGACCCATACCGATAGTGAACTTTTATGGATCAGGACCCTTCTTACTGAACTAGGTTTTTATAAAAAGGAGTCCATGAATCTACATTTTGATAATCAAGCAGCCATTCATATCACTTCAAATCCAGTTTTTCATGGAAGAACTAAACATATTGATGTGGATTGTCATTTTATACATGAGAAGTTTCAAGCAGGAATAATCTCTCTCAAACCTGTGCCATCTCAAGAGCAAGTAGTTGATATTCTCACTAAACCCGTTACATCTAAAATCCTATCGTTTATATGTGGCAAGCTGGGTATTTATGATGTTTTTTCTCCTCCATCTTGAGGGGGAGTGTTGGAAGATGGACTCAAGCCCACGAGCTCAAGACAAGAAGCCCACACGTCAAAGGAGTGGCATATGTGTAAAATATGGTACTTTCCATAAAGATGGCATAGAAGTGTAAATATGTGTTCCTTTTATGTCTTTTGTTTTATCAAGTCGTAGCCCTAAGGGCATTGTAAAACTATAAATAAAGGCATTGGCTAAGAGGTAGGGCATTGAAGCACTCTCCTCTCTTTCCACAAATTCGTCCAGCCCTCATTTTTCTTTTTGATGCAACCCTCTTCTTCCATAATCCAAACTCTCTCCTTCCACGTTCTTCTTCTTCTCTTCTCCTTCTCTCTTCTTCTTCTTCTTCTTACTTGTTGATCTAAAGTTCCTTTCATGAGATCCTAAATTCTACATATTGCAAATAGGGGTGGCGTCGAACCAAGCCGATTCACAAGTGGCACAATCTCAGCTCGGTTCTGGCTCGATTTGATTCAGTTTATCGCTCGTTTAAGTTAACAAGTCGAGCTCAACCAAGTCATGGTTCGGTTTGAAAGCTCATGAGCCGGCTAGTTAACTCAATGAGGGCCGAGGATTCAATGTTCAAATAAGCCGGTTCGAGTTCAGGACTACGGGGAATCTCAAAAGCGAGGATTTGGAGCTCGGGAAGATCGAAAAAAATGGCTAACAAGGAGAAAACATCGGATTGCAGTCTATGGTAAGTTTTGGTTAATTCTCCGATTTCAGCTTTTTTTCTTTGATATTCCTCTTTGATCTTCTTCTTCTCCTATTTTCTTTTCTCCGATCTCCTTCTCTCATTCCCCCCTCCCCGATGCTTCTACCATCACTGTCGTCTGATGTCCTCGTTGTGGTCGCCTCCGCTATTGTCAACCACCATCGCTGGCACCGCACCGAACACCAGCCCCCCCCCCCCCCTGCTAAGCTGGGAGGACAGACAAAGAGATATGGAGAAGGGGGAAAGAAGCCATTTCTTGTCTAGAGTGGAAATCAGAGGCACCACAACTCTTTCTTCACGGTCTTTATTAGGGTGGCACAAATCGAACCGACTCGTGCGAGCTCGAGTTTCAATGCTAAAAGGCTCAGTAAGAAGAAACTCATTTTCCTATTTTTAAAAAAATTCTTAAATGTAGGAAGAACATTGAAGAATCAAGAGACATTTTTTTTGCGAGTCCTCTAAGATGGAACAAATTTACTCAATGAAAAAATTCATTGACATTTTTTCCTACCATTTGGACCACGTAAGTCTACTATTATGGGTGTGTTTGTGTCAACCTCCCCCTGGTCCCGCACAACGTGTGAACTTGCATGTGCAGTTCAAACGTGCGATTAGAACGATCTGATTGAGTACAAATGGACAAAACTAGTGTTGATTTTCAAAGGAATATTTTTGTGTTTGATTATTGAAAAAATATTTATGCATAATTATGCTGCTTTTATGAATAATTATATGTAGTTTAAAAATAATTTTATGCAAGGTTAATATATAGAGCTTATGCCCAATTTTAAGTAGAGGTCATGTCCAATTTTATGTAAAATGTATGCATAATTTTATTTACAATTTATTTTACATGTATTTTATGCAAAGTTTTAAATGTAGCTTGGAGCTCGAACTCGGTTAAAATTATTAGACTTGAGCTCGAATAAAATTTTAGGCTCGAGGCTAGGATCGGCTCGAGCTCGAGTTCAAAATATTTAAATCAAGCCCGGCTCGAACATAGGGAGGTTCGGGCACGGCTCGATTCGATGCCACCCCTAATTGCAAGTGGGTCATAGAGAATCAGAGAAGTGCAAATGTTCAAGTTAAAGATAATTGAGTGGATAAAAGGGTGTATCATATGAAATTTTATTCTAAAATTAAACACCTGATTTTTTATAGTTTTAGTGAATAACTTGTTGACCGGGCATTGACTCCCTTCTTAATTTTGATGATAACAAAACTTAATTAAGCTAACAATTATAATCAAATATATTTCCCTCAAGAGATACAAAATTCAAAGGTTGATGCATTGAATTGACATAAGCTTCTCAAGGACCGCAACCTCCATGGAATGTGGAAGCACTCTTGAAGAATCACCCTTAGAAGAAGAAAAATAATTGAAGACAAGAGTTTAGGAATCATCGAGAGAAGTCAAAACTCAGTCTACGTAAGAAAGCAACCTAAATTCTTCCAAAACTTGAGGTACAATGCAAATTTTAAAACTTTAGGACATACTTTGCACTCAAACATGTTTTTACAAATACATGCACACACATCATACATGTTAGAATCATTTAAGATCACAAATTATCATGCTTTAAAAATTCACATAGTGAACTGGCATTGGAATGATCGATCAACATCTACCAATGATCTATCAACCAGAAGTGCATAAGCTAAAAATATAGAGCATAATCGATCAACCAAGGTCAATTAATCGATCATCCAGAACACAACCAAAATGTGCCATAAACCATGATTGATCAACCTCAGTGAATGATCAATCATACAGAACTTTGTGAATCAAGGACATAAAACATGATTGACCATAGCAAACTCATTGATTGACCATACTTGTTATGCACTGCCAGTGGGAATTCATATTGATCGATTAGTCCATGTACATTGATCAATCAACTTAAAATATCAGACCCAATGGGAAGATATTGTTGGATCATACCATCGTCCAATAAGTCACATTTTAACAAAAAAAAAATAGTCATTACACATGATTGATCAATCAATCATTTTACGATGATCGATCATTGTAAAATTGACTTTTTTTCAAATAAGTAAAAAAATAGCTAGTTTAGATTGCAAAACTTATAATACCCCCACCAATCCTCCAGGAAACTCAATTCATATTAATGCATGGAGAGGTAATAAGAGAGAAAATAGGAAAAAGAAAGATTTTTTGTAGAACTGAGGTTTGGTACTTCTGATATTGATATCTCAAAACATATAGCTCAAATCACAAATGGTTTGTTGCTTAAAAACATAGACTCAAAGAGATTTAATTTGATACCAAATTTGACATTAAAAACTTCGCTCTTTAATCTATTATGACCATTTCATTTTCTTCGTTTTGTAGCATGATACTTACCGACTCCAAAGAGAACATCTCATTACATATAGACCAGATTGACATGAATGTTGCTCCTTCCAAAACTAAAATTTGATATTTTTTATTTAAATGTAATATTTATTATGAAATATACTTATTTTGAAAGAAATAATCTGATGGATTTCATACTCTGCAATCTAACTAAACTAAGTACTCTTTCTTTTTGGGCCAGCATAACCATTGACTCTTCCAATATTGATATTTCCCTGTAGAAAACTCAGATTGAGAATTGGTTTCATAGGTTAGAAAATAGATTTAAAGATATTTATTTTGACATATAACTCTCCACATAAGGTCTCATTATTGATGACATAAAATGCCTAAAAAAATGAAGCTTTCTACTACTGCTAGAACACTTTTTGCTATCTGACCTTTGTTGTTTCAAATATTGATTTTTCTTTGTATAAAACTTCGATTGCCAAAATTATTTTTGTGTTGAAAATTAGACTCAAAGATATTCTCATCAATATATAATTTTTAATATGAAAATTTCATTATAAAGGTTATAACACCAAGGAAATAATGAGTACTAAGATAGGAAAGGAAGAAAAAGATAGAATATGAACTTAAATTACTCGAAATGATAAATCATAAAGATATCACATTATCTTTGTGGGTTGACTGAGTCAACTCACAAACCCCGCTCTGATACTATACTGAATTTTTGAAAAAGAGATAATTTATTGACTTAATTATAACTGATTACAATGAACCTCTATTTATAATAGAGGCAACAAGTAAAATCATATTACAATTAAACTATCCTTTCCTCGTTACTCCCAAAGTTTAACACTTACAGATAAGTGCTAGCATAATTAAACAACTAAATATAAATAAAAGATTGAAATAACTAAAAAATCTTTTAACTGAAATACTTCTATAAAACATCCTCCCATGAGACTCATGTAAGATTTTGCCATATTAATCATTGTTTTGTGAAACTTCTTTTTGTAAGAGTCATGTAAGACTCTTCCATACTTGTTCTTCAACAAAACTATATTAATATCTCTTTATCTTTTATGCTCATATCTTTGGGTTTTTAAATGGGATTTACATAATATTTTTTTCTTAAATAGAAATTAAAAGATTATTTATATGTGTATTAGGTACGAGAACTAAAAGTTTAATATATATTTTGTTTTCTTGTGATGACATGAGCAACACCTTGAAAAAAGATAAGTGATCATTTTTATAAAAATAAAATAATACCAACAAAATACTGAAGCCGATGCAAACACCAACAAGTTGGTGTCACCAAAATAAATTCTAAATTCAGTACAAGGAAACCATACTTTAAAATCAGTATCCACAAACCTGCCTTTCAAGTTGGTATTCCCTAAACTGAGTTTCTGCACAGAAATCCTACCTAAAATGGTTAATTCTGGCCCTATAATTGGTATTGTCAATATGAACTATATTTGGTACATTGAACCTCAAAGTCAATATCCCGAACACTGAATTTGAAATTGAATATTGAAGTTGATATACTGGATATTACATTGACATGAGCGATAACCACAAAAAAAAAAAAAAAACTTTTAAAATGTGATAGGAATTATGCCACATCATCGATTAACTGTCATGGTGTGTTGATAGACAAGTGCCAAGAGAGGGTGTCCTTTTTCCCTTGGCAAGTGGAGCTCAAGGCTAAGAGGGAGGGATGCATCACTCCCCTCGTCACAATTTTGTTCTTAATCGCAAAGAGGAGGCGGGACTAGGCGGAGCCTCCCGCTTGCGAAAGCGTGAGTCAAGGAGACTCTCTCTCTCTCTCTCTCTCTCTCTCTGGCTGATCCAATACAACAAGATATTTGGTGTAAAACATGCAAAAAGGCTATTTCAGCCATCTGATCATGATCAACGTCTATCTCAGTCATCCAATCAACGGCTATTTCAATCGTCCGATCAATGGCTATCTCAGTCATCCGATCAACAACTATCTCAGCTATTTGATCATGCTCGGATGACTGAGATAACCATTTCGCACCAAATGGTTTTTCGTATTAGATCAACCATTTATATATATAAATGTATATTTATTAAGAGTAGGCACGAGGGAGCAAACAAAGAGAGGCCTGTTTGGACATATAGGTGTACTTAGAATTTTTATTTTTATTTTAAAAAGAAAAGGACTCTGAGACTAGAGTTTGTGACCGGTCGCTTCAATGGGACCATTCGTCCCATGTCACAACCTCCTTTTTAGAGACTATAATTTTTGTTTCAAATGATCTTAACCCATATTTCTATAATGTGATGATGTAGAGATTATTAACAATAAAAGTAGAAAAATGGACTCAAGTCCAACCTTAGTGATACCCAACTTTTTTATTCTATTGCCATGATTTCTTTTTTATCATTACAAATAAATAAATATGGAAAATATCAAATGAAATTTGACATAAATTCATATGATAAAAAGTCAATTTTATGTCACTAAATTCAAATTTGGTAAATTATGTTAAAAATTAGATGTACTTAAAAGCTTATAGGACATCAGGATTTATAATTTTTTTATTTTTTTATTAAGTACGTAAATGCCCATGGTTAGGGGTGGCAACAAGCCAAACCCGCTCGCAAACCGCTCAAGCTCAACTCAACTTGAATTTTTACTTGAGCTCAAACTGGAATAGGGCTCATTAAGTATAACAAGTCAATTTACTTGAGCTCATGAGCTGATTCATTAACATAGATTTTTTTAAAAAATACCATTTACTCTAATTTCCCTCGTTAGTTCCCTCTTTCGTTGGTTATTCTTATTCACCTCAAACCTCAAAGACTATCGGTTGGTCAACTCTTTTGAGTCCCTCAACATCTAATGTTTCTCTTTGCCAATGGAACAAACACTATTGATGGAAGAGTTTATCTTTCTATTAGGTCCATTAAGCCAGCTATTGAACATTAGTATGCTCGATTGTAAAGTTTTGAACTCTATGATACCGTATAATTCAATGGTATTAAGTTCATGGCCAACCTTTTTTTATTTTTTTTTCTTATTTTTTATTTTTATAGTTTTACATGTATGTTGAGCTCAAAACTAGGTCAAGCTTAGCTTGAACTCATTTACAATTTTTTAGCTCGAGCTCAAAGAAGATCAAGCAAAGCTCAAACCTACTTCACTCACACGATTGGTTAATTTCTAACTACCAGTGCATGCTTTAATGCTCTAGTTTTGTGTCCACAACTTGTCAGCACCCACAAAGCATATGACCATGTAGAAGACATGGCCGGTAATATGAAAACCCATGATTATGCTAGTATTTGTGGGAACTTAACAGAGTGTTGAATTTATGGAGAAGAGAAATACTTTATTGACTTCATTGACTTATTATAATCAGAGTACATGAACTTCTATTTATAACAGAGGAAGGTAATAGAGTCCAATTACAATAAAACTATTTTTGTCCTAATTACACCCAAACTCTGACACTTAAGGATTAACCTTAGTAAAATTAAATAACTCAATATAAATAGAAGACAAACATAACTCAAACTAAAACTCTTCTAGGACGTGAGTCCTTCTTAATCTTCCAACTTATGTGATAAGGATGTCAGCTCATAGTAATCATGGTGGGTCCTACTTCTTATGGGTTTGGGCCCATCTTGTGGGCCTTCTTTGGTTGTGTGACCCATCTTATAATACTCTTAGATATGTGGGTCTTCTTTGGTTGTGGACTGGAGCCTATCTTCCAACATTCCCCCTCACGCTGGGGGTGAGAGCATATCATGAACTCCCAGCTTGTTACAGATGATGTATAAAATATTTTTGTATAAAATGATAGTCTTCTCATATACCAACACTCGCCCTCACGCCGATGCTCTCTTCCATGAGGCTCAGCTGGCCAATTCAGGGGGGTATAACATATATGTAATAATAAGTTTCTCCATCATGGTGTCCCACTGTGATAGTTTTTGATAGGGTATCATTTGTCATTGTTTCCTAACCGTAATATTTTATATTATTTTTTTTACAAGGTCAGTCATGGTTTCCTAACTTTGATATTTTTTAACAGGGTATTAAGTTCCTTTGTCATTGTTTCCCAACCATGATATTTTTTTACAAGGTATCCTCTGTCATGGTTTCCCAACCATGCTTTGTTTTTTTTTTGAAAAGATCCGTCATAGTTTCCCAACCATGATATTTTTTTACGAGGTCAAATAAATGATGATATGAGAAAGAATACTGAGGTCACCTCTTCTTCAATAAATAATGTCCCCAAAGAGACATAATAGCCACAACTAGATATAACACGACCATATTCCAACACATATAACACGAACCAAAATAATAAACCTTGTAGAATGACCCATGAAATAATCATAATCCGATATAAATATTTTTTTCTTAGATGCAGAAGCTTCATCTTTTGTGTTCCCCCTTTCTTGAATATTTTGGTCACATAAACTTATCCACAACATATGGAATAAAATATCTCTTTCTTGTACTTCTCTACTTCTACCCCCTTCAAGCTGGGATGTAATGACAGTGATCCCAGCTTGAACCAAATATCATAGATGTAACAATAAGCCCAAATAACAGAGATGTATAAATAAACCCTCAAACCAGAGAGAAGAGATATTTTCCTGATATATCAAGTCAAAAAGTGACACAAAACAATGGGCATAAATTCAGATTTTTCAATGTAACAGAATACCAACATGTCCATTGATTATTCCAATGCGAATATATCTTTAAATATAGATCAGATTGACATGAAATTTTCTCTTTCTGAAACTAAACTTAAATACCTTTCATCCAAGTATAACTTCTCTTCATAAAATATAATTATCAGAAGATAAATAATCTGATAGATTTCGATCTCTGTCATCTAGCCGAACTAAGCATTATTTCTCCTTTTTTCCAGCATGAGCATTGAATATTCCAAGATCAACACCTCCTTATAAAAAAACTCAGATCGAGATTTGGTTGAATAGGTAATAAAATAGACTTATAGATCTTTCTTTTGATATATATTTCTCCATATAAAGTCTCGTTCTTGATGGCATAAAATACCTCGGAAGTTTAAACTTTCTACTGCTGCTCGAACCTCTTTTGCAATCTGACCTTCACTACTTCAAATACTGATTTATCTTTGTAGATAACTCTGATTGAAAAAACTAGTTTTTCTTTAGAAAATAGACTCAAATATTTTTCCGTCAATATATAATTTGTAATATAAAAATCTCAGTATGAAGGTGAAAACGCAAAGCAAACTACGGGTGTAGGGATTGAAAAAAAAAATAACTACGACCTTGACTTGGGGTTTAGGGTTTAGATAAAAGAATCTCATTATCTCTGTGGATTGACCAAGTCAACTCACAAAACCTGCTATAATACCATGTTAAATGTATGGAGAGGAGAAATACTTCATTGACTTCATTCACTTATTATAATTAGAGTACATGAACCTTTATTTATAATAGAGGAAGGTAGTCGAGTTCAATTACACTAAAACTACTTTTGTCCCAATTACACCTAAACTCTAACACTTAAAGATAAGTCTTAACATAATTAAATAACTCAATATAGATAAAAGACAAACATAACTTAAACTAAAACTCTTCTAGGACATGATGATAAGATAAATATACTTTTGTGAGTCATTGACCTTCCAACTTATGTAATAAGGATGTCAGCTCTGGTAATCATGGTAGGTCCTACTTCTTATGAGTTTGAACCCATCTTGTAAATCTTCCTTGGTCGTATAACCCATCTTATAATACTCTTAGATGTAAGTTTTCCTTGGTCATGTAAGCTGGAGCCCATCTTCTAACACGGAGCTAAATAATTTTTAAAAACAAAATTGTGGGGATGTATTAGAACTATGTAGTTGTTATCTGTTATCTATATTAACAGAGGGTGAAGCAATTTATTAAAGACATTATGAGCACGCTTTTAATATCGTGAAAGCCGAGTAGATTAAAATCTTGTATAATTTATGACTTTGCACCTTCATTTCACTTAAACCTGTTCAACGAATATAAAACATATAAAGGCCAGTATGATATGATCATAATTATTAAGCTCATTATGTAAGATATGATTTGAGGGGAATTATTCAACTAGAGCAGACACCTTATCCCTTTCTTCCAGCAATGCTCTTTTTTTCATGAGACATCCAAATCTGGATGAATTGGCAAACCTGAAACACTTCTCGAGTTCACAATGCTTTCTGGGGCAATGAATCAGATGCAGAAAGCTCAGCATACATATCCGAAATTACTTTCGCAAAATATTCCTTTGCCTGCGGCCTCTTGACCTGCATCAAGAAGGCAGTTTCAACTTCACCAGTGTTCATGTTTTTTTACCATTTTTCAAAGGGTTGGAACCAGCAAAAAGAACTAACCTTGAATGTTGGAGTAAGAAGACCATTTTCTAATGTGAAAGCTTCTGAGACTAAAGTCACAGCTTTTGCATACTCAAAACCTCTTAACTGCATATCAAAAATGAGGAAAACGACAATCAGAATCACTTCTTTTTTCTTTGAAAATACTACTAAAATCAGCCATTATCATTTGATGGTTCCCAAACAATAACATATGATTTACCTGAGCTTCCTTTCCGACAGCATCCATGTCAGCCAGGACAGCTGCCCTTGCCCGTGGATCACTACACAGTTGTTGTAAATTGTCATACTGCATATAGAAGAACAATGTAAGAACCTTTTAAATTTCATATTTGAATGGGGCAAGTGAACACCAACGCCTCGTGGATCACTACACAGTTGTTGTAAATTGTCATACTGCATATAGAAGAACAATGTAAAAACCTTTTAAATTTCATATTTGAATGGGGCAAGTGAACACCAACGCCTCTGGTCTATTTGCGTAGCTGACTACCCATTAATAGTACATTTTTCACATTTGAGAAAATAAGATGTGCACAGATATGATCGACTGATGCATACAGATCTATAAACAGAATATTGACAGAGAATAAGTAGACCATGCCTCTTAGTGGAATCTTATATAAGAGGGTCAATCTAAAAAGGACCCTCCACTGAATGGACAATTTTTTGTTGAATCTTAGCATTGAACAGTTTCTGTTGAACTAAGATCTGTGGAGGGGTAGGGGCAAGTGACACACCAGAAAGTACTAATGGACTAGCCCAAATTGGGAATCTCACATGTGTCAGAATGTAATTAAGAAACGGGAAAAACGACACTACCTTGATGTCTTCTGATGCAGCCCAAGCTTTTAAAACATCTGGATCAACAGATACAATTGCTACTAAACAGGAGTTGAAGCTGTCACCTGCCATGGAGGGAAATATTACTACGTTATGAAAGAAACAAAATAGTGAGCCATTGACAACGAATTTGGAGCACAAGACCCTCACCATATACAAAACATTGTGCAACAAACTTGCACTTGGCATACACATTCTCAATCTTCTCAGGTGCAATATATTCACCTTGTGCCAACTTAAAAATGTTCTTTTTCCTGTGGGAGTAGAAAAAGAAACCCTCAAAAACATTTAAAAGATAAGTACACAACCAATAAAATTCCTAATAACAGCGACCACAAAATCCTGCATTATCCAGCAATACGTGTTCTCACAAGTAACTGCCAGCAAAGTAAAAGGAAAACTGATAAGCAATGAATACACTGAACTGATTACACAAGGAGCCAAAGCAACCCAGTTTTCAAGAACAAGCTCAATTAAAAAGAACATGATCTAGCCAATTTGACTCCATTCTCATGATCAAAATTTGACTACTCAACAGAAAGTGGGTTACAGAAAATTGAATTATGTTTTTCAACCAATCAATACTTCACTATACCTATCAATAATTTTCAGCCTCCCTCCAGGTAACCACAGTCCTATATCTCCTGTATGCAACCAACCATCCTCATCTATAACTTCTCTCCTGTACAATATAATTGAGCTGTCAGCAAGTTTTTGCATAGTAATCAGACAATCTCTGCCCTGGTTAATCCAAGGGAAGGCAAAGTTAATGAAGTAAAACCAGAACTCACTAACCACACCCAATGATCCATTCCCTCACCAGATTTAAGCACTCGGGCTACACAGGAACTGAAAATTAACTTCAAACTACAAATAAATAATCTTATATGGTTAGATAATTACGTTTGCACTTTATCCTTGTAGTAGCCTTGGAAGATAATGGGCCCTCTGACACAGATTTCCCCACGAGGATGAGGTTGATCATCTGAGGTGTAGTTCATTTCTGGAACATCCACAAGCTTTATTTCTGCAGCAAGAAATATGTTGCACTGAATTAAAAGGGGTAAGTTAGGATGCAGAAGCACAGAAGTAACAACATGTGTGGATATAAGTTAGCTGGATCAGATCTATTCCTCACCGCATGCAGGACTGGGTGAACCAACATGTCCCGATGTGTTGTCACCATCATCCATCAAGCTTATAACACAAGAAGTTTCTGTCATTCCATAACCTTCAGTTATCTGACCACCAATGCATCTGAAATACATCGACCCTTATTTAGAAGAAAAGAGCACATTCTATACCTACAAACTGATTTTTTTTCTTTGAAAAGTTTCCTTATTTAGAAGAAAAGAGCACATTCTACACCCACAAACTGTTTTTTTTCCTTCGAAAAGTTGATTAGCTTTATTGCTAGAAAAAAGCAAATACAAAGAGATGGGAGGAAAAGATACATCCCTCAAAGTACAAATGGGAAGGAGTTCCCAATCAAGTACAAAATGATTTTTAAAGAGTCAACTTACACACGCAGAAAATTCATGACATCAGGTGACAAAGGTGAGGCACCTGATCCCATAAAACGAATCCTGCCTCCCAGTTTTTCTTTTATTTTATTGAACACCAATTGGTCCCACATAGGTGATGGAGTTTTCCCTAAAACAAAGTAAAAAGTTAAGCATCCCTGTCATGACAATCCAGAGAAGTTAAATACTTGTACTTGAAGAACCTTATAGAATTAAAAAATTAACAAGCAAAAATGCCTACAGCTAATATGATTAAGTGCCATACCATTCAATATTGCTCGTCTCTTGGCATTGTAAGCAGCATTAAAAAGCCTCTCTCTCAAGCCTCCAGATGTCTTGACAGCGTTTGTAATGCTATGTAATTAATTTTTTTAACACAAAAAGAAAGACATTTTACACATGAAAAATAACTAAAATTCCAGAATGAGAATCACTGAAGCATTCAAGAAATCTCCATACCCAGCATATATTCTAGTGTACAATCTAGGAACGCTGAAAAATATCGTCGGTCTTAGAGCTGCCATGTCATCCATCAACTTCATATTGTCCTGGATCACATTACAATGAAAAGAGCTCTAAAAAACGTTGCAAAATTGGAAACTAAGAAAAGTCACCTAGAGAGGAAGAGAGAAGAGTTAGATTACATGAAACCCAAATTAGGGATCAGAAATTGGACCCTCTTTCTTTTAGTTACAGAACTTAAGTGAAATACAGCAAAAGGATATTAGTACGACTCAATTTAAGAGTAACTTAAAACTATACTTTGAAGTGCTGTCAGTTTATACACAATGTTACAAGATATGGTACAGGGATATATTGGTAATTTTACCTATGTAATACTAACTTAAAACTATACTTTGAAGTGCTGTCAGTTTATACACATTTTTGTTACAAGATATGGTACAGGGATATATTGGTAATTTTACCTATGTAATACTCTCTCCAAGTAGCCACGTACCTTGTTCGGGGTTAGTCTACATGGATGTCTAAATATCTGGTCTTATCTTATTTATTTCAAGTGTATCATGTACTGTTTTAGGAGAGGGTCTTTTTTTGTCCCTCTCTCACTCAAGTAATAAAACATAATCAGGGCTGGAGCTGGCCCCTTTCGTGCAGCAGCCTACATGCTGCTTTTCAACATCTTCTCCACCCTCTCTTCTCTCTTCTCTCTTCTCTCTTCTCTCTTCTCTCTTCTCTCTTCTCCTTCTCTTCCTCTATCTTCCTCTCCTCCTATCAATCTGCACCTATTTTCACAGTTTTAATATAACAGGGGTATTTTAATCATGTCACAAAGTACTAACAACCTGACAGTCAACTTAAGAGAAATAATAGAAATATGGTCAAGACGGAGCTCAGGAAAAAGCAGTCTCTGGTTTCTTCAAAGTAGTGCTAACACATCTGCCCATTTAGTATTCAGTGATGAGTAGTATTTCAAACGTCAGCACCAATGTTTCTTTTTCAAAGCATCTAATATTAGTGAATAATAGGAATTTATCCAATTTCAGGGAGAGAATCCTCTCATAAAATTTCAAAACCCATATAATAATTCATGACAAAAATAAAAAAATAAAACAAATGCTTGCCAATCCTCCTATTATCTATAGAAGCAAAAAAAATAAAAATAAAGAGATCAATGGAGGTAGTTATGTACCCCTTGGTAGAAACCAACAGCAACACCATAATATACCATTGCAATTTGGTTTGCTCTTTCATATATGTGTGCCAAAGGAAGATAGGATATGTAACTGCTTGCCGCCATGATGAATTCCAAGAAACAGTTACCATGTATATTTGAAATAAGAGATTGTCCAATGTTGGATTAGAACTGAACTTTACAGAAAACTCACACATCTGAAGGATAGAATTTCGAACCAAGAGTTGCACCAGCAACACTAGCAATCAGGTTACCATGAGTCAATACAGCTCCCTTATCATCAGAAAGAAATAGTTAGTACCAAACAAATTGTCTCACCAAGAGATGATAAACCAAATAAAAAATAACAAGAGGAACTAATATGCTAAATCCAAATTATAAAACCTTTGGTGTGCCAGTGGTACCACTTGTATAGCAGATTGTTGCAACATCTTCAGGTTTAGGTGGGCAGAACTGCTGAATATTATTGCGGCCCTAAAAATACAATCATTTTTATTAGGGAGAGAAGAGAATTGATCATTTTCACTCTCCTGTTCTTAAAGCAAAGAACAAGGTAGGTAATATAATTCTGAGAAATATCACATAAATAATGAGGAAGAATATTTTCAGAAAATAAATCATGCTTATACCTGGTTAAGTAATTTTGAGTAAGATATTATCTGCACTCCAGTCTTTGAGGAAAGTGATGGTATATTTCTGTCAATCCCTCCAACAATCTAAAAAAGGAGAAAGAAAACTGAGATGTACGTGATAATTCAAAGAAAGTATCACAATCCATATGGTCAATGAGGAACCCCACAATGAACTCACAAGTAGATTTGCTTACCACTATTAAACGTACAGTTGGAATCTCCGATAAAAAGCTCAATAACTGCAACATGCAAGCAAGAAATCAATAAAATAAAGTCATTCAAATACAGAAGAAGTTCCCACTAAATAAGATTCTTGGCCACTGAACAAAACTTTCAGCATGATTCTTAGCAAGACACGATAGAGCATTTGGGTCAGAACTCACAATGTTAAGTGTTTGTTGTACACAAAAAATAGCCTGTACACCAGCATGATTCACAGCATATCTAACAGCATCTGGCCCTGCAGGTGCAAGGATCCAATAAGCCCCAATATGCATCACTTTGAAGAGAATAAGCATATAAAACATTAGAGCTCAAAGAGATTGTACCAAGAGTGTCATATAAAGGAACAGAAATGAAAGAATAAGCAGCACAAGCATGATCCACAATGACCCACTCAGGCCTGTTTATAAAATACAATCCAATACATGCACCCTACAAAAACAAAGAAGAGAAAAGAACCAGTTTTAGGTGCAAGATAAGTGGAAAGATCTGCTGCAAGACTAAAAGAAAAAGGTAATTAGTGAGATGTAAAACTTATAGACAGGATAAAACAGAATAATTACATTCCATGACAACCATCAGAAAAACTCACCTTTGGTACCCCATGATAAATTAGAGCAGAAGCAATGGCAGTCCGAGCAGTACCCACTTCTCCAAATGTCATCCACTTGTACCTTTTAAATGTGAAGAATGAAATAAGTTGAACAGAACTTAAAAAATGAAAAATCTCACTTCTGCAGAACAGATCACTCACTCTCCTACTGTCCCATCTACCCGAACTCGTGTGCCCAAATATTTGTAATCTGGAAAACTGTTAACTGCATGCCTGAAGTACATAAAACATTATTTGGATCATTAATCCACACTCCAAAAAAGTAGCATTCAATTTTATTACATGTCTTCTCATCTTTTTCTTTGATGATAGTTAGGTGGTTAACACACTAATCAGTTGAACCCTATCACTTCTAAACACAATTACAACAAATGAAGCCAAAACCTGTATTCATTTTAAGAACAGAACATACCAACTGGTTCCATTAACATAAGTAGGAAACTTACACAAAGTTATCGTGTAATGTCCTGATATCAGGATGGTTTGGAAATCTACTTACGAGCTTCAAAGGTGACCGCACAGACCTGCCAAGTTATTTATTACATTTAAAAAGGAAATAAAGTCATCAGTATGTAAATTACTCTCACCAATCACAGGAAGAACTGTGTAGACCAAAGAGAAATGATCCTGATGTATGAAAATAACTAGTCCTCATCATGTTAAGCACCTAGCCAATACTACCCAAAAAACCGACCTGTTAGGAGCGGAAGACATAGGTACTTAACCCAGGACCATAACATCATACCCCACCTTCGCGAGATGACGACCACAGCGGCGCAACGACACTGGCCCAACCGCGATAATACCTAGACGCGACCTACTAGTATTTTAATCCAGCCTTTGCGCCTACGCAACAACACTGGCCTGACCCAGGGCTTATCACAAGGACCTACCAGTATTTTAATCTGGCATTTGCGCGTCCCGGGACTCGAACTCGCAATGTGGGAGCCTGCTCTGATACCAAATGTTAAGCACCTAGCCAATACTACCCAAAAGACCGGCTTGCTAGGAGCGGAAGACATAGATACTTAACCCAGGACCATAACACATCACCTCTGTCAAAGTTATGCTCGACTAAGCCAGACAGATGTTCCTTAAACTGAGTGAAGATAGACAATGAAGTAATCTTTTCAGTTAAAGACAATTTTACCTGTACACGTTCCATTTTCCTGTATGTAATTTTTCAGGAAGAACCACACTGTAGCCTTGCCCTGAAAAAATATTCCAGCTTAGTCTGAAGGTTGTTAATGTTTGTAAACAGAAGTTCACATTACATGTTTCATACAACTGGCTCAAGGCATTTATTTTTGCCAGATCTAGTAAAAATCTCTCATATTGTATGAAATAAACAAGGTTTTGAAACTAGAAAATTTTCCTTTCAGGAAATTGAGAACAACCATGCAAGTCTACAAAGATAAATATCAGTAAAAGAAACCATATATCCTTGACCCCGTTTAAAAATATAAATGAAAATAATGAAATAATAATACTTTTGACCAATAATAATAAAAAATATTAGAAATGCCCACTAGTGCATTTTCTCAGCAGATATGTTTGGCAATCATCTAGCCCTTATAGCTTAATTCGTGGTACTTCTCATCAAGTTAATAGCGCAAGAAAACACCAAGCCAACATTTCCACAAACAGTGGAACATAAATTTGACTGCTGACTTAACGTTTTTAATTTTATTGACAAGAAGAAGAAGAATGAACTAGGCAAAAAGAAATGCATATGCAAGCTAGAGCCATCACCTTAAGCACAGCTGCCTCTTTTTATTCATCTTTTTTTCTCCTTCTCCTCTTTCATCCTATATCACATTTTTCTTCTTGTTTCTTTGTTTTTTTTTTTTTTCCCTTGGGGATAAGCAAAGCAACATTTTCAACCATGATTGGGCAGGAGCTGATGTTTTGGTTACAAAAAAGTCCTGATTGACATGATTTTGTACAGAAAGGTCTCTTATTCTGTTTTGGGTACAGAAAAGTGCCTGATTGACATGATCATGTAAAGCAAGGTCCCTAAAAAGTGAATATTTAAAGTTTTCTAGCTATAGGATCCTGTTATTCATGGCTAAAGATGACCAGGAAAATCCTGAACAAAGAAAATTCATCTTTCTGTTTGGGGCGGGGAGGTTATTCAAGACATATCAACTCATTCAATACATAGCGGGAGTACTAAGCTATGAATTGTAAATAGGAAAACGGATATCAAGGTCCTAATGAAACAAGTTTCAGAAGATGAAATCAAAACAAGCTATTTGATGACAAGTCAGCTCCTTTTACTAGTTAACGGCCCCACCTCCATGAGCACTTATCTTGAACCACTGGATGGCGGACTCCCTTGGTAGGCCTATTGAGTAAGTAGCAGCTTCGGGACTTGACACCAGTTTTCATCTCTCACTATCCATGCCTGCCACTTTTTTGGGCTGCCATTATTCATTGGACAATGCTCTAAAGCTCTTTGGGAGCTAGTGCTTTTGCGTATTAGACAAAGCTTAGCTTGGGTCCATGTATTCTCTTTTGCAGGTCAGTTTCAACTACTGAGATGCTGTCTCCTAAAGATGTGTTACAAATTATGGTCCAATAAATTCCTTTCGAAGACTATGTAATCCAAATTCACAAAGGTGGTCAGGGGATATCAAATTGGATAGAGGAGGTCTTTGTAATAGAAGATAGGTTCCCTCAAGCAGGACTAGAAGGTCCTATAAGAGACTTGTAAGTTTTCTTATACATTTGTAACTGCACCAGTTAGTAATTGGTAAGTGAAGTTCTTGAATTTAATCTGTTGTCATTGAAAGAGGCAGATCACAGTATCACTTTTAGTAAAGTAACATCTAGGATATTTCAAAAAGTAGGGAATATGCTTCTTCTTTTTTTATGACTAAAGTAACATCTAGGATATTTCAAAAAGTAGGGAATATGCTTCGGCTTTTTTTATGACTACTCGTGTCGCACAACAGCACATTCTGGACATCAGTTTTTACAGCGATAAGTGCTGACCAGAAGCTAAAAGTAATTCTGTACTATCACTAAACAACGAAATGGGCTATCAGCTCAGCTGCAATACCGTGTTTCTAATTGGACGGTTTAACCTCAAGCATTCTCTTCGCCTATCCAAATCACGAAAAAAAAAAATTCCGCCGACCATAATGTATCATAAGACCAGAAAGTTGATAAAAAACAGTGGAAAGCAAGCGAAAGCACCTATGAATAGAGACATAACTGTCATTCAAACCTCCTTCCGGGCATCGAAAAGAAAGGTACAGAAGTACCAAAAAGAAAAAAATTGAAAGGAAAATGCGCACAACTAATATTAGCGAGAGTGGCACTCCAGGAAACTATGCCAAGTAAGAATATCCGGCTTGGTGGAGAAAACAGAAAGGAATTTGACATCCTCCCAGGAGGAGAAAGACACGTGAAACAAATAAAACGGGAAAATTGGACAGCGACAGCGATTCATTCCCACCAAGCGCAAATGAATCCCCAGCGTAACTTCACAAAAGAGCAAGGGAAAACAAACAGACCTGAAGGAATCAAATAAAAAAAAGGTAAGATGTCGACTAAAAATTACCTAAAACGAACTCGGCAGCAGTCTCGTTAGTTTCAATCTGCCTCTTCTGATCAGCCGGTGAAGAAAGAAGGTGGTCGTGAATGACACTTAAGCGACGGTGCGCAGCTGATTCCATGGCTCTACCAATTGATAAATTGAAAATCGTTCGGTTTGTTCTATTTCCAGACGTGGCCTCAATGTGTTTTTTTATGCTGGTGTGAGAGAAAAGAAGAAAGGGATAAAGCCAACAAAAAGAAAGAAGACGAAATATATATCGATAGAGATGGAGGTGGGCACGCTTCCCTAAAGAGTATGGACGTTGATTATTGAGGTCATACAGGGATGAGGTGATGTGAGAAGTCGTTTTAACCGTACGTCTCTGACCTGAATTACGCCGGCGGGGAGCTTCAGTTAATATTTGACTTCAACAACCGCTCTTCCAAATCGCGGAGGAAACTGGAAGTTCATACATGGCGCACGCCAAAGCATACATAAATCGGGTCAGACTTCAGACTGCAGAGGTTATGTTATATTATATTATCTAACCGAGGAAAAAAACTCGTGCGATAGAATATTAAATATTCTATTGTCTAAGTAATTATATAAAATAAATATTCTACGATAATAGAACCAATATACATTTATAATGGATTATGTCCTCGCCGATTGGACCAACATTGCAGGACGCCGGAGGATCTCTCCATTTGATCATGTGGGAGGCTTTCAGAGAGTGGATTAGTTTGATGAGTAGTGAACAACAGCATATCCTAACCCTATTTGCTAGAATAAAAAATCGCAACCATAAAGTGAATCAGAAAAAATCATTCTTAAACCTTGCTGAGAAAAGGATGATGAAGAGGATACGGAAGAACGATGGAGAGGATTCAAAATATGGAAGAGGACTCCAAAGAGCTCGCCATTGAGAGGTGTGAAAGAGGAAACCAAATACGATCCTTTCAAAGTCGATTTCCATAGAGAGTGAGGAAGTGAGGAGTAAAACAAAGACTTTTCTCTCCTGAGAGAACCTTAATCCACTCTCATTTTTTTCGTCCCTAATCCTCATTATCGCTCATTTTCTTGCGATTTCATCCTTCTTGCTGTCCCCCATCCCCATTTCATCGATTACTAGTACTGATATCTTTAGCCCTAAGTAGCAAAGATCCACGATGTTGATCTATTGCTAATCTCGGTACTGGTTTACTTTTTGTTTTCTACTGTAGCCATCGATTTCGAGCAAATGAAGTCTCATAACCTTAATCTCAACTTTTTCCTTTTTCTTCTATTTTCTTCTTCCAGCCTAAGAGAACCTAAAGAGAACCTAATACACGCTAGTTTTTTTTATCCCCAACTTTTCTCTAATTATCTTTACTTCCCCTTGTTTCTACTCCATTTGTCTCTAAATTATCTTTTCTTCCTCTTCAATCCTGATTTCTACTCCATTCCTCTGTTATCCAAAAACGTTAGTGTGATTCAACTTTAAGTCATCCTTTAGGTTTTAGTGTAGACGAGTTCAAATGCACTGGAAAATAGATTTCAGTGGTAGTGCCGAAAAAAAAAACATAATATAAACAAGAAAATGAGTAATTTTTTTATAATATACTTAAATAAAACATATACCTAAATAGATAATTAACCAAAATAAACATGGTTACTATCCTTATAAGTAGGATAATTAATTATAAAAATAGGATAATTAAACCAAAATAATTGATCAAATACTTTCTTTAACAATATTTTAATTACCAGTCTAACATTTCTAATGGTCGGAAAACAAATTTTATTAAACCAAAAATAAAAATGGGATAATTAAACCAAAATAATTGATCAAATGTTTGATTTAATAATATTTTAATTACCACTATTAAATCACTAATATAATACAGTAATTAATAAAATAAAATATAATGAATAAATAACATTGGTTTAATTTTTCCTAACTTCGAAAAAAATAAATCATAATGTCGCCTTCCTCACAGCGTCAATAATGTCAAGGGTTGGCCAGCAGGCAACAGCGACGGAGGCGACGCTCAGACGGTACATCAGAGGCCCTACAGCTGTCTTCGCTCTAACTGGATGCTCTGCAACGGAGCGGCCGAGAGGGAGAAGAGAGGGAAGCAACTGCGACGGAGCGGCCGAGAGGGAGAAGAGAGGGAAGCAACTGCGATTGAGCAGCCAAGAGGCTCGGTTTTACGACGGAGGCCGAGAGGGAGAAATGAGAGGGAGTGCGAAGACGAGAGGAAGAAGAGAGTGGGAGAAAAAAATTGGGGGAGGAAGGCTGAGAGGGAGAAGAGAGCGCAACGTGTCCCAAATGATTCATGTGAATGATTAGCAAAATCGGGCTGAAACATGATTCTCTGATTTTTACCTGAGAAGATTACTTTGCATGATTCAAAGGAAGAGACGCTCATTCACCATTAAATGGCCTAATTGAATGAACGGAGTAATGCGCACGTAATTCATCTCTGCTTCATTTTGGACTAATACATGACTTAGGACATGATCTTCATGCGCATTATGCAGTTCATGTCCTGAGGTCGTTAGGGAACGCCGAAATTCATGTCATGTACATGAACATCCATGACTCAGGAGTTCATGTCCCAAGAGTAAACGGCGAAAAGTGCTTTCCGCCCGATTTTGAGAATCATCTACATGACTCACGCGCAGGGCTGTCTCTCTGCTAGTGGAGTTATGTCTCGGGGCTCTCTCTGCCACACACCCTCTTTGACATTTCATTCCCGTAGCTCTCTCTCGTTCCACAGCCCTCTCTAGGTGTTGCCGCAACCCTCTGTCGGTGTTGCCCGCCGCCGTCGCCGGCTGTCGCCGTTGCCTACTAGCCTGTCCCCGTCGCCATCGTCGTTGCCCTCTGCCTCGCAGCTGAGGAAGACGACGATGGTTTAATTTTTCCTAAGTTAGGAAAAATTAAACTATCTCCATAAAAATCAATAATTTATAATTTTTATTTATAAAATAATTAATTTTATTTATAAAATAATTAATTTTATTTATAAAATAATTAATTTTATTTATAAAATAATTAATTTTATTTATAAAATAAATAATTTTATTTATAAAATAATTAATTTTATTTATAAAATAATTAATTTTATTTATAAAATAAATAATTTTATTTATAAAATAATTAATTTTATTTATAAAATAAATAATTTTATTTATAAAATAAATAATTTTATTTATAAAATAAATAATTTTATTTATAAAATAAATAATTTTATTTATAAAATAAATAATTTTATTTATAAAATAATTAATTTCATTTATAAAATAAATAATTTTATTTATAAAATAAATAATTTTATTTATAAAATAATTAATTTTATTTATAAAATAATTTTTATTATTTATTTAATATATTTATTTTACAATTACTATATTAAAATAGTGATTTAATAGTCATAATTAAAATATTGTTAAAATAAATATTTGATAAATTATTTTTGGCATAATTATCCAATTGCTATAGTTAATTAAACCAATAGTTTTAAATTTTGTGATAATATATTATTAATTAATAATACATAAAATATATTATGTACAAATATATAGTGTGTTAAAGTTATGATTAGATCAATTTTTTCTCTTAAATTATTCATTTTTAGGTTAAAGTATATCATATGTTATTAATAAATTAATAACTCAATGTATTACTTTCGTTTTTGTTATTTATAATGTTATTTATTTATTATTTGTAATTAATCATGTAGGTATTTCATTGGCTCATGCAATTACCATATTAATGCATAATAAAATATCTAATTCAATTAATAAATATATTAGTATATTTAATTATACATTAAATAAATTATTCGTGTAGTAATAATGGTTGTTTTACCTAATTTGGGGTTTAAGGATTATATTGTAATTAATTGCACTGTAAAGGTTTAGAGATTCTCTTGTTTTTTATGTTTTTCTCATGTTGGGGTACTAACATTGGGGCACATGAAGTCGTCAACACTAACACCAAGTACGAAGATGATTTTCATGTATATGACTGACATGATCTTCATGTTCAACATGAACTTGATCTTCAAGAATCCATTTGCTAACCCCTAAACCAACTTCATTCAGTTTCCTAGTTCGCTCCACACTCTCTGCATCCCGCGCTCGCTCGATCTTCCCTCTCCATCCTCAACCTTCTTTTTCTTTGCTTCCCCTCTCTCTCACCTCTGGCTCTTTGTTTCCCCTGCGAACTTTCTCATTGTCGATGAAGTAATATGGTTGTTTTTAAGTTCTAACACTGAGAAGACCCAAAGCGGGAGTTGCTTCTAAGATACTCGAAGTCTCTGCCGTCCGAAGTTCAAACTAAATTTAGCTCGATATCTCTGGTTTATGCCAATTGTTGTGCCAATGTCTTCACAAAATGATGCGAACGTCTTTTCAATACAAATCGTCTCAATTGATAACTATACGGCTCCTCCGATCCCAGACATAGATATCTGCGTCCGAAGTTCAAACTGAATTTAGCTCGATATCTCTGGTTTATGCCAATTGTTGTGCCAATGTCTTCACAAAATGATGCAAACGTCTTTTCAATACAAATCGTCTCAATTGATAACTATACGGCTCCTCCGATCCCAGACATAGATATCTGCGTCCGAAGTTCAAACTGAATTTAGCTCGATATCTCTGGTTTATGCCAATTGTTGTGCCAATGTCTTCACAAAATGATGCGAACGTCTTTTCAATACAAATCGTCTCAATTGATAACTATACGGCTCCTCCGATCCCAGACATAGATATCTGCTACATCAGCTTTCATGGTAGAGAACAGGAGAGACTGCTACCTTGATTTTTGTTTTGTTTTGTGTTTTTTATTTTATTTTTACTATATTTTTACTATATTTTTATGATGATTCCTGATAGTCTATCTTCTGGTTTGATATGTATCTTGTTCATTTCGTTTGATATTGAAGATCAAAACGTCGAGGAGGCTCCAGTTATAAGGATTTACGGCTCA
This sequence comes from Aristolochia californica, assembly GCF_029961685.1. Lineage (NCBI taxonomy): Eukaryota > Viridiplantae > Streptophyta > Magnoliopsida > Piperales > Aristolochiaceae > Aristolochia > Aristolochia californica. The sequence continues at coordinate 39,364,502 of NW_027181992.1, read as the reverse complement.
ACTTTGGCTAGGAAGCAAACTTGCCTTCACGTTCATCAGGTGAATTTCTTTTCCAACTCTAGGATGGTTGTTGTTCTCTCTAACATTAAGACCATGCTATTTGCAGTCAGAATACGCGAGTTGTCATTTTCCCCCGTCACTATTTCTTTCAATTCAGTTGTTCTCTGATTCATAATCTCTATACTAAAGTAGCGATTACTTTCCAATTTTATGCCACTAACTTGCGTGTCCGTCATTCCTTTTTGTAGGTTTTGCCTTATTTATATCTACCATGTTCAGATACATGGTTTCAAAATACTCAAGAAGGTATTACTTGTTTCAAGTAGATTTTGTTTGTTGCACTCGTTCATTTATTTTATACCTGACGGAACATTATGATTCTTCATAGTTCTTTGAAGAGTATATTTTCTCTTAATCTTTTTTCTGAACGCCTGTATTGAAGATTCTACTAAAAAAAACAAGAAGGAAAGAAGTGATGCACATACGTAACCACATCAACATAAAAATTGTTTACACTATATTTTTTATTTTGGGCACTAACACAAGAAAATGTTTTTCTAATACACTTTACATGAAAAAATGATTCACTTTTCATTTCATTTTCATTAGGTAATTCACTTTCCCTCCGCCCCTTTAAGTGCACCTATCCCCCTTAAAGTGAAAGTAAAATGGGAAGTGAAAATGAAAGTAAATGAACTAGTAAAAGTAAAAGTGAAAGTGAATTATTTTTTCGTGCTAGTATGCGTAATGGAAAATGTAGTGGAAATTGGAGAATACGTTTATTAATAAAATACTCTTATGGATTTAATTTTATTAAGATACATTTATTTAAAATTTTAATTAACAATATAATCTAAATAATTTAAAATTTTAAAAATATATTAATTTAATTAAATATAAAAAAATAATTTACAAAAAAAAAACATTGTTACTTTTATAATGTCTAGATTCTTAATCAAATTCTTACTATTACAATATCTAAATTATCACTCTTAAATTAGTAATTTAACATAGTATTAAAAGTCATGAAAATAATAAATAACTAAATAGTGTATTTTATTAATAAAATAATATATATTTTAGTTTAGTCTAAATTTATACAATAATTAAAAATAAAATAAAATAATTAATTTAATAAATTATAAAAATAGAATAAAAAAATATTTACTTTTATAATGTCTAGATACTTGATCAAATTATTATTTTTAAAATATCTTAATTATTAATTTAATATAGGATTAAAATTCATGAATATAATAAATAAATAAATAAGGTATTTTATTTATAAAATAAGATAGATTTTAGTGTAGGGTAAATTAAAAAATATAATTACAAGGTAAAATAAAATTAATAATTTAATTAATTATGAGAAATAAAAAATAAATTACCTAAACAATGATGTTTACTTTTATAATTTCTAGACGCTTGATCAAATCCTTACTTTTACAATATCTATATTATATCACTCATAAAATAGTATTTAAATATATTATTAAAAGACATGAATTTATATACATAAATAAATAGGATGCTTTATAATAAAAACACTTTGATAGAGTGTAATTTAGGTTAATAATTTTAAAGCTATGATAAAATATTTTCTTTGTAAAAATATTTAATCATGAATTGATATATTTGTAAAAGTGCACAATTCACAATATAAAAGTAAAAGTTTAAATAACAATATGTTTTAAAATTTAATATAAAATATATCAAGTTAGTACCTGTGAAATATAACCTAAATGTTCATATTCATTAAAATACAATAATCAATTACTATGCCACATCCGAGTTACTAATAAATCTTGGAAATATGATGTGTTTGCGGATTGTACTACATGTACCGTTTGAATTTTTCTTTGTTGGTTGTCACCATCGACAAAGTCATCACTATTATTGCCATCTTCATCATCATCTACACCATCACCTTCATCATCTTCTCCACTAGACTCATCACTATAACCATTTCTTCATTTTCAATGATATCTCATGCATCTACATGATCTTCATATTCAAAATGGGTGTTAGTGTGGACAAATTCATCTTCAAAATCTTCAAAATAGGGTGTTAGTGTGGACAAGTTCATCTTCATCTTCGAAATTTAAAATCATTGATTTTATTAATTATAAAAATGAGTTAATTAAACCAAATGCTTGAGTTAACAATATTTTACTTGCCACTATTAAATCACTAATACAATAGAGTAAATAAAAAATAAATATGATTAATAAATAAAAAAATTATATTAATAACATAAGATAGATATTTTACATGGTATTAATTAATAATATATTTTGAAAAAATTAAAAGTAATTAATTAATCAAATGCATACTTTAATTATATTTTATTTACCAGAGACTTAAATATGAAGTTTAATATAGAAATAAAATTGAACAAAAATAATAAATAAATACATATACAACTTTATTAATAACCTAAAAGAAATATTATTCTAATAACGACTTCGTGCCTTTAATATTAAAATCATTAAGTTACAAATTTAGTGCATATAAACGGCGCATGTTCAAAAGTAATTAGATACAACCGTCATTTATCGTTCCACATGGAAGTCGATATGACATCTCGAAATTGTGCGGCTCTTGTGGATTCTAATGCACTCTGCCTTGGAAAGCATGTTACTTGGCTACCCACATCCTCAAGACCATCGCAATTAGGGGTGGCATCGAGCCGAGCCGAGCCTGAACCTGCCTATGTTCGAGCCGAGCTTGATTTAAATATTTCGAGCTAAGCTTCGAGCCGAACCTAGTCTCGAGCCTAAAATTGTTATCGAGCTCGAGCCCAAAATTTTTAACCGAGTTCGAGCCGAGCTCGAGCCTCAACATATACTTAAAACTTCTCAAAAAATATGTATCAAATAAATTGTATATAAAATTATGCATACATTTTACATAAAATTGGACATGATCTCTACATAAAATTAGGCATAACCTATATATATATATAATACATGTATAAGATTGGGCATAACCTCTTCTTAAAATTGAGCATAATTTATGTATAGAATACATGTATAAAATTCGGCATGACCTCTACTTAAAATTGGGCATAATTAAAATACATAATACTTGCATAAACACTCCATAAAATTGTCTATACATTCCATAAACACTCCATACACTGCATAACATTATAAATAAACTTCATACAATAATCAAACACAACAAAATTAAATGAAATATCACTATCAATTTACAATCACCCAAATAAAAACTATAAATCCATTATAAAACAATTTACAAACTATAGTTGTTTCTCTTCATGCTAGAAAATAATATACGTCCCTGTATGAGCAAAATCTCCACCTATGAAAAAAAATAAAAAATAAAATTAGAGTTATACTAACGCGGAAAACATAAAAAATATTTTATAGTACATCATGATTTACTGACCTTTATGTAGTCAAGCCATAAAAAATTACATGCAGTAACTCGTTGAGTGGTTGCATCCCAACCGAACCTACTAGTGTTGATACAGCTCGTTACCGTTTGGTATGTTTTCTTCCATGATCTTGTTCGATTCTTCACCTGCTCAACAATTTTTTTATTGACTGCGTCTTCATTGAACTTATTAACACGGTCCATATATGCCTCATGCTTCCATACCCCGTATTACGGTCCCGGGTCATGGATCGAGTAACACGGCGTGGGAGTTGTGAATCCAGCACTGGTACTGACTTGCTGGATTCGGTAAGGAGGGTTAAAGGTCCCTTCTTTGGGTACTCTTCCACCAGTGATCAATCTCCCTTTTCATGATCTCATTCTAGTGCTAAAGTTATAGCTAGAATGGAAGTAATTCAGGTGGAGAAAGAATGGAGAAATACCTGTTTTGCTCACGTTAATCAGGGTTTCAACCCTGATTTGATGCAGCTTGTTCTAGGACTTGAATACCTAGCTTGATGGGGCAGCCTTGGCTCACGTTGATGGCTGTCCTTGTTCTATTTTCGTGATGAATTCCCAGCAAGAAGAGTTGCTCTAATCCCTCACGTGAGAGAACCAGAATTACTCGTCTTTTGCTGGTCGTCAAGAGGGGATTGAACCCAACTTCTTGTTGACGCTGGTGATGAGAGAAGATCCTCTCTTTGGGCTCAGAAAAGGGGTAGGAAGCCCCTTTTCTTAGTATGGATGATGAGGGATGAATTTGGGTGAAGATGGATGGCAATGGAGGGTGAAGGATAGGTTGGATTTTTGGAGTAAACCCTAAACTCGAGATCAAGAGGTGATCTCAACCTATTTAGACTAGGTTATTCTAAAATCTCAAAGCTTCCCTATTTCATTCATACCTTTCCCTTAAATAGGTCACGTCAAGGAGTTTTAGGGTTAGGGTTACAATAATTCACCATAATGCCCTTACATATAAAGTAATTAGAAATAACTCCTACTTAAAACAATATAAGAAATAACTCCTACTTAAAACAATATAAGAAATAAATCCTACTCAAACAAATAGAAGAATTAAATCCTATTGAGTGAGTTGCTATTGTCTTCTTCATTGTGTGACTCGGTGTGCTATTGAGTCCACTATATCTGCCTCCCCATGGAGAAAGAGCTTGTCCTCAAGCTCAAAAGCTGGGTAGACTTGTTTGAAGATGTCCACACGTTCCCATGTTGCAGTGTCGGGGTCAGTGTCCATCCACTGGACGAGAATCTCCCAATGGTCATTGGTCAACCGTGCGCGTAATACCACAGCTGGGTTAAGAATAACCTCGCCATGATCAACCGGTGGTAGGAATGGAGTGGATGTAGGCTGTGCTCCGGAATGCGGCTTCAAAAGAGAGACATGAAACATATTGTGAATTCTGGCTGTGTCCGGTAATTTGAGTTGATAGGCGACTGGTCCCACGCGTCGAAGAATGGGAAACGGCCCAAAAAATCTGGGTGAGAGCTTATGAGTGGAGGTCCCGCAAGAGACTACTGACGCTAGGGCTGGAGCCGTAGCCACACATACTTCCCAACCACAAAAGAGACCTCACGATGGCCTCTATCGTATACAACCTTTATCCGAGCTTGGGCGCGTCGTAGCCGTTCTGTGATATTCTGTAGCAGTATATCCCTGTCTATGAGTGCCTGATCAATCGTGTCCACGCGGGTGGAGCCTGGGTTGTACGAGAGGAGGCGAGGTGGATCCCGACCATATATAACCCGAAAAGGAGTGGATTGCAATGCAGACTGGAACGAAGTGTTGTAACAGTATTCGGCCCACGGAAGCCATTGAACCCATTGCCGCGGACGATCCCCCACCAAGCACCGTAGATACATCTTGAAGGTGCGGTTCCACCTCAGTTTGCCCGTCTGTCTGTGGATGATAGGCGGAGGAGAACTTCAATTTCGTCCCACTCAAGCGAAACAGTTCCCGCCAAAAGGTGCTCGTGAAAACTGCATCTCTGTCACTCACAATGGATTCTGAAATGCCATGTAAGCAGATTATCTGCTCCAGGAAAGTCTGAGCAACCCGTGTTGCTGTATACGGATGAGCCATCGGTATAAAATGCCCATACTTGGAGAATCTATCAACCACTACGAAAAGTACGAATTTGCCGACTGACAGGGGTAGGCCTTCCACAAAATCCATTGAAATATTGGCCCAAACATGAGTAGGAAGGCCCAGAGGCTGGCGAAGACCGGCTGGACTCAAGTGCTCGGCTTTGTTGCGCTGACATACCTGACAGTCACCCACATAAGTCGCAATAGAGGGTTTCATGGCTTGCCAGTAAAAATCAGCTCGAATTCTGTGTAAGGTCTTCTAGATCCCCTCGTGTGTACTGTCATGGTAGGCCGAGAGAATAGCTGGAATCAACTCCGACTCAGGTGGAAGGAAAATCTGCTGCTTGTAATAAATAAGTAAATCCTGGATGGACCACTTCACATTCATTGTCCCTTCTGAGATCTGCTGATGCAGTTCCTGCAGTGCAGGGTTAGTGGCATGCTTCTCGCACCAAGTCCATAATGAGAAATCTCGGCTGGCTGACAGAATAGACCGACTGCTGATCTTCAAAACATCGTGATAAGGCATCTGCCGCCTTATTTAATCTCCCTGCACGATACTCCACCGAGAAGTCAAACCCCAACAACTTACTGATCCAGTGCTGCTGTGGCAACGTCGTCAAACGCTGTTCCAGTAGGAATTTAAGGCTGTAGTGATCTGTGCGTATGAGAAAAGCCCGGCCCCAGAGATAAGGCCTCCAATTTTGGACCGCTTTGGCTAGCCCAATCAATTTGTGCTCATAGGCTGTCAGCTTGTGATGGCGGACTGCCAACTGTCTGCTAAAATACGCAATAGGATGGCCCAGCTGCTGTAAAACGGCCCCCATGCCCACGCCCGAAGCGTTGCACTCTACCACGAATAATTCGTCAAAGTTGGGAAGTTGTAATACTAGCGCGGATGCGAGGGCAGCTTTGAGTGCCACAAACGACGTAGTGGCCCCCTCATTCCAAATAAAGGAATTTTTCTTGAGTAAACTCGTCAATGGTGCTGCCACTGGCCCATAGTTCTGAATAAATTTGCGATAGTAGCCCGCAAGACCCAGAAAACCCCGTAATGCAGAACACGACTGTGGTTGCGGCCACTCGTGAATAGCTCGAATCTTCTCGGGATCCACCGTAACCCCCTCATGTGAGATAATATGTCCCAAATACCCCACATGTGAAGCCACAGAAGAACACTTGGAATGTTTCAAATAGAGCTGATGTGCTCTTAATAAGTCGAAAACAATCCTCAAGTGTGCCAAGTACTCCTCAACCGACTTGCTATATATCAAAATATCATCAAAAAATACAAGAACAAATTTTCGAAGATAGGGCTAAATACCTCGTTCATCAAAGCTTGAAAAGTGGAGGGTGCATTGGATAATCCGAACGGCATGACGACGAACTCAAAGTGGCCATGGTGCATGCGGAACGCCATCTTCTCGATATCAGAGGGGTGCATCCGGACCTGATGGTATCCCGAACGGAGGTCGAGTTTAGTGAATAACCACGACCCATGTAACTCATCCAGAAGCTCATCCACTACCGGAATCGGGAACTTGTCTTTTACTGTCTGCACGTTCAACTCCCGATAATCCACGCAAAACCTCCATGTCCCATCATGTTTCTTCACAAGTAAGACAGGTGAAGAGAATGGGGAGCGGCTGGGACGTATAAGACCCTGTTTCAACATCTCATGGCACTGACGCTCTATCTCGTCCTTCTGAAGGTGTGGGTAACGGTATGGTCGCACGACCACTACCTCAGAACCTGGTTTTAGACAGATCCTGTGGTCACAGTGCCTCATGGAAGGCAACCCCGAAGGCTCCTGGAAGAGTTCAGAGAACTCCTCAACTAGACCAGCACTAGTACTGTCAGGCTGATCCTGTGTCTGCAAAGTGTGTATGCGGTGGGCCCTGTCCACCTGACAGCCCTATAAGAGCACCCGACTTCCGCCCAAATCAAAGCTCATGGTTAAAGCCAAAAAGTCCCACAGAATGGGCCCCAACGTTTGTAACCATTTAATGCCTAAAACCATATCAAATCCCACCAGGGGAATAACAAAAAATTCCTCATTAAATGAAGTAAATCCAATGGAAAAAGTTATCGCCTTACTAATCCCATAGCTAGGGACCTTCTCGCCATTGGCCACTGAGACGGTGGCTGTAGGATGAGTGTGTATATGGAGCTGGAGATGCTGTGCGGCTGTCAAACTTAGAAAATTGTCTGTACTCCCCGAGTCGACTAGTCCCACCAGTTCGCGGTCGATGACATGAGCTCGGACTTGCATTGTAGTAGGCGATTTTTGCCCAGTAATAGCATGCAAGGATATCTCTGGTGGTTCCTCCTCGATAATATCCTCTGGTTCCTCTGGATCCTCTGACTCCTCCACCTCGAGCCCAAATAATCGTTTACATTGGTGTCTGACCCGATACTGCTCATCGCAGTTATAACAGAGATTTTTGGACCGCCTTTCTGCCATCTCCGCACTCGTCAATTTTTTTATAAAGCTAGGTAGGGAATTACTAGGGCGGGAATCGGCTACCCGAGTCGTGGTCGGAGTGTGTCTGGATGGTGCTGCTGTAGATGCTCCCTGAGATGAATTATAGCGGCGCCCTTGCCACGTGGAGGAAGTGTTCCTCTCACTCGACCAATCCGGCTTACGTTGTTGCAGTTGTTGTCGTTGTTCCATTGCTCGGGCCATTTTCATGGCATGAGCTAGATCCGTGGGCATAAGGAGTTCTACCTCTAGCCGTAAATACTCATTGAGACCTGCTGGTCAACCAATACCCTCTCCCCAGCACGAGCCAACTTTTCCTGGAATAGTTTTTGATATTGTTCCACCGAACCCATTTGTCTTAATAGGACTAACTCTCCCAGGGGGTTGCTATTGGCGGGAGGCCCAAATCTAACTGTGCATAGATTTTTAAATTCTCCCCAAGTCATTCCCTGTCTCTCTTTCTCTACTTGAGTCACCCATAACATGATTTCATCTGTCATATGGAAAGAGGCTAGTTGCACCTTATCCCATTCAGTAGTCCCTTGGTTCAATTTTTTTTTTCACATCTATGCAACCAAATTACGGGATCCACAAAACCATTGAAAGAGGGAAACTCTAACTCATTGTACCTTGGGATTGTGCCTCCATGCTGAGGTGCTTGGACAGCAGTGCGCCCAGGCCACTAATTCCCTCTTCTGTGATATGGTTGAGCAACCTCTCTCACCTTTGGACTCTGATGTGTCTCTCCTCAACTCCTGTAGCATGCTAATGATTCGGCTCATCTCTTCTTCCAAACCACAAACCTTTCCCAACACTGGTTGTGCTGTTTCAAGGCTATCTTCTATTTTTTGTATCCTGATTTGGATTTCTTCATTGCTGATATTATCCCCCATGTTACCCTGCTCTGATACCAAGTTGTTACGGTCCCAGTCATGGATCGAGTAACACGGCGTGGGAGTTGTGAATCCAGCACTGGTACTGAGTTGCTGGATTCGGTAAGGAGGGTTAAAGGTCCCTTCTTTAGGTACTCTTCCACCAGTGATCAATCTCCCTCTTTATGATCTCATTCTAGTGCTAAAGTTATAGCTAGAATGGAAGTAATTCAGGTGGAGAAAGAATGGAGAAATACCTGTTTTGCTCACGTTAATTAGGGTTTCAACCCTGATTTGATGCAGCTCGTTCTAGGACTTGAAGACCTAGCTTGATGGGGCAGCCTTGGCTCACGTTGATGGCTGTCCTTGCTCTATTTTCATGATGAATTCCCAGCAAGAAGAGTTGCTTTAATCCCTCACGTGAGAGAACCAAAATTACTCCTCTTTTGCTGCTCGTCAAGAGGGGATTGAACCCAACTTCTTGTTGACGCTGGTAATGAGAGAAGATCCTCTCTTTGGTCTCAGAAAAGGGGTAGGAAGCCCCTTTTCTTAGTATGGATGATGAGGGATGAATTTGGGTGAAGATGGATGGTAATGGAGGGTGAAGGATAGGTTGGATTTTTGGAGTAAACCCTAAACTCGAGATCAAGAGGTGATCTCAACCTGTTTAGACTAGGTTATTCTAAAATCTCAAAGCTTCCCTATTTCATTCATACCTTTCCCTTAAATAGGTCACGTCAAGGAGTTTTAGGGTTAGGGTTACAATAATTCCCCATAATGCCCTTACATATAAAGTAATTAGAAATAACTCCTACTTAAAACAATATAAGAAATAACTCCTACTTAAAACAATATAAGAAATAAATCCTACTCAAAGAAATATAAGAATTAAATCCTATTGAGTGAGTTGTTGTTGTCTTCTTCGTTGTGTGACTCGGTGTGCTATTGAGTCCACAACACCCCGTTAGGCAACTTGTTCCCTAGATTAACTTGCTCGACCAAGAGATTGAACATTTTTCTATCGTCTTCGAAGGTCCAAATGTCATATGGTCGACTAGTCAGTTGTCTTCTTGTAGCCATGTATAATTTAAATCCGAGACAGTCCTCATGGAAAAAACTTTATCAGAGAACCTTTACCCGTCACGGAAACACAAACCTTAAAAAATAGAATACCATGTGGTGGATATGTATAACACCCGAATCTCCTCACCACATGGAAAAAACATTCCATAACACTTAAAAAATTCTCAACAACATTCTCAACCATTTCAAAATTAATTAAACTATTTTCACTATTACATATGCACTAAACAATGAGAAAACACACACATAGTCCAAATTCACCGAACACCTCTGGTAGAGCCCCATATAACTTCGCAGTCACTACGAACTGTACCTAGTCAATGATGGGGATCGGGTTTCGTTGGCTAATGGACGCCCATGTAGGCGACTTAACCTTGTTTGAATTGGACTACAAAACCCCTAATAAAACCTAAACCATAAACCATCAAACCCTAAAGTCAAATCCTATCACCAACTAAACTCTAAACCCTAAACACTAATTCCATAACATAATACCCTAAACCCTAGACCCCTAAACCCTAGACCCCCAAACCTTAGAAGCCCTAAACCCTAAACCCTACACCATAATTCCAGACCCTAAACCCAAAAAACCCTAGAGCTTAAAAACACAAAACCCTCAAAACCTTAAAAACCCTAAACCATCAAACCCTAAACCCTATCACCTACTAAACTCTAAACCCTAAACACTAATGCCAGAACATAATACCTTAAAAGCCCTAAACCCTATACCCTAATTCCAGACCCTAAATCCAAAAAATCCTAGAGCTTAAAAACCCTAAACCCCCTAAACCTTAAAAACCCTAATCCCTAAAATACCCTAAATCCTTAACCATAAACCCTAAACCCTAATTACAGTACCCTTAAATACTGAGCAGCAAACCCTAAAAATAATCCATACACGAATCAAGAATTTAGACTATAAACCGTAACCCTAAATCCCACAATAATGCACAAATAACCCCCAATTAGGAACTGAAAATAAATTTAAACCAAATAAGACACTAATTTAATGAAAAAAATTAGGGTTTAGGCATACCTTCTGAAATATTGGGATAACCGAAGCCGAAGGGTGAAATCGATGCCTAATCGAAGTAGAAATTAAGCAATCGATGCCCAAATGTCCAAAATCGAAGAAAATGGAAATGGAAATGGGGAAATCGAACGAAATCGGAAGGTATTTTTGGGGGAAAGGAGAATAGCCAGAAAGAGAATGGAGTGGGAGGCCGAAAGGGAGAAGAGAGGGAGTCACGGAGACGAGAGAGGGGGTGCGAGAGAGCGGGCGAGGCCGAGAGACGAGGCCGAAGATGAGAGGGAGCTGAGATGGTGGCCGGAAACGAAAATCCTATAGATTTTATGGCAGCAGCGATGTCGGTGGCGTGGGGAGACGAGAGAGGGAGTGCAGGAGAGAGGAAGAAAAAATGAGAAATGACGACGCGCGAGGGGGGGGGGGGGGGTGCGAGGAGAGAGAGGGGAAAAAGCCAGCGTCGCACATCCTTCAACTCAAAGAAGATCAAACAAGGCCTTCTTCGAGATGAAGGAAATTAAACCGTGGAGATGAAGGACCCATTCATCCCCTGCATCGAGATGAAGCTTCATCTGCGCTCCACTAACGACTTCAAGTGTTGAAGGGTGTTATGCGGTTGAAGATCATCTCGTCCTTCAAGTTGACTAACCCCCCCTATGTAATCCTCTGTGCATATATAATTATGTAATATACAACAAAAAATTATAATTTTTACCTAGATATCAAACTTTTAAAGCCCCAAAAGTACACCCAATAATAGTCCTCAAGGATGAGTGTCTTCGATTGAATAATTCTCCCTCATTTTTAGGAGGGTTATCTCCAAATTCTTGCAAATGATAACGAGTGCCTCGATAGGCAGCCAAGAATCCTAGAAGATTTGCATAACCAACATCCACCAAATAATATTTACCTACAATAGAAGATATATTCCACATGAATTAATTAAAAATAATAATAGATAAAAAAATATTAAGTAACAAAATATTAATTACCTTTAGGTACCCAGAGTTTATCTCGTTTCGTCAATGCTAACTTCAGTATGTGAATCAATTTCTAATCGCTTCAATCCAACAAGTACACAAATTAATTGCTTGTCAAATATACATGCTACCACTACGAGAGAAAACCTTTCTGTTCTAGAATCTTGCTTGTTGATCACATAGGATGTGAGCTTTAATATTAATTATATTAATAACCCCAATACAATCCTAATGACACAATTTCAATTAATAAAAACATACATTTTATATTAACCTAAAATTATTCATCAGATGACTTTTTTGTTACCTTAAAGTAAGGATAAAACATGGGATTATTCAAAATCTTCGAGTGAGTATGTCTCAAAGGCTGTTTGATGTAATTAAAATGTAATTTGACAATAGCATCTAATACCTTATTGAAATATTTCCCAATGGTCCAATTCTATTTATCAAACATCTCTTATGTGACACTGTACGATTGTTATTGAGCAATAGTGAGGAGAAAATATGCAAGTTGTACTTCTATTGATATGGTCCTTGTATCTGATATGAATCCTCTACTCTTTAATATGTCAACCAATTGGAGAAAATCATTTCAATTCATCCTTTAAACTTTGCAAAATTTAAAAGATGATTTTTCTAATACCATTTCAAATACAGTGGACCACCAATTCCATAAGAATATTGTACAAGCTCATTACAATGAAATAGATAATGTCTTTCCATAGAGAACACAATTGTGGTGAAGGCAAATATAATGTCAATCTTTTCATTGGCTAATAAATATAAGGGACACATTTAATAATTTAAAGAAAGACACAAAAACAAATCACTATCTTAACCACTAATGTTTGAACCACAATCTATACCAACCAATTCATATCGTTGTTTGAAACACAACATATATCAATGCAAAAACACTTGTATCAACACAAAAAAAAAACTTGTACCAACACATTCATATCGTTATTTGAAACACAATTTGTATTAACGCAAAAACCTAAACACAAACGCATCCCTATCTTCACCACAAACACATCTCCGTCTTAACCACAACCACATCTATATCTACTACGACATTCATAACTACAACCATTTCCATATGTATTCATAAACAACCACAATCACAAACGCATATTCATCCACAAACACACATAATAGGTATCCAAAATATAATGAGATTGATAATAATTTCATCCAAGTCTTACATTGTCATAACTAAAAAAAACATAATTAATGAAGATTAGATGTCCCAAAGTCAATACAACCATAAAAAAGTCAATACAATCATTCATCGATGATTACAATTCATGGTAGTTAAAATCAAGCCAATCATGCCGCTCTTCCACCGTCATCCTAACGAACATGTTTTTCTTATCTATAGTGTCCAATCACTGAGGAACGTAATGATTCAATTATCTCGGCAGATCAAGGATTTCTAAGAGGGTTTCATACCATGAATGTCTTGTATTGACATCTTTAGGTTTGAAGACATCCATAAAGGATTCTGCAATATTGGTCATTGCATAAATGAATCTTCTAGTATTATCAGATGACATTTTGAACCTCTTCCTACGACTAGTAGAAGATGCAGCAAACTTGGATTGTGATGATGGTTGGCCTCTTCGTTGCTCCTCATGTGCAGATTTATTACCGCTAGGGAATTGTAAAGGGATCTCCCTAATCACATCAAACACGCCTAGCTTGTCGATCAATGTCCCTTCTGGTACATGAGGGAGGTCATCACCCAATTCGACATAGGTTTGACTACTTGTCCCCATGGCTATGGAGTTTCCAACAACCAAAGCCAATTTGTCATATAACGGGCACTCTTCCTGTCTATATTTATCAGCCTCCCTGTGTTCCTATAAGAAAAAATATATCTTTTAGAAGACTTGGAATGGTGCTTAGTAATGCAAAAAATATATTTTCCTATATTAGATTAACTAACCTTGATGTAATCTTGCCAGACTAAATTACTTGTAGTGACTCTTTTTGTTGTCAGATCTCAATCGAAGACACACGTGTTGAGACAACTCATCATACTCTGGTAGGTTTTCTTCCACATCCTTGCATGTTCTTTCATCTATTCGCATGTTTTTTCATTCATGTGTCTTTGTTGAACTTACATGCTCGGTGAAAACCTCGATTCCCCAGACACCGTTGGGCAACTTGTTGCCCATATTGATCTGTTCAATAAGGAGATCAAGCATCTTATTTAATAATCTGCTAGGGAGGGGAGGCCGAGGGCAGAGGAAGGAAGGGGAGTGGGGAAGAAAGAAGAGAAGGGGGAAAAAGAGGAGAGGGGTAAGGTGGGGGGTGGAGGATGAGGGGGGTTGGGGCTTAGGATTAGGGTTAAGGGTTTGGGGCTTAGGGTTTAGGATTAAGGGTTTGGGGCTTAGGGCTTAGGGTTTTGGTTTTTAGGCTTAGGACTTGGGGTTTGGGGTTAAGCCCTAAATTATCCATTAGATAAACAATTTGCATTTAATTAATAGAAATAAAATACAACATTGAAAATTATCATTTTTTAATCATCTTGTCAATTTACCAAAATAAAATACAACATTCAATGGCATAGAAATCCATAAACTAAAATATAAAAAATTAATAAATGAAGAGATCAATTCAATCAAGTTTCAACTAAACTTAGTAATATTTCAATTTAAATCACAATTCCATTTATCTATAATTGACATAAATTTCATTAACAGAAATACAAAAATTAAACTATAAATCAAACCAAAAATCAATACAGTAATTAAACTCTAAATCACAATGAAAAATAAATATAGTAATTAAATAACTAAATTAAAATCAATGCACTAATTAAATACAAAAATTAGATTCAATTAACAAAAATGCTAAAAAAATATCTTCATCAATTGACTTCTGATATTCGGCTTTAGAGGGTGAGAGGAGCTGAATACGGGTTCGGTGTTGAGAGAGGGGGTGGTGATAGGATGAACACAGGGGAATGGAGAAGAAGGATGAAAGACTGGGTTGAGAGGAAGAGAGGGTAGCTAAGAGGAAGGCATCAAGGGCAAGGTCGAGCGAGTGGGAAGCAGTACGACGAGAGGCCGAGAGGAGCATCGAGAGAGAGCCAGTGTTGAGAGGGAAGCAAAGAAGAGTATCAAGAGAGATGGTCTATTGAGAGGGATGCAAAGAGCTTTGAGAGAGAGTGAGTTAAAGTCAATTCAGAGGGCGAACACTTAGATTTCACTCATTTTACACGAGAGCAAGTGAAAGTGAATTACATAGTTCACTTTTACTTTCACTCATTTTATGTGGGAGCGAGTGAAAGTGAATTACATAGTTCACTTTCACTTTCACTCATTGGATGTGCATTAACGATTTTGGGTAAGTGAAAGTGAATTCGAATTCACTTTCACTTTCCCTCAGTGTGCACTTAAGGCACTATTAGTGCACTAAGTGAAAGTGGCCCAAAAACCGTTACTATATTGTGTAAGTGGCATGTGAAAGTGAATACTGCAATATTTCACTTTCAACAGTTATTTCACTCAACGCTCGACGGTTTCACTCTTCTTGCTATCGCTCTCTGCTCTCGTGTTTTCTCTCTTTTGTCATCATCCATCAAATTCTTTAGTACTAACTACCAAGCCTCAGCTCTGATAGTTCAATCCTCTGAAAAGAAATAGAGGGAATTCTATCATCATTTCCTTTCTTTATTTTCAATTTGTGAAAGGTTTATCTAGAACTTATTTAATCTAGATAGAAAGGGCCAACAAGAGTTAAAATCAAGCCATTGGGGATATTGTATTTGTAAAAAATATGCATTGAGCTATAGGAGGCTTAAAGAGTGTCAAAAATTTTTTGTGTAAATTTCAGCTATTAGAACTTTGAAACAGTGGAATTTCCCAAGCAAGGATTCTTAGGAGGTGAATCCCAATTGGGGAACATTGATAAAAAAAATTATGTTATCTCCTATGGTTTTTGAATGTTTACTTTTTATTGAAATTCTGATATTGCATGATTCTTTGTTTACAAGCCTTACTTAGTATTTAATTTGAAATATTCAATTAACCCCCCTCTTGAGAAGCCATCTGGGCCAACAAAGGTAAGGAATGGAACTCATAAGGACAAAAAAGGGTACTACTTTGGTGGATGAAGTCCTGAATCCAGAAAAAATTATGCTCAATGGAGGTTGAACGTGGAAAAGGAAGGTTGGGAGAAGATTTTCAAAACTTTAGATAGTGAGGAGTCAAAGTTATGTTTGAAAATGTAGTTCGAACCCTGATTTAAGTAGGGTTTTTTCAGTGATTGATCAATCAATCGATGTTCGTTGATCAATCAATCCTTTAAGTTGATTTATCATGAACTTTACATCGATCAATCAAGCCATACAAGTCTTGTCCATAGTAAGGTTTTTCTCCTCTTTTCATTGTTTCTACATAATTCGAATGGACTATTTTCTAGATCTATCAAAATTCATCTAATTTGATGGAGAGTTGTGTTATGGCTAGAGTAGCAGGTAGAAGTAGGACTTAAGTGGGGTCACTTTCAAATAAGGTTAAGGGTTGGGTCCAATGTAATTTTAAGTTATGAGTGTGGGCCACGTCATGGCTTGGGAAGTGTTAGGGTCATGGCTTGGGAAATGTATGTCTTGGTTAGCGTTAAAGGCTTGGGAAGGGTATGTCTTGAGAATTGTAAGTGTCATGACCTTCTTCTTATAAGGAGGACACCGGTCTGTATGAAAGGAAGCATTAATCAAATTAGCTGTTAATAAG
The DNA here is from genome assembly GCF_029961685.1 of Aristolochia californica. NCBI lineage: Eukaryota > Viridiplantae > Streptophyta > Magnoliopsida > Piperales > Aristolochiaceae > Aristolochia > Aristolochia californica. Next base: position 39,347,814 of record NW_027181992.1, on the reverse strand, counting down.
GTCGGATTTTCCCTTTGAGGTCCCTTCACAAGCTCAGTCATCTTCACATCTTCCGATTGAAAACAAGGAGGAGAAAGTCTGGTGGATGATCCATGAAAATAGGGCATAACAACGTGGTATCAGACATGGTATCAGACAGGACCACCTTGGATGACTCTTCCTCTCCAACGGATGGGCATACAACGACCACCTTGGATGACTCTTCCTCTCCAACGGATGGGCTTATAACCATTGAAGACCTTCGAACAGAGCTTCAGACGGAGTTCCAGAAGTTTCGGGAGACCATGCTCCAGCTTTTCAACTCTCTGGGTTCACGGGAGGTTCCCCATCCGGGCAGTGGCTCAAGCCCTGCGGAATACCCCAACTCTCCACTCCCGCCTATGCCTCCTATGTGTCCTGATCAGACCCCTCCGAGGAGTTTCATGGCAACAACAACACAAATGTACCTCTGCTCCAGTTTATCCAACTTCATGGGCCCCGCGATTTTCCTTTGCGCACAATTCCTCAAATCCTTCTTCAGTTTGGAGCATCTATTGCTCGGATTTCTGTTAGTTCGGGCAGTGCTGCAGAAACCAAATCAGAGAAATCCACGGAGCACGACATTAGAGAGCCCTCTGTCTCTTCCGCGGTGGTGACTTCCGAAAGTGGGGACTAACATGCTCGACATCGGAGGGATCCTCCACACATCCTTCGTTGGCCAAACAGGAAGGGGATTGGCCATCAAACCATTTCTCACTAGACGCCATCCGTCTTCCCGGACCGAAGTCGCCTGAAATCGTGGCACTCCCTGTCTCGGAACAACTCTCTGACTTTCCAAAATCAGGTGGCGGCCACCCCATTTTATGGAACTCGGTGGGGGTATTCCACCACACCTGTTTCCCGGAACACCATCCCACTTCTTCTGGTGGCACAACCCATGACACTGGATGCTTTGGCAGCTTATGGGCCACGAATTCCGTCGGAATGGACCAATGAGCGCCCGCCATTTTTGCCATGTCAGCACCGGTTTGCCGATGTTCGCCATCGGCCACAGGCAGATGACAGTGCGCAACCCCCAAACTTAGAGCTTTCGATTTCAAAATTGAAATCGTGGCCCTGCGGAAGCAGAGAGGGCTCGCCTAGCAGATTTCGAATTAAACTGGCTTCACCAAGATGAGGCCCCCGTGGCGTTTTAAATGGCCTTGACTTCGTGGTTGCTAGGCCCAAAATCAGGTATGCAATTGCAGTTCGACCCTTTCTTACAGTGGAGCGTGCATCAATTTTGATGTTCCGTGAAGCAACGCACCGGACCAATTTTGTTGGACTTCGGGGTCACCTGTATGCAATGCGTGATGGGAAATTTTTGTCTTTTCTTGCAACGGTACAACTAATGCGTTGGATGAGAAATTTTATTCCGGTTGATGGGAACAAACCAGTGCGTTTGTTCTTTTTCATTCTTGGTTGCTGCAAATATTTTGTGGCCGCATTATGTTGTTGGGGCTGCACTCGGCCATAGCGTCTCTGTTTCATTCATGGCATTTCCCGCACTGGAGACCAATGGCTGCAGGACAAACATGTCTGTTTCATTCATTTATTAGGCACCTGTAGAGATGTTCCAAGGGGTGAACCTGCACTGGCAGACCCTGATTAACAAAACAGATGATGAGCAGCTGAGCGCATTGGGTTCTGAGTTTGGTCTAATTACTTCATGCAAGGTTTTTGCAGTGCACTTGATACTTGTGTTGCGTGGTCTATATGCTATCATTATCAGGATTGAGATTTCTGCTCCAAGCCTTGCTGTTTCCCTTCCAAGTGGGGATCCGCCTGCTCAAGTTGGTTCTCTTTCACCATCTTTGGAAAAGAGTGGTAACGCATTGCCTACAATTGGTCTGCCAGTTCTTGCACATGTTGGCAAGGAGCCGATGGACCTACTGATTAGTGCGACTAGTATTAATTTTGAGAAGATTTTCAAAGAAGCGGATCGGGAAACTAATGCTGAACAGTTTGAGGAAGCCACAACTGACCGATGCTTTTCCATATATGGTGGCCCTGAACAACTTGAGGAATTGGATGCATTGTCCAACCATTAGTCTTTTATTTCATCGGAGGAACACCAAATTCTCATCAGGTCTGAAGTCATTTTATGATGCCGCCGTAAGGCAAGCTAGGTAAATTTTTAGCTTGCATACTGAAATGAATGCTCACATTGTGGATCACATTCTTGGCTTGGGCTGTGGCTTTTTGATTTATCTTTTATGCAACTAATACCAGATTTAGTCCCTGAATCCGATCGATGTGTTGTGGAAGGAGTCCAATACTTCTTTCACTCCCCGCTAGATTTGATGCATTACATCATGGGTATCATTATTTCAAATCCTCTGGAATTTAGTAAGCTGGTCATCATCTCATTTTCATCGGCGATGCTCGCAAGGATTCTCTACACAATCCATCATATGCTTCCATCTCTAGCTTTTGTGTTGTAGGCTCGTCGTTTACCGTGATGTTCTATTTTTGTCATCCAGCGGGCTGACACATCTACCTCGGTTGACTCTTGTGCCTGGATCCAAACATCGGCACGGACAACCACACCTACCTTCAAGCTTGAGGGCAAGCTTGTTCTTCAGGAGGGTAGTAATGTTATGGCAAGAGTAGCAGGTAGAAGTAGGACTTAGGTGGGGTCCCTTTCAAATAAGGTTAAGGGTTGGGTCTAATGTAATTTTAAGTTATGAGTGTGGCCCACGTCATGGCTTGGGAAGTGTTAGGGTCATGTGTTGGGAAATGTATGTCTTGGAAAATGTTAGCGTCAAGGCTTGGGAAGGTCATGTCTTGAGAAGTGTAAGCGTCATGGCCTTCTTGTTATAAGGAGGACACCGGTCTGTATGAAAGGAAGCTTCCGTTCGGAAACAAGGAGGAGAACGTCTGGTGGATGATCCATGGAAATGGGGCATAATAGGTTGCTCATGCCTACTTTGCCTCTTAACTTATAGAATGCATGAATCCTAACAACTTTGTGAAAGTGTCTACTAATTGTTTTTCATAGGAACAAATTCAACTTTAGTCACCTTGGTTTGAACCAGCTCCCTATGAAATGATATTTAATCTCAATGTATTTTGATCGAAAGTGGTGAATTGGGTTTTTACTTAGGCATATTGCACTCATGTTGCTGCAATAGATAGACATTTCACTTTACTCTAAACCGCATTCCTCTAATTGTTGTTTCATCCACATAAGTTGTGCTCCACAACTTCTGACTACTATATATTTTGCTTTGGTGGTAGATAATGCTACAAAATGTTGTTGCTTGGAAAACCAAGAGACAAGCAAGGTTCAACTTTGATCAACAACTCAACAACCCATATAGTGATAGGAAGATACTCGTGGAGAGACTACAAGAGAATTACCAGATACATATAATGATGGAATCCAAATGACACCTTCAGCTTTGAGTAATATTTCAATACTTATTTCATTCTTTAAAAAATATTAGGAACTAGTATATTTAGCTACTTTAGGTTCAACTGTTCACTCAAGAATTCCAAGAGACTTCAGAAGACTAATGGAAACCAGAAGACTAATGGAAACGTAAAGTAAGAATTCTATTTTTCAAGCATGCAAAGAAACAATTGGGATTGAAGAAAGAACATCACATCCTACAAAACAAAATCCAATTTACCAGTTATGTTGCCAATTTGGAAGATTTGCGTTCATATGTTGTCAATGCCACCACTACCACTATAAGATCTATTTGATGAAAAAATGGCTCAAGATGGATATAATTGTTGATTTTTTCGAAAGGAGAAGTACTTCACTAACTTGATATAATTTGAATACATAAGCCACTATATATAATAGATGAAATAAGTAGAATCTAATTACAATTAAAATACCCTTATCCCAATTACACCCAAAGTTAAACACTAAAATATAAATCCTAGTACAATTAAACAATTGAACATAAATAGAAGACTAACATTACTAAAATAACTTTAATTGAGAATCTTCGGTGAGACCTCCTCTTGTGAGATTCCTGTAAGACTCTACCGTAATAATTTTGGCTCTGTGAGAGTCATGTGAGACTCTTTTATACGTGCTCTTCAACACTCCTCGTCAAGCTAGAATTTATAACTTTAGCTTACAAGGATTTGATTCTTAGTCTTCAATCTTCTTTTGTTGATAAAATTCTTCAACTTTTGTTCTCCCCTTTTTTGAATATTTTGGTCACACAAAAATTACCACAACATGTAGAACAAAATACTTATTTCTTGTACTTCTTCATCTACTTCTCCCCCTCAAGTTGGGGATAAAAAGAACATGTAGATCCAGCTTGGACAAAACATAATGTGGGAAAGAAAATCACTTCTAACCATACGACAAAATTCCATATACCATTTAAAAATATCACAATCTAAAACACTCTACGCTCAATTTTAAAGCCGAAAACTACCCAACTTTAGGGCTTAACAAAGAAACCACCCACTTTTTAAGGGTAGCTCAAACACATATTACCTCTTGGGTGAAGAACAAAATACTTGACTCAAGTTGGATGTAGGGAACACTCTTATACTTTTTAGGTAATGGGTCTAGGCATTGCTTTGAAGTGATAAAAACACAAGATGATAAACTGAAGAAATACTAGAGGAAAACAATTTAAACCAGAAACAGGCGACTATGCAACATTCATACTTCCAAATTGACATATTTTTTTAAACTAGGGGAGACTATAATGGTAGAACTTAATAAACTTGACCATGTATAATTTTTTTGGGATGACCATAATTTTTCAAAGTTAACTATGTAGAAGAAACACAACCAAGTAAAAAAAATAAAAAAACGCAAAACCCGAAAACTACATTGAAGCAAGATATTGCATACCTTGAATGACCACATCATGAAATGATTTAAGTCTAACTAAAAATCTCTGATTAGATGATAAATTTGCGTAAAATTTTTAGATTTTAGGAGAAAAGGAAACTCAATTCACATCAATTCATGGAGAGATAATATGAGAGAAAATAGGAAAAAAAGAAGAGAGATTTTCGGTAGAAATGATCTTTGGTACTTCTGGTATTGATATGTCAAAAAAATAGCTCAGAATCACAAATGATGTGTTGCTCAAGAAACTAGAATAAATGATCTTTAAATTGATATCTAATATGACTTAAAAAGATTCGTTCTTGAATCTTTTATGATCTCTTGATTTTTTTTGTTCTTTATCTTGCTCTTTGACGACTACAATGCGAATATCTCCTTAAACATAGATCAGATTGACATGAAATTTTCTTCTTCTGAAACTAGAATTCTATAAATTTCATCCAAGTACAATTTTTTTTAAAAAATTAAACTTATTTTGAGAGAAAGAATCTGATATGTTTTGGGCTCTATAATATGGCCGAATTGAGTACTCTTTCTTCTTTTGTTAGCATGACCATTGACTCGAGCAAAATTGATATCTCCCTCTAGAAAAGTCAAATTGAGAATTGGTTTGACAAGGTATAAAATAGGCTTATAGATATTGTTTTTTGAAATATGAATATCCTTATTAATTATTTTTCTTTATAGTAAAAAAATGCCTCAATAGTTGAAGAATTTTGTTACTTCTAGAACCTCTCATGCAGTATGACATTGCTACTTCAAATATTGATTTCTCTTTGTAGAAAAATCATATTGTAAAAATTAATTTTGTGCTGAAAAGTAGACTTAAAGAGATTTTTTAATATATAATTTTCAATATGAAAATTTTAGTATGGAGGTGTGAACGCCAAGAAAACAACGAGTGTTGGGATTGGAAAGAAAAAAAAATAGAATACAAACCTTAACTAGTAGAGATAATAGATTAGAAAAGGATCACCTTACCTCTAAAAGTTGATCAAGTCGATTCACACAATACGCTCTGATATCGTGTTGAATTTCTAGAACAGAGAAATACTTCACTAACTTGATGTAATTTGAGTACATAAACCTCTATTTATAATAGAAAAAATAAGTAAAATCCAATTACAATTAAACTGTCCTTATTCCAATTACATCCAAAGTTAAACACTAAAAGATAAGTCTTAGAACATTTAAATAATTGAACATAAATAGAAGATTAACATAACTAAAACACCTTTAATTAAGACTCTTCTGTGGGTCTTCCTCCTGCGAGACTCATGTAAGAGTCCACCATAATAATTCTGGCTCTGTGAGACTTCATGCTGTGAGAGTCATGTGACACTCTTTCATACCTACTCTTCGAATTTTTAAAAAAAAACCAAATTAAGATATATAATTCCATATTTTATTTTACTTTAATGAGTGATAAAATTGAAAACAATGTGAATGATGGTAGAGAAACGTCTAGATTTACTAGCTATATATTTATGATACTAACTATGGAGTTCATAATGGAATATTTTCTTTTGGTAGAGAAGGAGATTCCCACATAGTTGATATAGGAATAATTAAAAAAACAAAAGAATTATTAGATCAGATGAATCCTTATGTTTATGTATGTAGGAATACCATAGACATAAAAAGAAAACCCAAGTATCAAAATTTACATAAGGATTATCAATGATAAAGAAAAAAATGGTCCACGATACAATCTACCATCTTCAAGTAAGGTTGCAACATTACTAGTTGGATATGATAGAAGGTAGAGATCTAATATGTTATACAAAGCAAAAAAAACTTAAAAACTTTCATGAAACTCACCCAAGTTATATGCCTCTATAGTATCCATTTTTTCCCTCAAGTTGAAGATGGACGACATCGTTCAATATTTCTAATTAATGGAGAAATTCATCTAATTTGATGCAAAATGAAGAAGAAAGAGCTATAATTCTATGCATATTAAAATATAGGAAAAATGAAGGCAAAACTCTTTTTTTGTTAGCCAATTATTCCAGTAATTCATTGTTGATGATTATGCAGTAATAGAAGGACATTAAAATGGGTGAAGACATAAAAAATAATATTAGACTAATCTATGTCAAGGATTAGAAGATGTAATGGTATGGGAGACTGTAATGCATCACCTATTGGAAAATGTTTAGTTCTTCCATCTTCATTCATGAGTGGCCCAAGACAATGATACAAATTTATTAAGCTGTAATGCTTATTATATCAATTTATGACTTATTCTAAGTTTTTAATCACATTCACTTGCAATTAGCATTAGAAGAAAATTATGGATAAAGCAATGATAACTTCTGATTGATCTAAAAAAAGGGCACCTGTTAGGAAAGTAGTAGCTAGTAATATTTCAAATTATTGAATTTAAGATTCGTAATAATAAAATAAATTTATTCTTAGTTCTTAATTTATTTAAATTTGGTTTCTCTGATATACACGTTGTTGAATATTAGAAAGGAGGATTACCACATGCACTTATAATACTCACTTTGGCCAAATAGGATAAAATATGAAGTGCTAACGAAATAGATTGCATTATTTCAACTAAATTTCTTGAAAGGAAATAGATCCTACAATTTATGATACAGTAGTAAGATGTATAATGCATAGCCCATATCATGTGTTATAAACTTGAAGCACCATGCAGAACATGTTGGCCTAGTTGGCTTCTCAAGAGGGGAGTGAATTGAAATATTCAAATTAAAATCGAGTTGTGCGTGTGATTAAAAATTCATGCATAAAAGCAATTCAAAGTAAAGTATAACATGCACACACTACAGGGACAAATAGATTTTTATTTTTTGATTTTCCCGTAGTTGTAGTCACCGCCCAAGAACCCTTGCTTTGGAAAATTCTACTATTTGCTCTAATAGATATAAAAATACAAAAGAGATTTTGGCTCTCTTTGGTCACGTGTAGCTCAATACACAAATTTCACAATTCCTATCTCCCCAAGAGATTGTTGCTAGATTCTAGCTCTAGCTAAACTTTCTATCTAGATTAAGAGGTTCTAGATGAACCTTTCACAAATACATAAAAAGAAAGAGAAAAAGTTACACCCTCGGAGAGATGCTTCTCTTTGAGAGATTCAAGTTGCCTCCTCATTTGTCACATTGTGAAATGATTGAGGAGCATAGACTATTATGAATACATGGATGATTGAATGAGAATAAGGATTTCAAAGTGTGTGACTCTCTTTCTTGTTAAATTAACGCCTTAAGCTGAGTCGATACGCAAATCATTAAGGGCAGTTTGGGAATTTTACTATTGTATTCTGGTTGCCCTAGTTTTCTCTTTATATTTGGAGCACCGCTATTAGGGTTTTAATCATTCAAAAGAGAATCATCAGTTGCATCGGTAAAAGGTTAGAGAAAAACACTTTCAGGTGTACGATTTCTCTTGTAAACTATTTCATCTTCATAATGAATTACAACAGCGGTGGAAGATAGGATGTAGTCTCACCTTGAGGCGAACCTGTATACATTTTGTGTCTTTCTTTGTGCTTGTTTTTTCTTCTTCTTCAATTTTATTATTGCTTTGGCTAGTTTTGAATTAGAACGTCTAATTCCTAACATCTTTTTCTCTCTAAAGCACGCGTGCTAAACAATTACAAAATAAAGAGTAGTGGCTTCAAAATATGTCAATTAATGCTCATTCACCTCTTTACTCACGGTTGGTGGGGATATTTATAGCTTTCCCAATTCAAAATAGTTATTATTTTCCAGTTTGAAAAAATAAGTACACCGTAAAGGGATTGATCAATCAATCAATCATAACAACTACTTTTTTTTATCAGACAATGACTTATTGATTGATAAATTGATCAATCAATATGTTACCATTGGTCAAGAAAAGGTAAGTTGATCAATCATTTCTAGTGGTTGATCAATCAATCGAGATTGCTATTGGCTATGTAATACAAGTATGATCAATCAATGTATTTTTCTATGATCGATCATGCTTGAAGTCTCTTACAGGCAAGTTTTTTACTGATTGATCAATTAGGTGGGATGATCGATTATTCCATTGGAGATTTTCTTTCCTTGGGAAGAGATGATTGATCAATCAAGGGGGTGATTGATCATGCGTTATAGCATGAAATGGCCAAGTCTTCTCTCTCACATATGTACTTAAGGAGAGGGAGTTTAGAATGTGCTCTTACAAAAGTGACTGAGTTTAGACATTTTTCTATTACACTTGAACTCTAGTCTTCTCATTGTCTTCTTCCTTGTTGGTGCTTCTTCAAGAGACGTTCTTCAATTGCCCTTGAGGTCTTGAATTTTGGTTTGACATTTTGGACCTTGAGATGCTTTTACCCTTAAAGGTAAAATATCTGAAATACTTGGATTTTCAAGTTGTTAGTTCAATTAAGTTTTGTTATCGTCAAAATCAATGTGGGAGTCAACCTACGATCAACATGACAAAGGGATTAATGAAAATACAACTATCGATAGAAATTAATGTGCAATATGTAAAAGGCAAAATGATGAAAAATTATTATTATCAACGGGGTTGAATTAGATAACAGATGGGTGTTGCACACAATGCAAATTTACTCAGAAAATATGATGCTCATATTAATGTTGAATTAAGTGCACATTTAAAAGCAATCAAATGCCTTTACAAATACATTCACAAGGGATCTTAACGGGTAACTATTTGTATATCTGATTGTGTCACATATGAAAAAATCCAAAATAATAATATGCATATGTGTCAATCATTTGAAGAAATCAAGTAACACTTGGATTGTCAGTACATCTTAGCCACTGAATCATGTTGGAGAATTTTTAATTTTGCATTTGTTGAAGAACAATTATGAAAGAGTCTTACATAACTCTCATCGGAAGAAGTCTCAAAGATGGAGAATTAATATGATAGAGTCTAACAAGGTCTCATGGGAGGAAGATTCTTAGGAGAATCTCATTTTAAAGGTGTTTTAGTTATTTTAGTTCTCTTTAGCAATTTTTTAATTTGATTCTAATTAGAATTGCTATTTTGGTGTAACTAGGACTTGGGTAGTTTTCTTTTATTTTTATTTTCTGTATTTTTTCTATCATAAATAGAGATCCCTTGTACTCAAATTACAAAAGTCAATTTTTTCTTCTTCTTTAGAAATTCAATATGGTATCTAAGAATGTTTTGGGAGTTGACTTGGTTAACCCACAAAGACAATGTTTTTCTTCTTATCCATCATCACTTAATTAGTTTAGTCTTTAATTTTCCTTTCAAATTTATATTTTTTAAATTTCATTATTTTTATGTTTTTATTTTCCTTATTTTTGGCTTCCTCTATCATTGTCTCTTTTCGTTTTAATGTCCTTCCAATCAGTCCTAAACGTGGGTCACTTGTTATACCTCTCAAAATTCCACCTCTTGTGAGAAGCCACCACTCCTAGATGTCGCGAGCAGTTGATATTCACATTTCCCTCACTCCTTGAAACATTGAGCCCATGATTTCTAAAGCGATTAGCCTAAGAAGAATTGATTTATCTCCTCACAAACAACTCTATCAAGGTAGTTCTTTCATCTAGTTCTTTCACATTGTAGTTTGTTGAACTCTCATTAACTCGTCGATCTTGGATTTATCACTCTTGGATGTAGCCATCATCAGACAAGTATCTACTAGGCGAATGTTTGTCCTTAGAAGGCTTCCATCGTATCCTATGAATCCTCAACTACAAGCATACCCATGTAGTTGAAATATTGTGCAACATCATCATGATCAAAGTCATTTATGTTTTAGCTACCATAGATAGTTGTGCCTTTGTCATCTACACCATTCTTACTGAAGTGGTACTAGGACACTTCATAGCTCTTCATCTCTTTGCCTCTGAAAGATATTCTTGATTTACTTAGTGGTATTGCCTCTAAAGCCAACAAATGAGGGTATATGGGTCCACAAGCTATCCAAATTTTTATATTACAAGATCACTGACCCACAAAAAATCCTCCTCATCCTTATGCTACTTGTCTTTGATTCTAGGATGACTATGAATCTTGTTTCCTAGTCAATTTGGGAGAAGTTCTTGATTGTATGGGAAACTACCATTACACCAATTGATGCTATTTTTTATAATCTCCTTGTGTTGTGTGGAATCACTGACCTCAGTCCCGAATCTCTATTTTCAATAACATTGACTCTTGATCAGCTACCCTTTTTGTGCTCTTCAACTTGGGTGAAGGAAGAACATATCTTGGTCAAGCCAAGAAGAAAGGTTATTGTTTAACAAGAAGTAGACTCATAAGGGCCCTAAGAAGAAGATTCAAACAAATAGCAGCTCAAAGAAGACAAAGATCTCAGTTTCTAGACATCATCATTCAGCAAGAGGGACATTTTCATTGCTTGTATAAGATTTTCACCGTCCGAATCGATTCCAATGGTAGACATGGATGACATCTTGGTCTTCTTTGATAGTTGGTGGTTGAAAGCTGCATAAAGAAAGTAGTCAACACTTCAAGAAGTAGACAAGTATTGTAAAGTGATTAGGGGGTGAACATAACATGGCTTCCACTGCATGAATAGAGTGACTTTTTCTTCTGGTGGTGCTTCCATAAAGATCTCCAAATACAAAATCATGGGATTGGAAGAAATTTTCTTTAATGCTTGCTCCACCATCGACCCATCTCCTCTATTGGCTATTAAATCTTAAGGCTCCATTATCACAGACTTTAGAGCCCTTTCACGTGAGGCAAATGTGAGGGAAGAAGAGAGAAAGAAGAGTTGAGAGAAGGAGATGAGAGAGTGAGGAGCTCGAGGTTGAGAGAGGAAAGCTTTAAAAAGGATTAGGGTTCGATGTGATGTCCTAACCTCCCCTTGAGTATTTATATAATAGTTTAAACCTCAGATACACACGAATGCCCTTTAACCTAAAGGGTGGAAAATAATGACTAAAACACAAAAAAAATTACATCTCTTCTTCAAATTTTATAACACAAGCTAGTGGTTCAAATATGTCATACATTCCCAGGTTGGACCATGTAGTGATCATTGTCCTTGAAGCAACCTGCTCTGGGAATATCTCAGCAACTTGTCCTTGAGATGACACATACTCAAGGCTTATAATACCAGATTGAAGCTTTTCTTTGAAAAAGTGGCAGTCAACCTCAATGTGCTTTGTTAGTTGATGGAAGACCGGATTGGAGGCAATATGGATGATTGCATGGTTATCACAATGGAGATTAATTAGTGTCTCAGTTGAATCCCAACTGTCAGGAGTGACTTGATCCATATAAATTTTCTTATTGCATGTATCATAGCTCTTTACTCATCCTCTATATTGGATCTAGTAATAATATTTTATTTCTTACTCTTCCAAATCACCAAGTTGTTAAAGAATATAGTGGCATTATATGTAATTAAGTTAGTGAGGGACGTGAAATTTAGTTATGTAATAACTTAATTACCTTTTATTTACTCATGTATGAGTATTTTTACCCTCACAAACTATAAATAAGAGGCTAGGGGGAGAGCTCAAAATCATGCCCTCACTACTCCTCTCTTGAAACCCTTGTTCTTTCACACTCATCCCCTCTCTTCTTCTCTCCTTGTTCTCTTCTCTCTTCTCTCCCCCTTCTCCTCTCTTCTCCTCCTCAAACCTAGATTTTCTAGTGATGGAACCCTAGAATTTAACATGGCATTAGAGCAGGAATTCTAAGGTTCTTAAAGAAAAAACTGCTCTAAGGTGTTGATGCATGCACATGAGATCAAATTCCAGCCATTAGATGAGGTAAAAGTGTTGTCGTTTCAGCAAGGCCCTATATTAAATATGTGTGTTAAATCCCTTGTTCATTGCCTAAACTCATTCAGCAAGGCCCTACAATTCTAAGGCTGTTTAAAGTGCTGGTTTAATAGTATAAAGTTTTTTTTTAAGTTAAGTCATACTTGTGCCCTTAGATTGATAAGCCTTGCACACGTATGGTTTTGTGTTAGTTCATGAATTCATTCAACAAGTTGTGCACTTATATAGTTGATTGAGAAAAACTTATCTTTTAGCCTAAGGGTTAGTCCAAAGTGTTTGTGTGTCTTCTTTAAATGAAAGTCCTTGTGGTTTTGTTTCCAATGGCTGAAATTTCAACTAATTCATTATCTTCCTCAAGTTATGTTGATTTCAGCAAACATGATCCCTTGAGAAGTACTACTATTCCTCTCAAGGGTTTGAGAAACCTTGTGCCTCAGTCTCAATCTGTTAAATTGTTTTTGTTAACAAGGGACCCTGTTGAACACTTGGGACCAACCACTGTTATGCACCTAGCCAATACTACCCAAAAAACCTGCTTGTTAGGAGTGGAAGATAGAGGTACTCAACCTTTAGCCCAGGACCACCAGGTCCCCCCCCCCCCCCCCCCAAGGCTGTCCCATAACACCCTGGGTTGGGTGTAATGCCCATAACATTACACCCCCCCTTCGTGGGCCGACGCCCATGACGGCCCATTCACGGCTGCCCACTCATCCACGGCGGCCCACTAGGACTTAATACCTATCGCCCCTTCCATGTGGTCGTACCTTTCTGTGTGGTCGCTCCTTTCCGTAAGCGTGCCTCTGTAGGGAATCGAACCAGCGACCGAGGTTTGGCTCTGATACCAAATGTTAAGCACCTAGCCAATACTATCCAAAAGATCGGCTTGTTAGGAGCGGAAGAGATAGGCACTCAACCCTTAGCCCAGGACCACCAGGGCCCCCCCAGGGTGTCCCATAGCACCCAATGGCCCCCCAGGGTGTCCCATTACACCCTTGGTTGGGTGTAACGCCCATAACATTACAAATATTATGGACTCCATAGCATCAAGAGTGGCGAACCGGAGAAGAGAATAGATGGAGTAAACTTGTATTTCAGTACCTTAGGGGTTTAATTGTAATTTGAAGTTAAATAAGGGTCTAATTATAATTATAGAACCTTTGACGTTTTCCCTGATCTATTTAGGGCATCAAGTGATTGAAGGAAAGACAAACATTGATCAATTAGTCTAGATGAGATCGGGTACTCTCTCTAAAGAGGCCTAAGGTTGGAGCTCCTTCAAAGGCTCACGTTCCTTCATCATTGGGCATTCAAAGACCCCCAAATCCTTCCCTTCTTCGTCAGCCAATCTGGAAGCTAGAGGAGATCGCTGGGTGACTCGATCCATGGCGAGAGAGCCAAACATCGTGGTATCAGACAGGACCACCCTTAGCGATTCCTCTTCCCCTGCAGAAATTATAAATTTTGTGGAAGAGAACCATGCTGATCTACAATGTCAAATCAATGGCCTGGAAGGAAAATTCTAGATGTTGACGTCCCGAATGGAGGAGGGCTTTACCCAACTTTCCACCCAAATGGCATCTTCCTCACGCACAGCAGATCATCTCAACCCTCATCCATCGCCACCACCTCCTCCCTTGCCCCAAACACCTCCACCTCGTGGGGGCATCAATCCAGCACCCCCTACCGTGCCAAGGTACACAGCTTGATTTTCCAACGTATGATGGGTCTTTCGACCCTTTAATGTGGTTACACAGGTGTGATCATTTCTTTTCCAATCAAGGAACTCTGCCCGAGGGCAAGGTTCAATTAGCTGCCTTCCACATGCTCGATGAAGCACTTTTGTGGTTTCATCAATTCAAAAACGAGTTTGTGGTATATGACTTGGAACTTTTCCAAGAAAATTGCATGCTGCGGTTTGGTCCTCTGCTTCGCAGCAACCCAGTTGGGGATTTGGTCAATCTAAAATAGCTTGGAACTATCGAGCAATATCAGAAATTGTTTCAAGAAAAACTTGCTCGTGCAAGTCATTTGGTGCGGCCTGAACTTTATGTCAATTTGTTCATGGCTGGCCTGGTAGAACTACTTCGCCTAGAAGTGGAATTGGAAGCTCCCACCTCCCTAGCCCCATGCCATGAATTTGGCAAGAGCATTGGATACCAAACAGCGCCTCTTCCGAGAGTCATTAACCAAACGGTCCACATGGCAACCTCGCCCACAACCCCATGGCCTTTTTTCCACTAACCCAAGGCCTCAACCCCACACCCCCTCTCCAACACCACCACCAGCCTTTACACCACCACCTGGATCTATCAAATGTCTTACAAAAGCTGAAATTGATCAGAGAAGGGCTCAGGGACTATGTTTCAATTGTGATGAAAAATTCGTCAAGGGCCATCAATGCAAAAGACTCTTTTGGGTAGAAATAGAAGATCCCTCAGAGGATGACTTTCAGGAGGATGTGGACCCAACCGAGGAGGAGGAACCAGAAATCTCCCTCCACGCAATGACAGGCCTGCACAGCACAAATACCATGCAGGTCCATGCCACCATGAACCATCATATTCTGCTAGCACTGGTGGACTCAGGCAGCACACATAATTTTATAAGCAGCCAGGCAGCACAACAGTTGGGGTTATCACTACAACAGAAATCAGGAATATTAGTCTCAGTGGCTAACGGTGACAAGGTCACCACTGTCGGTTTTGGTTCAGCAATTCCCTTTACTATTGAGGGTCACTCCTTTGTAGCGAATTTTTTGGTCATACCACTGGCTGGTTTTGACCTGGTATTGGGCATTAAATGGCTACAACGATTGGGTCCGATCTTATGGGATTTCCAATACCTTACCATGAGTTTTACACAAGACAGCCATCCGATCACCCTCCAGGGCACTAGTGCCCAACGCCCATGCTGCCTCCAAACACTTGCCGTGGGCCCTTCAAAGGGGGATAACTTAGCTTCATTGTTGGCCGAATATGCGGATTTATTTTAGGAACCTGCAGACCTTCAGCCTATAAGGGCTTGTGATCATAGAATTCGTTTGAAGATGGGCACAAAACCAGTGGTAGTGCATCCACAAATGTGCAAAAAGATGAGATAGAAAGGCAATGTCCACAAATGCTCCAACAGGGTATTATTCAGCCTAGCCATTCTACCTTTTCGTCCCCGGTATTGTTGGTAAAAAAATCAGATAAATCTTGGCACTTTTGTGTGGATTACCGTGAACTCAATGCTCACACCATCAAAGATAAATTTCCAATTCCAGTGGTAGATGAATTATTGGATGAGCTACACGGATCTCAATAATTTACCAAGTTGGACTTGAAATCTGGCTACCATCAGATTCGGGTTTATTTAGAAAATGTCGAAAAAACTGCCTTCCACACCCACCATGGTCACTACGAGTTCCTGGTGATGCCATTTGGGCTATCTAATGCCCTGTCCACCTTTCAAGCGCTTATGAACCAAGTATTTCGCCCTTTCTTACAGAAGCATGTCTTAGTTTTTTTTGACGATATACTGGTCTATAGCAAAACTTGGGAAGCACATTTGCACCAATTGAGACAGGTTTTCACAATCCTCCTTGCACACCATTTATTTCTCAATTGAGCCAAATGTGACTTTGCCACTTCCGAAGTAGCTTATTTGGGGCATGTGATCTCTGCCTCTGGGGTGAAACCAGACTTCAGCAAGATACAGGCTGTTATGGATTGGCCCACACCTCACTCTGTTACAGCTTTGAATGGGTTCCTTGGTCTCGCAGGGTATTATACAAAATTTATCAAAGAATATGGTCACCTGGTAGCACCAATGAACAATTTACTGAAGAAGCATGCCTTTCAGTGGTCTCAGTTGGCAGACTCATTTAACAAATTGAAACAGGCATTAGCATCAGCTCCAGTTCTCCAATTGCCAAACTTTGCCAAAAATTTCATCATAGAATGCGATGCATCCGGGGGAGGTATAGGTGCCATCTTGCATCAACAGGGACACCCAATTGCTTACTTCAGTCGCCATCTCGCTCCTCACCATCACAAGTTAGCCACTTACAAAAGGGAACTCATCGGTTTGGCCAAAGCCGTACAACATTGGAGTCCGTATCTGTGGGGCATACCTTTTGTGATCCGGACAGACCACTGTAGCCTCAAATACTTATTGGAGCAGTACCTTACTACATCCCCACAACAACATTGGCTCAGGAAATTAATGGGAATTGATTTTCAGGTGGATTACAAACCGGGTTATCTCAACCGTGGAGCAGACGCCTTGTGACGCAGAGAACTGGGGGATTCACACCTGCACGCACTGAGCCACCCCAGGCCCCTTTTGCTGGACACAATCCGCAGGATACTAGCCATCATCCGGATCTCCTTGCCTTACAAGCTCAAATCGAGAACCATTCCAAGGACAAGAACGGGACACTACAGGAAGGTCTCATTCTATATAAAGGACACATATATCTTCATCCTTCGTCGGCACTCCTTCCTGCCATTATTACCTCATTTCATGATAGTACACATGAGGGCTAGCAGAAGACATACTTCTGCCTCAGTTGGGAGTTTTATTGGAGGGTATGAAGCGGGTCATTGCTGATTATGTTGCAACGTGCTAGTCTGTCAGAGGAATAATTCTGAATCCTAACAACCCGCCGGCTTGCTCCATCCACTTCAACTTCCTTCATAGGTATGGGCAGATCTCTCAATGGATTTTATCGATGGTCTTCCTCCTTATACAGGGAAATCTGTTATTCTTGTTGTGGTAAACCGGTTCTCGAAATATGCCCACTTTATGGCCCTCAGCCATCAGTATACAACAACACAAGTCGCTCAGCTCTTCATGGATAATATTGTCTGCCTCCATGGATTTTCGGAGACCATCACTAGCGACCGTGATGCTATATTCACCAATAAATTCTAGGGGGAACTATTTAAGCTCCACGGCTCCAAGTTAGCCTTTTCTTCATCATACCACCCTCAGACAGACGACCAGACAGAGGTAGTTAACCGCACATTGGAGATGTATTTGCAGTGCTTTGTGGGGGACACTCCCCGATTGTTGGGTTCGTTGGTTAGCATGGGCAGAGTATGGTTATAATACCTCATACCACACCTCACTGGGTACTACCCTTTTCCGAGTCAATTATGGACGCGAACCTCTACGCCTACTTTCTTATGAACCGGGGTCTTCTCGGGTAGCAGCATTGGACCAAGCATTAGCCGACAGAGATGCAACTTGCTCAGGTCCGCCTTCATTCACAACGTTCACAAGCCACAATGAATCATACTTATGACAAAGGGCATCGTCCCCTTTCCTTTGCACCTGGAGAATTTGTTTGGATCAAACTTCAACCATACCGCCAACTCTCTCTTGCAGCCATCAAACACCATAAGCTCTCTCCAAAATTTTATGGGTCATTCCAGGTCTTGCACCGTATTGGCATTGTGGCGTATCGTTTGAAACTCCCACCAGATGCCAAGCTACATGACGTCTTCCACGTCTCCCTTCTCAAGACGTTCTAGGGAGACTCCACTTCTGCATGCCCCTCTGCCTCCGCTCAAAGATGGCAGGTCTATGCCCACTCCTGCACAGATCCTTCAAGCAAGGTGAGTCAACAATACATGGGAGGTGCTCGTTCAGTGGACTGACAAGGAATTGGTGGAAGCCTCTTGGGAGACACTTGAGTCCTTCCAGATGCTATTGCCCACTTTTGAGCTTGAGGACAAGCTCTTTCTTCAGGAGGGGGTGATGTTTTGGACTCCATAGCATCAAGAGTGGCGAACCGAAGAAGAGAATAGATGGAGTAAACTTGTATTTCAGTACCTTAGGGGTTTAATTGTAATTTGAAGTTCAATAAGGGTCTAATTATAATTATAGAACCTTTGACGTTTTCCCTGATCTATTTAGGGCATCAAGTGATTGAAGGAAAGACAAACATTGATCAATTAGTCTAGATGAGATCGGGTACTCTCTCTAAAGAGGCCTAAGGTTGGAGCTCCTTCAAAGGCTCACGTTCCTTCATCATTGGCCGTTCAAAGACCCCCAAATCCTTCCCTTCTTCGTCAGCCAATCTGGAAGCTAGAGGAGATCAGCGGGTGACTCGATCCATGGTGAGAGAGCCTAACAACCACCTACCCATGCTGATGATGCTTCCTATCATATGTGGTTGAAGGAAGATACATTGATTATAAGTTGGTTGATTAATGGCATGGAAGAAGTGGTTGTCAACAACTTTATTCATTTGAATACAACCAAGGATATCTGGGATACATTTTTTCAATTACATTCTACACCTGACAGCCTTCAAAATTTTATGACATATTTCAAGAGATGTATAGGATTAAGCATGAAGGAAATCTTTTGAATATTTTGCCATGTTCTGAGGTTTACTTCAAAAGGGATACTTGCTCAACCATATTCAACTGAAATTGTAAATCAAACAAAACAGATGGAAGATTTTGTATCTACGATAGGCCTTGCTAATTTATAATCTTACTTGGATGTTGCAAAAAATCAGGTACTCAGCTCCTCAGCCAGATCCTCCATTAATGATGGGTGTGCAACAATGCTTAGGATACTAGTTGTTGGAAGACATCCTGAAGTTGCACAAATATAAATACCTTGCTGACGTCCAAAGATGGCAAAGGAGGTAATTAAGTGATCTTTTCATAAGGATGACACAAGGGTTTAATTATGGAAGATGATGTATCTCTACTAATGTCATTTCCTTTACAAAGCTTATATCCCTAAGGGCATTGTAGTCATTGTGTACTTCCTTACACAACTATAAATAGAGGATCAAGGCATGAGGTAGAGCATTAAGTCTCTCATCTTCTCTCTAAAACTCGTTCCTATACTTCTCTCTTCTCCAAACTCTCTCTCTCTCTCTCTCCATCTCTCTCTAGCTGTCCCTCTCTTTCTTCTCTTTTCTCCTTTCTTCCTCTCCTTTCTTCTCCTCTTCTTCTTCCTCTCCACTCTCACCACTTGGTCAAAGACCTTGTCATGGGATCCTAAATCCAACATGGTATCAAAGTGAAGGATTTAGGATCCCCATGTTAAGATGGAGCTTAATTTTTTTTAATGATCAAGTCTCATGTGAACTACTCATTAAGCAAGGTATCAAGCCAATGACAAGATAAGTTTTTTGTCTTCATTCTTTATCTCCTTTAATGACACGGTTGACGAGTATTTGTTGTTTGGAAAAGGATCAAGAGATGATGGTCTTTGTATAGAGGCTTTGAAGGTTGTATCTCGTTGTTAGAAGATGTTATGATAATGCTTATTTTTCACTTGATTTGCAAGATCGGTTATGTTATGATAATGCTTATTTTTCACTTGATTTGCAAGATAGATTATGTTATGATAATTTGCATGAAAACTTTATTTTTTATGTGTTAGAAGTTATATGATATTAAACTCTATCATCCTCTAATTAGTTTGATCTATTGGAAGATATGATGTAATTAGAGTGTCATTGATTTAATTAGTTTATGTTTTTTTGTCTCTTCTTCTTCTACTTCTCCCCCTCAAACTGGGGATAAAAAGGACATAGAGGCCTAGCTTGGACAAATCACAATATGGGAGAAGAAAATCACTCCTAGCCATACAACAAGGCTCCATACACTAGTCAAAATGGTCATAGTCTGATACACACTTTGCTCAGTTTTAAAGGCGGAAAACTAACCCAACTTTAGGGCTAAAAAATAAGACTACTAACTTTCTAAGGTTAGCTCAAGCACAAATCATCTCTTAGGTGAAGAATAAAAGACTTGAATCAAGCTGGATGTTGGGCACACTACTATACTATTGGAAGATATGATGTAATTTGTTTTTGATTCTTGTCTCTTCTTCACGATTACTAGGGTGAAGGGCATAGTTGTAATATTTTACTTTTATCAGTTATAAATAGAGCTTAAAGGGGAGGGTTTGGACATAGGTCCATTACCCTATTCTTCCTCCTCTTTTCTTCAAATTCGTCACTCTTGCTCTTCTACTCCTAAAATCTTCTCTCGACAATTCTTCTTCTTCTTCTCACCCCTTAATCCTCTTCTAATCCTCTTCTATTGTGATTATACATCATAAAATCCTAAGTTTCAACATGGTATCAGAGTGGGGAAAGACTTGAGATAGAAAAGAAGAAGAAGATGGATAATAAGGGGACGAAGAAGAAGAAGAAGAAGAAAAAGAAAATGAAACAAGAGGATTTTCTCGTTTTTCCTTTAGTCTTCTTTCCCAATTTATGTTTTTCATTGGATTTTTAACTTTCTTACCTTATTTTTCATATATCAAATTATATATCTTTGGAAATATATTTGAGACTCTTCCTCTTCTACTCCTAAGACCTTTTCTCTACAACTCTTCTTCTTTTTCTCATCTCTTAATCCTCTTCTATTGTGATTATACATCATGAAATCCTAAGTTTCAACATGGTATCAAAGTGGGGAAAGATCTGAGATGGAAAAGTAGAAGAAGATGGAGAAGATGAGGGGAAGAAGAAGAAGAAGAAAATGAAAAAGAAACAAGAGGAGTTTTCTTCCATAATAATTTTGGCTTTGTAAGACTTCTAATTGTGAGATTCATGTAAGACTCTTCCATATTTGCTCTTCAACACTCCCCCTTAAGTTGAAGTTTATGCAATGAAAAAGATTCTTGGTCTTAAATTTTCTTTTGCTGAAAAAAATTCTTCACAAATATAATTCTTCATAGATGAAAAAACTTCATCTTTTGTGCTCCCTTTCTTGAATATTTTGGTCACATAAAAATTACCACAACATATGGAATAAAATACCTCTTTCTTTTACGTCTTCTTCTACTTCTCCCTCTATAGCTAGGAGGTAATGGAAGTAATCTCAACTTGAAATAAATAACATTGATGTAGTAATAATCTCTTCCATCACGGTGTCCCAAGGATAAGTACGAAACTGGACACAAACTCTCAAAAAGTAAAAATGGGTGATAAAACATAAGTCAAAACCAGCATCAAAGGATTTCAAACAAAATAGTGACAATAATCACTAAAGCATCATTCACAAGACAATGATAAAAAACCCAAGGGTACCAATAAAAAGTCTCAATGGACTTAAAAAACACCCATATATATGAAAAGGTAAACCATCCAAGGGAACACACAAGAGGTTGGCCCAAAGGGGTATGTGAGAGTAAAAAAAAGGATGACAGGAGAAAGGTGTTATGGTCTCTAGCCATGGATCTAGTAACTTGGCGTTGGAGTGGTGAATACAGAAGGAGAAAAATGAGTTCAACACTGTTAGGTGCTGTTGCTCTCGGTAAGAGGTATAGGGACCTCTTATGGAGCTCGAAAAGGAAGAATTCAAGGGCCCCTTGTTGGTCTACGATAAGAGGTTGGGAACCTTCTTGTTGTTCATGGAAAGAGAGGATTTTATCCTTTTGTTCTTCACAAAAACTCAGAATTCAAGCCCTCTCTCTCTCGGTAAACCTATAGAGAACAATAGAGATAAAAAAGGATAGATGAGAAATCCAATTCAAGAAGAAACCTGAACCTAGAGCTCGTCAAGGAGAACTCTTCAACCTTGTTTAACCTAAAAATCAATACTTGCCTTCTCTTCATTCCTTTCCCCTCTAAATAGGGTTTGACGCAATTAGAGTTTAGGGTTTCATAATTACATTTCTGCCCCTGCGGCATGTAACCTTAAATACTTAATGAAAAATATACTTAAAAACAATATAAAATATGAAAGTAAAATCAATTAACTCAGTGAGTCAATGGTGCCTCCTTTGGGTGGATTGGTTAGCTATTGAGTCCACAACATTCCCCCCTCCCCCTTGGAGAAAGAGCTTGTCCTCAAGCTCGTAAGTTGGGTAGACCTACTTGAAGTTGTTCAACTGTTCCCATGTAGCAGCTACTGGTTCGGTGTCCTTCCATTGTACTAGAATCTCCCACTGGTCATGAATAAGGTGGGCTCGCAATACCGTGCCTGGTGTAAGAATAACCCGTCCATTGTCCACTAGAGGAAGGGACGGGGTAGAAGGAGGGAGTGAGCCCTGAAAGGGTTTAAGTAGGGAGACATGAAACTCATCATGAAGTTTGTCCGTGGTTGGAAGTTGAAGTTGATAGGCAACCGACCTCACTTGCCGAATAATAGCGAAAGGCACAAAGTACTTTGGGGAAAGTTTATTATGATGTTGGCCACCAATTGAGTGTTGTCGGTGAGGTTGGATGTGTAACCATACATAGTCCCCTTCCATGTATGATATATCCCTGTGCCCCTTGTCATAGAAGTCCATCATACGAACTTGTTCTTTAAGGAGTCGACCCGAAATATTCTGTACCACTTGGTCCTGTTCAATGAGGGCCTGGTCAATAGAGTCCACTCAAGTGGAGCCCAAAATATAAGAGAGAAGCCGAGGAGGATCTCTTCCATATAGAATGTTGAAGGGAGTAGACTGCAAGGCTGAGTGGAAGGAAGTGTTGTAACAATATTTGTTGGAAGATAAGATCAAGCCAAAACGACCAAGGAAGGCCCACATATGTAAGATTATTATAAGATGGGCTACATGACCAAGGAAGGCCCACAAGATGGGCCCAAGCCCATAAGAAGTAGGACCCACAATTATTACCAAGAGCTGGCATCCTTATCACATCAGTTGGAAGATCAAGAAGGACTCACAAAAGTATCTTTATCTTAGGGTCACGACCAAGAAGATTTTTAGTTTAAGTTATATTTGTCTTTTATCAATATTGAGTTACCTAATTATGTTAGGACTTACCTTAAGTGTTAAAGTTTGGGTGTAATTGGGACAAGGTAGTTTTATTGTAATTGGACTCTACCACCTTCCTCTATTATAAATAGAGGTTCATGTACTTTGATTACATCAAGTTATTGATGTCAATGAAGTATTTTACTTTTCCATAAATTTAACATGGTATCAGAGCAGGTTCTGTGAGTTAACTTGGTCAACTCACGGAGGTAATGTGATCCTTTTCTCTAAACCCTAGGTCTAGGTTGGTAGTTATTTTTTTTCAGTCCCTATACCCATAGATTTCGTTGCGATTTTCACCTCTCTACGTAGTTTTTCACATTGAAAGTTTTATATTGAAGGAAATATATTTGAGTCTAATTTTTGAAGAAGAATGATTTTTTCCAATCGGAGTTATCGATAGAGAGATATCGATATTTCATTGAACGAAGGTTAGTTTGCTGAAAGGTTCGAGCAGCAGTAGCAATCTTCCGATTCCGAGGTATTTTTTGCTATCAAGACCAAGACTTTATGTGGAGAAATATATATCAAACGAAATATCTATAAGTATATTCTTTTACCTATTCAACCAATTTTTTATCTTAGTTATGTACAAAGAGAAATAGATATTTGAAGCAGCAAAAGTCAGATTGAAAATGAGGTTCGAGCGGCATCAGAAAACATCAAATTCCAAGGTATTTTAAGCTATCAATAAAAAGACTTTATATGGATAATTATATATCAATAGAAAGATATGTAAGTCTTTTTTCTGACCTATTCAACCAATTCTTGGTATGAATTTTTTATAAGGAGATATTGATCTTGGAAGAGTCAATGGTCGTTCTGGAAAAAATAGGATGAATAGAACTTAGTTCGGCCAGATGACAGAGACCGAAATGTATCAGATTATTTATCTTCTGATAATTATATTTTATGAAGAGATGTTATACTTGGATAAAATTTATTTATACTTTCAGAAGGAAAAAATTTCATGTCAATCTGATTTATATTGAAAGATATATTCAAATTGGAAGAAACAAAGGTCATGCTGGTATTTTGTTACATTGAAAATCCGAATTTATGTCAATAGTTTTGCTACACTTTTTGAGTTGATATATCATGAAAATATCTCACTTCTCCCTGATTTGAGGGCTTATTTATACATCTCTGTTATTTGGGCCTATTGCTACATCTATGATATTTGGTTCAAGCTGGGATCATTGCCATTACATCCCAGCTTGAGGGGGAGAAGTAGAAGAAGTACAAGAAGGAGGTATTCTACTCCTTATGTTGTGGGTAAGTTTATGTGACCAGAATATTCAAGAAAGGGGGAGCACAAAAGATGAAGCTTGTGGATCTAAGAAAAAATATTTATATCGGATTATGATTATTTCATGGGTCCTTCTACAAGGTTTATTATTTTGGTTCATGTTTATATCGTATTATGATTATTTTCATCTTATTTGTGGTTGGGAGTCCACGACGGAGGAGCTTCATCCCCATAAAAAAGATGAAAATTATTTGTGGTTGGAAGTCCATGACAGAGGAACATATGATTACATCTATGTTATCCCCTCCCCCCTTGTAATGGGTTTTATGTCTCCTACCACTTGAGAGTCGTTGTCCTGTGGAGGGACACGGTGGTGGACACTTCAGAGCAATGCCGATAGACACACTACCGATAGTAGTGGAGTGTGCCCTACATCTAGCATTAAGATTGGAGTATGAAGTAATGGCTTACCGGCTAGGAGTGATTTCTACTCTCACTTATAATGCCACAGGGCCTCATGGAAGGACGCAACAGCGTGAGGGGGATTGTTGGAAGATGAAGACATATTGGAAGATGTGCCATTTTATACAAAAATATTTTATACATCATTTGCAGCAAGCTGGGAGTTCATGTTGTTCTCTCACCCCCAACTTGAGGGGGGAGTGTTGGAAGATAAGATCAAGCCTAAACAACCAACGAAGGCCCACATATGTAAGATTATTATAAGATGATAGGCCCAAGCTCATAAGAAGTAGGACCCACAATGATTAACAAGAGCTGGCATCCTTATCACATTAGTTGGAAGATCAAGAAGGACTCACGAAAGTATCTTTATCTTAGGGTCAAAACCAAGAAGAGTTTTAGTTTAAGTTATATTTGTCTTTTATCAATATTGAGTTACCTAATTATGTTAGGACTTACCTTAAGTACTAGAGTTTGGGTGTAATTGGGACAAGGGTAGTTTTATTGTAATTGGAATCTACTACCTTCCTCTATTATAAATAGAGGTTCATGTACTCTGATTACAACAAGTTATTGATGTCAATGAAGTATTTCACTTTTCCATAAATTCAACAATATTAAGCCCACGGTAGCCATTGAACCCAGTTTTTAGGACGATCGCCCACAAGACATTGAAGATACATTTCCACGGTGCGGTTAACCTCCTCTGCTTGGCCGTCTATTTGAGGATGATAGGATAATGAGAATTTCAGCTTGGTGTCGCATAGACGAAAAAATTCTCGCAAAAAAGTGCTAGTAAAGACCGCATCATGATCACTGACAATCAATTCTGGAATGTCATGTAAACGAACACTTTGCTCGAGGAATATCTGTGCCACTCGGGATGCAGTATATGGGTGTGCCATGGGAATACAGTGAGCATACTTGGAGAACCTATCCACCACCACAAATAATACCGATTTGCTTGAAGACTGTGGAAGACCTTCAACAAAATCCATAGATATATTGGTCCACACTTGTGTAGGAAATGCAAGAGCCTGCAAAAGACTCGTTGGACTTAAGTGTTCGGCCTTGGTACATTGACAAACTGGATATGATGTGACATTGCTACAATGGAGGTCTTCATGGCCTGCCAATAGAAATCCGCTTGAATGAGATGCAAGGTTTTCTGCATGGAACAACTTTGGCCAACCCGATTAACTCGCTTTCATATGCTGCCAATTTGTGATGTCGTTCTACCAATTGTTTGCTGAAATATGCAATAAGGTGAAAATGCTGTTGTAGAATGGCCCTAATGCCCCCACTGGATACGTCACATTCGACCTCAAATAAATCTTCAAAATTTGGAAGTTGCAGAACTGGTGCAGATACAAGAGCTAATTTGAGATTTGTGCAGGACTGTGTGTCCTGGTCATTCCAAATAATGGAATTTTTCTTGAGGAGGCTTGTCAATGGTGCGGCTAACGGCCCATAATTCTTGATAAATTTTCTATAATATCCTGCCAAAAACCCTCTCAAAGCAGAGGTATACATAGGTTGCAACCAATCGGCAATGGCTTCAATTTTATTAGAATCAACCGTGACTCCATCATGGGAAATAATATGGCCGAGATAGGCCACATGTGCCGTCACAAAAGAGCATTTAGATTTCTTTAAAAATAGCTGATGTGCACGTAACAATTGAAACACCACTCTTAAATGCTCTAAAGAATGAGTTCCAGACTTGTTGTTGTTATGGACTCTATAGCATCACGAGTTACCAACAGGCGTAGGAATTAATTAATGTGTTTTTCAATTTCCATGTAATTGTCTTTGGTTTGGGTTGGTTTAGCATTTATTGGTTTGAACCATTGACCCAAGAGGTCTTTAGGGTTTTGGACGTCCTCCACCCTATTTAAGGGGACGGCTAGGGTAATGAAGATTATGAATTGAGTTCACTCTAGTTAACGTAAGTTAGATAAATAGGTCAAGAGCTCCTTCAAGCTCTCTTCCGAATTTCCCCAATTCTCCTTTCCGAAATTCAATCCCCTTCAACCCTCATTCCATCTCAACGTCAAGCAAGATAATGGAAGGAAGAGAAGAGAGGAGGGTGACAAGATCCATGGCTCGTGAGGATCCTAACAACGTGGTATCAGACAGGTCCACCCTCGGTGATTCCTCTTCTCCAGAGGACATACGTCAAGTCCTTTCAGACCTTCAACAACGATCCACTCTTCAAGGTACTGGAATTTCTCACATCAATACTACCTTACAAACTCCGGAATCATCTCTACAATCCATCCTACGACAACTTGCTGCACTTCAAGCACCAACGCCACCACCAGCAACCAATTTTCAACAACAACTAGTTCCCCACCAACAATTCACGCCACCACCAAATCCACCCTTGCGCCAACCAATGGGTTCAATGACCACTCACGCACAAGCACCATCAACGGTTCCTAGGTACTTTAAACTTAACTTTCCTACATATGATGGCTCTAAAGATCCTTTACTGTGGTTCACGAAATGTGAACAATTCTTTTATCATCAACAAACGGTGGAAATGGACAAGGTTACTTTGGCCGCCTACCACATGCTCGATGAAGCGCTCATGTGGTTCCATCACTACCGAAATGTCCATTCCATTCAGGATTGGCTGCACTTTAAACATGCTTGCCAGTTAAGGTTCGGACCTCCAGCTAGCAGCAACCCAGTGGGGGAATTGATCAACTACAAACAGACCAGCACCTTAGAGGTTTACCAAAAAACGTTCCAAGAAAGGTTGGCCAGAGCTAGTGAATTTGTTCCTCCTCACCTACATGTTCAGATTTTTAATGCTGGATTGACAGAGGCAGTCAGATTGGAAGTGGAATTACTGGGTCCAACAAATTTGGACTCTGCAATGAATTATGCCAGGGCTGTGGAGCACAAACAGAGAGTTCTAAAAGAGTCTTTACAAAGAAAACCAT
Organism: Aristolochia californica; assembly: GCF_029961685.1. NCBI lineage: Eukaryota > Viridiplantae > Streptophyta > Magnoliopsida > Piperales > Aristolochiaceae > Aristolochia > Aristolochia californica. Next base: position 39,319,803 of record NW_027181992.1, on the reverse strand, counting down.
TTTGGCAAAACAGAACACAGGGTACTGCATCTGGTCCACGTTTTGGGTCCTCTGCCCCTAACCGAGCAGATCAGGCTACTAATGTTCCTCCACACTCTATGCCATGTAAATTTTTGACTAAACAGGAAATGGATGCTCGAAAGGCAAAGGGCCTATGTTTTAATTGTGACGAACAATTCTTGCCCGGACATACCTGTAAACGTTTATTCAGTATTGAATTATTGGAAGAAGATTCAGAAGAGCTTCTTGAAAATGAAATTGTGGAAGAGGTACAACAGGAAGCAGAGCTCTCCCTCCATGCCATGCATGGCCTGCGTAGTTCTAATACCATGCAGGTAAAGGCCAGGTTACATCATCTCATGCTACTTGCTTTAGTTGATTCGGGCAGCACACATAATTTTATCAGTGAACCAGCCGCGCAACAATTGGGATTGGAAATTCAACAACAAAGGGGTCTCTCAGTTTCAGTGGCCAATGGGGCCAAAATTGCTAGCGTGGGGTTATGTGCTAACACCCCTTTCACCATTGAGGGGCATTCCTTTCAGGAAGATTTACTAGTCATTCCATTGGCTGGATTTGATTTGGTGCTCGGGGTCAAATGGCTCCAGTTATTAGGACCGATATTATGGGACTTTCAAGCTCGGACTATGACATTTTCAGCACCACAGGGCCAGATTACATTACAAGGCATTGTGGCACAGGTCCCTTACGCACTTCACACTTTGCATATTCAACACACGGGTGATGATCAGTTAGCTCCTTTACTTACAGCATTTGCGGATTTATTTAATGACCCTACAGGTCTACCACCAGTGCGTCATTGCGATCACCGCATTCGTTTAAAGTTGGGAACTGATCCAGTAGTGGTGCGGCCTTATCGTTACCCACATATCCAGAAAGATGAAATAGAACGACAGTGCATGCATATGCTCGCTCAGGGTGTGATCCAGCCCAGTCGATCTCCTTTCTCCTCACCAGTGTTACTTGTACGTAAAAAAGATAAATCTTGGAGATTTTGTGTCGACTATAGGCAACTAAACTTGCACACAGTTAAGGACAAGTTCCCCATTCCAGTTGTGGACGAGTTGCTGGATGAGTTACATGGTGCTACAATTTTTACCAAATTAGATTTGAAATCGGGCTATCATCAAATACGAGTTCACCAGGCGGATGTGGAGAAGACTGCCTTCCGCACACATCACGGTCATTTCGAGTTCCTCGTCATGCCCTTCGGTTTCTCCAATGCACCATCCACCTTTCAGGCCCTCATGAATGAGGTCTTTTCATCACTTCTGCGCCACTATGTGTTAGTCTTTTTTGATGACATTCTGGTCTACAGCAAAAATTGGGAAGAACATCTCCACCACCTCCACCAGGTATTTACCATTCTACGCTCTCATCATTTGGTTTTGAATCAATCAAAATGTGCTATGGGTACATCTGAGGTGGCATATTTGGGCCACGTCATATCAGCTGGGGGCGTGAAAGTTGACCAGAGCAAGATTCAGGCAGTTACAGATTGGCCGGTTCCCACCTCCACTACAGCATTAAAGGGCTTTTTGGGCTTAGAGGGATATTATAGAAAATTTATCCAATCTTATGGACAGATAGCAGCACCACTCAACAACCTGCTCAAAAAAAATGCCTTCCACTGGTCTTCTTCAGCAGAACAGGCATTTAACCTGTTAAAGGAGGCCTTAGCCTCAGCGCCAGTCCTACAATTACCAGATTTTGAGGCAGAATTTGTGGTGGAATGTGATGCCTCCAGGGGAGGTATAGGGGCAGTGTTACAACAATTGGGGCACCCCATTGCTTATTTCAGTCGTCAGTTGGGACAACACCACCATAAGTTAGCTGCATATGAGAGGGAATTGATTGGGTTAGCCAAGGCTGTCCAACATTGGCGACCGTATCTTTGGGGAAGACCGTTTCTCATTCGTACAGATCATTGCAGCCTCAAGTATCTTCTGGAACAACGCCTCACCACATCCCCATAGCAGCATTGGTTAACTAAACTCATGGGCTTTGATTTTACGGTTCATTATAAGCCAGGTAGTTCGAATTTGGGGGCTGATGCCTTATCACGTCGGGATATTTCCACCACTCACATTTATGCTATCAGTCACCCACGTGCACTGCTATTAGATTCTATTCGTGAGGAAGTAAATCAATATCCGGATCTTATGTCTTTATATCAGGATATTCAACAGGGGACAGCTGCTCCTCATTGGACGATTCAGGATCGTCTCATTCTCTACAAAAACAGGATATTTTTACATAATACATCACCACTTCTTCACACAATCCTGTCCTCTACCCATGATAGCACACATGAGGGTCGACAGAAAACATATTTCCGAATCAGTCGGGACTTTTACTGGAAGGGCATGAAGAGCACAATTGCTGATTATGTAGCTGCTTGCCAGATTTGTCAAAGAAACAAGGCCGAATCCTTAAGTCCAGCCGGCCTACTGCAACCACTGCAACTACCATCTCAAATCTGGTCTGATATTTCCATGGACTTCATTGTTGGACTTCCCATTTCATCAGGTAAATCGGTGATCTTTGTCGTCGTTGATCGGTTTTCAAAATATGGGCACTTCCTTGCTTTGGCGCATCCATATACTACTGCTCAGGTCGCTCAATTATTTATGGACAACATTGTCAGATTACATGGAATTCCCTCATCCATTATCAGTGACAGGGATGCAATTTTTACCAGTCTCTTTTGGAAGGAATTATTCAAATTACAGGGCACCCAATTGGCATTTTCGTCAGCCTATCACCCACAAACGGACGGACAAACAGAGGTTGTCAATCGCACTATTGAAATGTATCTTCGTTGTTTTGTGGGGGACGCACCTAGAAGATGGGTGAAATGGCTTTCATGGGCAGAATTTTGCTATAACACATCTTACCACACAGCACTGGGTACTACTCCTTTCAGGGTAGTTTATGGCAGAGATCCACCTCGTTTGTTACCATATGAACCGGGGGCATCCAAAGTCGTCACTTTGGACCACGCATTAGCTGAACGAGATGCTATGCTCACTGAGGTACGTACACATCTGCAAGCGGCCCAACACTCTATGAAACGCTTTTATGATAAGAAGCACCGGGAGGCATCTTATTGCCCTGGAGACTATGTGTGGTTAAAGCTTCAACACTACCGCCAGCTGTCCCTGACTGCAGCCAAGCGCCATAAGCTGTCTCCAAAATATTATGGTCCATTTCCGATATTGGACCAAATTGGGCCCGTGGCATACCGTTTGCAGCTCCCACCGGCAGCAAAGATCCACAATGTATTTCACGTCTCCCAATTGAAGCCCTTCCAAGGTGACTCGCCCCTACTACACACTCCACTGCCGCCACTACATGAGGGCAGAGTCCTTTCTATTCCAGTTCAGGTAATACAAGCACGCCACATTCAAGGGGATTGGGAAATTCTAGTCCAGTGGGCCGATGCCGATCCCAGTGACACCACATGGGAGCAGTTATCAACATTTCGACTTTTATATCCTTCCTTCGAGCTTGAGGACAAGCTCTTTCTCCAGGAGGGGGTGATGTTATGGACTCTATAGCATCACGAGTTACCAACAGGCGTAGGAATTAATTAATGTGTTTTTCAATTTCCATGTAATTGTCTTTGGTTTGGGTTGGTTTAGCATTTATTGGTTTGAACCATTGACCCAAGAGGTCTTTAGGGTTTTGGACGTCCTCCACCCTATTTAAGGGGACGGCTAGGGTAATGAAGATTATGAATTGAGTTCACTCTAGTTAACGTAATTTAGATAAACAGGTCAAGAGCTCCTTCAAGCTCTCTTCCGAATTTCCCCAATTCTCCTTTCCGAAATTCAATCCCCTTCAACCCTCATTCCATCTCAACGTCAAGCAAGATAATGGAAGGAAGAGAAGAGAGGAGGGTGACAAGATCCATGGCTCGTGAGGATCCTAACAGTTGTAAATGAGTATGTCATAAAAAAAAACAAGTATAAATTTGTGTAGATAGTTGCGGAATACCTCGTTCATTAATGCCTAGAATGTGGATGGGGCATTGGATAACCCAAACGACATCACCACAAATTCAAAATGGCCATGATGAGTAGGGAAGGCAGTTTTCTTGATATCGAATGGATGCATACAAAGCCGATGATATCCAGAGCGCAAGTCCAATTTGGTGAATACCCATGACCTATGTAATTCATCCAGAAGCTCCTCCACCATAGGAATAGGGAACTTGTCTTTCACAGTTTCAGAATTCAAATCCCGATAATCGACACAAAATCGCCATGTCCCATCATGTTTCTTAATGAGGAGGACTGGTGAAGAAAATGGTGAATGACAATTGCGAATAAGGCCCTGCTACAACATTGCTTGGCACTATCTTTCTATTTCATCTTTCTGGAGGTGTGGATACCGATATGGTCGAACCACCACCACATCTGAGCTCGGTTTTAAACAGATCCGATGGTCATAGTGCCTCAAGGGAGGCAACTCGGAGGGCTCTTGGAACAAGTCCAATAATTCATCTAGGATATGTTCTATAGTGCTGTTTGGATTGTCCAGTGTGTGAAGGGTATGAATGTTATGTGGCTTGTCAACATGACTGCCCTGTAACAATACTTGGTGTCCGACCATTTCAAAACTCATTGTTAAAGCAGTAAAGTCCCATAAAATAGGGCCCAAGGTTTGCAACCATTTAATACCCAATACCATATCGAACCCCGCTAATGGTATCACAAAAAATTCTGAATGAAAGAAAGTCGTATCGATGAGAAGTTTACTGCTATGCTGATTCCATAGCTAGGAACTTTCTCTCCATTGGCAACCAAAACCGTGGCTATTGGGTGTGGAAGGATCTATAGTTGAAGATGTTGAGAAGATGTTAAACTGAGAAAATCATGTGTACTTCCCAAATCCACAAGGTTGACAAGGTCCTGGTCCATCACAAAGTCTTGACTTGCATATTTTTGGCGGATTTCTAGCCAGTAATGGCATGCAGAGAGATTTCAAGTGCATGTTCCTCAGTAGGATCATCACTCTGTTCTGGTTCTACTATTTCATTGACTTAGAATGAGAACAACCATTTACACTGATGGCCTGCCCTGTATGGTTCATCACAGTCGTAACATAAGTTCTTTGCCTAGCGGTCAGCCATCTCCAAACTAGTTAATTTTTGAATATACTTGACAGGTGGGTTGTTGGGTCGTGTATTTGCTGCAAGAGTAGTAATGGGATCCCTTTGCCAAGCTGTCCTCTTATTTTGAACTTTTTGTCGAGTTTCCAATGCTCGAGCTAAATTCATTGCTTGAGCTAAGTCAGCAGGTGCATGGATCTCCACCTGTAACCTTAAAGACTCATTAAGGCCTGCTGTAAATAAATTGACCTGTTGGTCTACGCAAACCATCCGGCTGGCTCGTGCCAATTTTTCTTGGAATTTTTTTTGATATAGTTCTACCGGACCAATTTATCGTAATAGCACCAAACCCCCCAAGAAGTTGCTGTGGGCTGGAGGACCGAACCGTATAGTGCATAATTCTTTAAAATCTTCCCAATCCAACACCAATCTATCCAACTCTACTTGATGAAACCAAATTTGTACTTCATCAAGCATGTGGAAGGTGGCCAATTGCACCTTATCAAATTTTTATGCTCTTTGATGGATAAATATTTGTTCGCACCTATGTCACCAAATCATGGGGTCGTCTGACCCATTAAAAGTAGGAAAATTGAATTTTGTATACCTGGGTACGGTGCCTCCTCCTTGGTTGAAATTTCAAGTCTGGGCAGGAAAGGCAGTGCACCTTGCAAACTGGTCACCCCCTTTGCTGTGAGAGTTGTCCTCTCCTCTTTGTTCCCGGGTTGAGTTCCTTCCAGTTGTAATATTTTTATCATCCCAGAAAGTCTACCGATATGGAGATTCATATTTGGAAGTTGTTCCAAATTCTCCATAATTAGAGCAAATTTTCTTTCATTTTCTGCCTGTGCCTGCTGCCCTCTGATCATCAATTCTGTTAACTCACCATTCCTGGGCTTCCCCGTGTTACCCAACTTTGATACCACGCTGTTATGGTCCCTAGCCATGGATGTAGTAATTCGGCGTTGGAGTGGTGAATCCAGATTGAGAAAAACGAGTGCACCACTATTAGGTGCTATTTCTCTCGGTAAGAGATATAGGGACCTCTTATTGAGCTCAAAAAAGGAAGAATTCAAGCCCCCCTTGCCGGTCTATGATGAGAGGTTGAGAACCCTCTTGTCCTTCACGAAAAGAGAGGATTTTTATCCTTTTGTTCTTCATGGAAACTCAGAATTGAAATTTTCTCTCTCTCGATAAAGCAATAGAGAACAATAGAGATAAAAAAGGATAGAAGAGAAATCAGATTCAAGAAGGAACCTGAACCTAGAGCTTGTCAAGGAGAACTCCAAACCCTAGAGCTCGTCAAGGAGAACTCTTAAACCCTATTTAACCTAAAAATCAATACTTCCCTTCTCTTCATTCCTTTGCCCTCTTAATAGGGTTTGACGCAATTAGAGTTTAGGGTTTTTAATTACATTTTTGCCCCTACGCATATAGTCTTAAATACTTAATGAAAAATATACTTAAAAACAATATAAATATGAAAGTAAAAACAATTAACTCAGTGAGTCAGTGGCGACTCCTTTGGGTGACTCAATTAGCTATTGAGTCCTCAAAAAAAGGTAATAAAAAAGGGGTATGTGTGATATTTTCCTGATCAATAACAACAACTAAAAAAGTGACGCAAAAAAGTTAGCTTAAGTTCGGATATTTCAATGCAATAGGATACCAACATGACCTTTGATTTTTAAAATATGAACATATCCTTAAATATATATTAGATTGACATGAAATTTGCTCCTTATGAAACTAGACTTAAATAAATTCATCCAAGTATAAATTATCTTCATAAAATATACTTCTTTTGAGATAAAAAATTTGATAGATTTCGGTCTCTGTAATCTGGCCGAACTAAGGACTCGTTCTCCTTTTGCCAGCATGACCATTGACTCTTCCAATATCAATATCTCTATATAAAAGACTCAGATAGAGAATTGGTTGAATATGTAAGAAAATAGACTTACAGATATTTCTTTTGATATATAATTCTCCATATAAAGTCTCATTCTCGATAGCATAAAATAGCTCAAAAGTTAAAGCTTTCTGCTACTGGTTGAACCTCTCTTGTAGTCTACCCTTTGCTGATTAAAATATCAATTTATTTTTTTAGAAAACTCTGATTACCAAAATTCATTTTTTGTTGGAAATTATACTTGAATATCTTTTCGTCCATATATAATATGATACCTTAAAATCTCAGTATAGAGGTGAAAACACATAGCAAACAACGGTTATAAGGACTGAAAAGAGAAAAAAAATAGATATGAACCTAAACTGCTAGAGTTAATAGATTAGAAAAGGATCACATTATCTCTGTGGGTTGATCGAGTCAACTCATAGAACCTACTTTGATACCATGTTGAATTTATGGAAAAGAGAAATACTTCATTGACTTTTTGTATTCAGATTTCATGAACCTCTATTTATAATAGAGGAAGGTAGTAGAGTCCAATTACAATTAAACTACACTTGTCCCAATTACACCCAAACTCTAACACTTAAAGATAAGTCCTAGCTTTATTAAATAATTTAACATAAATAGAAGACTAACATAACTAAAGCACCTTTAAATTGAAACTCTTCTACGAGACCTCCTTTTATAATAATTTTGGCTTTATAAAACTTCTTATTGTGAGAGTCATGTAAGACTCTTCGATATTTGCTCTTCAACACTTCTTCCACCACTCAAACTAAAGTGTCATTTGATATTTACTCAGGTAATAGGGGTACATCTTCTACCACCCGAGGGCAAGATAGAAGTTATAGAGGAGGCTGAACAAGAGGTGGGAGAACTGGCTCTAGTTCTTCAAGACTAGATAACCGGGTTTGCACTTACTGTGGTGGACTAAACCATTTAGTGGACACCAATTGGAACCTTATGGCAAACCAGAGTGGGTCACTACTAACCAGGCCTCAGTTAATAATAAAAATGAAGAGAAATCTGAGCTACAGAAAGGCAAGAAGACTATAACTAATGATGATTAGGAATTTTTGGAGAGGACAAAGACTTTGATGGTATCCTCTCTACATCTTCTACTACTGCTATTGCCATTACTGCTTCATGTATGATCTCTGTCACTTCCTCCACTTCGTCCTAGATCATTGACTCAGAGGCCTTCGAACACCTTATAGGTAATAAGAGTCTATTACATTCCATATCCTCATGTTTACCAGACAAGTTTGTTACCATAGCCGATGGATCCCAAACAAAAGTTCTTGGGAAGGGATCCTCCTCTATTACACCCTCACTTCCACTTACTGATGTCTTATTTGTCCCCCAATTTCTCTTAAATTTGTTGTTTTTAAGCTAGTTAACAAAACCGTTTAATTGCTCCATCAACTTCTCACCTTCTTCATGTGTTTTCTAGGATTTAACAAAGAAGTAGGTGATTGGTGGAGGCCATGAACTGGGGGGCCTTTATTACTTGGACTTGACTTCAATGATTGTAATTTCCACTTCTTAAAATAGAGGAAAGATTATGGCAGAACCGGTTTGGAGATCTATTAGCAACATCACTTTAGTCCTTGTTTCCATATTTGAAAAACTTGTCTAATTTAAATTGTGAAGTCTGTTAGTTGAGCAAATACTAGAGGACAACATGTTCTCCTTTAGTTGAACTTAAAGGTGTTGCTCCCTTTTCCTTAATTCAGTAAGATATATGGGGACCCTTAAGTGTCTCAAACATATCTCAATTTATGTATTTTTTTTACCTTTGTTGATGACTTGACTTGAGTCACATGGCTACTTCTATTCAAAGATTGGTCTGAATTTTTTTCAATATTAAAGTCCTTTTATGCCATGGTGTACACTCAATTTGGAAAAAAAATACAAGTGTTTTGGTCAGATAATACCAAAGAGTACCCATCTGGGTAATTTCAATCCTTTTTTCTGGATAATGGCATTATCCAACAGACATCTATGCCTACACTCCTAAAAAAAATGATATAGTCAAAAGAAAAATTGATATGTCCTTGAGGTAGTCTTGGGTCTACTATACTCTATGAAGGTGCCCTATTTTTAGTGGCCTCATGTCATACTTACAACATTTTTCCTTATTAATAGGCTACCATCTTCAGTACTTAGCCATAAATTCCTATATTCATTATTATTTCTCAATGAAGACTACTTCTCCCTTCCTTTGAGGTCTTTGGTTGCACATGTTTTGTTCATGTCACATCCCCTTAGAAGAGTAAGCTTGACCCTAACTCTCTTAAGTGTATTTTTTTGGGTTACACTTGTACCCAAAAGGGTTATGTCTGCTACAATTCTTCACTTCGGAAGTTAATTGTTTCTAGTGATGTCATATTTTGTTAGGACACATCTTTTTATTCTTTGAAAGATGCTCCGTCGGGTCTTTCATCAGTTTAAACAACTCTAAAGCCCGTTGTTCCTCTTGATGCAGATCTACTTTAGCCTTTGAACTATTTGCCGATACCAAACTTGTCGAGTTTATGGATCCCTCCAAGGTAAGCCCAACTTCCCATGTTGGATTTAGCCCACAATTTCATACTCGGCCCATTGGAAGGAGCCCCTAAGACTTGAACTAGGCCCTCCACTTCTCATCCTATATCCAATTTTTTTTCACCATCATTTGTCTTCTTCAAGTTATCAGTTTCTTGAATCTATTTCTTCCATCTCTATTCCACAGTCGTATTAGAAGGCTCTGAGACATCCAGGATGGAGGGCGGCAATGGAAGAAGAGATGCATCCACTATATGAGAATTGAACTTGGGCTCTTGTTCCTCTTCCTCCTAGGAAGAAACCCGTGGGCTTTAAATGGGTTTTCACTATCAAGCATAATTTGGATGGTTCTTTTGCTTGCATCAAGGCCCGACTCATTGCAAAGGGGTATACTCAATGTTTTGGAGTAGATTATGAGGAAACATTCTCTCTAGTGGCTAAATTAAACTTAATACACAACTTATTATCTCCTGCTAATTCTTCTTAGCCGGTATATCAATTGGATGTAAACAATGCCTTTTTGAATGGGGATATTGCAGAAGAGATATATATGCATCAACTAGCTGGTTTTATGGTTGAGGGGGAGATGGTATACAGATTGAGGAAGTCTTAAATGGTCTTAAACATTCTCCTCGAGATAGGTTTGACAAATTTAGCAGAGTAATGTTGCGTTTTGGATTCAACTGGTGCTTAGTTTATCATGCCATCTTTGACAACAATACCTTAAAAGGAAGAGTATTACTGTCAATTTATATGGATGGTATCGTCTTAACTGGCAGTGATGAAAATAGTATAAAAAAATCAAAGGGAAGATATGCAAAACATTTAAAATGAATGATCCTGGACTTTTAAAATATTTTTTGGGTATTGAGGTCTTCTATTCAAAGCATGGATTGTATTATCTCAGAGGAAGGATGTTTTGGATCTACATGAGGACATTGGGATGATGGGGAGTCAACTAACATACACTCCTATGAATGCCAATACAAAGGTATGTGGAAGTTATGTAGAAGATGTTGATATAGAAAAATATCAGAGTAATCTTGGAAAACTTATTTACCTCATAGTGACCAGATCGAATATATCATATGCAGTACGTATGGTGAGTCAATATATACACAAACCGCAACTTACCCATTGGCAAGATTTGGAGAGGATACTAAGATATTTAAAAGGAGCTCCAGGGAAAGGGTTTCTCTATACGAATCATGGCCACTTCAACATAAAAGATTTTTATGATGTAAAATACACTGGATCACCTAATGATAGGAAGTCCATTTCTGGGTATTGTACCTTAGGTGGAGGTAACCTCATGGACAAGAAAAAAGAAGAATGTTATTGAGAGATCAAGTGAATAAGCAAAGTATAGAGCTATGGCCCACATAGTCAGTGAGTTTCTTTCTCACTAAATTGGGTTTCAATAAAGGAGATTCTATGGAATTATATTGTAACAACTAGGCATGTATTCATATCACTTTAAATCCGTACTTCAACGAGAGGGCAAAACATATTGAAGTAGACTACCACTTTATACGAGAGAAATTTCAAGGCTGTCATCTTATTTCTCAGACATAAATCATCACAAGGGCAAGTAGTAGACATTCTTACAACACCAGTCACATTCAAGATTTTAACAACTATATGCAAAAAAATTGGGTATCTACGATGTTTTGCTCCCCCAGCTTGAGGGGGAGTGTTGGAAGACATCCAAAGTGGCACAAATGTAAATACCTTTCCCACGTTAAGTGATGAAAAAGGAGGTAATTAAGTGACCTTTTCATATGGATGGCACAAGGGTGTAATTAAGGAAGATGATGTATGTCTACTTATGTCTTTTTTTACAAAGTTTGTAGCCCTAAGGGCATTGTAGTCATTGTGAACTTCCCTCCACAACTATATATAGAGGCTCAAGGCATGGGTTAGAGCATTAAGTCTCCCCTCTTCTCTCTCAAACTCGTCCCTAGACTTCTCTCTTCTCCCTAGCAATCTCTCTCCTTCTTTCTCTAGTTATCCCTTTCTTTCTTTTCTTTTCTCCTTTCTTCCTCTTCTTTCTTGTCCTCTTCTTCTTCCTCTCCTCTCTCACTACCTTGGTAAAATACCATGTCATGGGATCCTAAATCTAACAACAGTTAAGGTATCTACTCCTCCAGCTAATCAAGTTGAGAATTAAGCACAGTTGTCCCAAGGAAAAGGGCATAACAATTCTGGAAAAGGTGGCAAAGGAAGATGTTATGGTCCCAGATCCCACAAGGCGATTTGTAGGGTAGAAGAAGGAGGAGAAGCAAATCAAACCCGAAGGGGAGCTTGAAAACCTTGGTTCATTGAGGAGAACACCGATCCTAGGGTTCATTGAGGAGAATGCCAATCATAGGGTTCGTTGAGGAGAATGCCAATCCTATGTTTTTGGGTGAAAATAGACTTCCCTTTTTCTCATTCCTTTCACCCTTAAGTGGTGATGGTGCCATCACGAGTTCAAGATAAAAGATTACAATAATGCCCCTACATCATATTAACTCTTCAAATGAAATAAAAATAAAGTAAAAGCAAATTGAAAGAAAAACAACTAACTGAATAATTAAATGACTCAGCCACGGCGCCACTGACTAACTCAACCTGCTATTGAGTTCATAACATCACTCCCCTCCAGAAGAAAGTAGTGGTCCGCAAGCTCGAAGGTAGGGTATGCTTGCCGAAATGGCTCCACATCATCCCAAGTAACACCCACTTAACTGTTTCAGCCCACTAGATGACACAATCGGTGTAAGCATGCCAATGTAGCGTCATAGATGGAAAGTTTGTGGGATTCGAAACCCTCCTCTGGGTCTTCCCGTTAGCTGTAGTTTCCACCTTAAAAGCAATTTTTTTTAATTCCTCTCGAGCCTGTAGTGAAAGCTGTTGAGTAGAGAAATGATCACCTCTTATATAAGCATTATTAGAAGCTTGAGAGTGTTGGGTTGCTGACCTCATCATTCTCAGTGCATCATTCCAATGGTTCAAATAAACATCATCCTCCTCCCAGTCAGGTTCAATTGGTACTGAAAATAGTTGTCCTGAAATCCTTTACACCTACTTTCCACTTTCTGTATTGTTTATCCCATACTAGAGACCAACAACATGAGCCTCATAAGCATCTTCATTCAAGTAAGCCATCAACAGCCGTGTAAAAATTTTAGTGAGATCCTCTGCTTCTTAAAAGCAGCTGGAATGCGGGTAGTTAAAATCTATTTTGATGTAACCCTACAATAGTTTTCCTTGATGTAATGCACTAAAATGGGAGCAAGTTGTGAGTAAAACCACTACAGTAAATTGATGAAGAATTTATTGTATGTTCATGACTGGTTTGTAGGTAGCAGTAAAAACGTCAAGATCAAACAACTCTAAAATTTGAAAGTGCTCATCAAACCCAGAAAGTGCACCAGGGGGGATCTACTCCTTTAGTGAAGCATCTGGAGAAATCTTGACACAAGTGACATAGTTAGGCTTTGCTCTTTCCTCCTTCAGTCCTGGGATTGTGTTAAACTACCTCCTAACTTCTTCCACCATTGTTAAGACTATACTTCCCACACTCCTCATGGTCATGGTAGAGAACTAGTAGGGTAGCATAGCTCCAAAAATTAGTCCAACAATGGCAGAGAACCATTGTTCAACATCATCAAGAGCATCTGTTCTTTCCCTATTTTTGTGACGCATCCCTGCCATCTCGGCAAGACCACCAGCATTATCACTAATAGGTCCATAAACATCAAGCGCAAGTCTTGTTGCCATTGTGCTAAGCATTCCCAAAACTGCCACATAAAGTCCATATATGGCAGCAAGTTTGAAACTTATGTAGTTGGCTACTGCAATGGCAAAAATTGGAATTATGATATATTTTGAACCTAGTGCGAGGCCGCAAATGACATTTGTTGCTACCCCTATTCTACAAGAGTCAACAATATCCTGCACAAGACTATAAGCATTGCTAGTGTAACACTTTTTTTGTGTATCCAATAATGAGTCCAGTATATTCCTCCTCCAACTCATCCAAAGAGTGCCATTGAAGAGGCTCTAAGACATACCCAGTAATGGATTCGTAAAGTCCCTCCCAGTCATCTCTATAATATGTCCCGAAGAGATTAATAGAATTATACAAACCCAGTAGACCACTTCCAGTTAGAAGAAAACCCATCACAACCCCTAATCTGGAAGCAGTAATATAAGCCTTCCCTGTGCCCTTTGTAGCCTCTAAGGTTATTTTGGCATTAGCATATGTGGCAATCTTCATTCCAAGAAAACCAGAGAGAACAGAAGTTAGAACACACAATACACTCACCATTGTCACATCATTTTCTTTGGGACCTTCACTCGGCATCCTTTCAAATATAGCCAGGGCTTCCCTATAGGTGCTATCCTTGACATAACCCTCCATAATAGAATTTCAAGAACCCAGCCATACCTGGTCGAAGAATTTCATCAAACAATGTCTGAGCGGACATTACATCTATGCATGCTGAATACATGTGAGCCAATGAATTTTGCACAAACTTATCAGATTGAATGCCACTCCTGGATATATGACAATGAACAGAGCCACGAATTATGTTCTCACCAACAGAAATATAATTCATCTGTTGAATTATATTCTTCATCTGTAGACCAATATAATTTAGGTCTGATTTGGCAGCAGCAACTTCTCTGTAGTTCTTCTGATATAACTCACGAAGAGAAAATATTGCTCTATGGCGAATTGTTGTATCAGCAGCAGATAAATTGGTATTCATTGACTCAAACACTATCACTACGGATATTATGAACATAGAATTCACCAGCCCATCCAATGAGTAATTGTAAGTAAAAAAAATCGGCTCAATCTCACTCTCCTTCCTTTGACGCCATACCCTGAGCAATTTCTCTACCATCCCAGAATCTCCAAGTTCCCAATCATAGATTTACAAGCAGGAATAGTCATAACAAAATCCCCATCTCGAATTTCTGACAATAAAGCCTGAACCCCTTCCAAATCACCAACGGTAGCCAATATCTCAACAAGCGACAAATAACATTCCAGCTTATGCGAGTAAACTTTCTGTTTCTCACCCCAACTAAACACCCTCAATGCCATTGTAATGTTTTTTCTTAAAAGGGACTTGAGGACAGACAAGACAAAATTCGGAGAAAGTTCGATAAGAAACTTATCACAAAAGTCATTCAAGTTGGTTTCCAGCTCGGAGGCTGAGAGTGAGAGCGACAGGCTGCAGCACAATGGTTTCACTTACATATTGAAAATCATTGTTCCTGAATTCACATCTTCTGCAAAGGCAACAATTTCCACTTCAAATTAAAGTCTCTAGTTTTTTTGTCTTCCCTGTACGCATCTGTGTACACTTCTCATCAATTTATCAACAAGATCTTCCCAACACCATTGTTGCCAAGAATAATAACCTTAGGAAGCTATTTCTGAGGGTTAACAATAGCAATTGTGTTGATGAAGGATCTAGCTGAATGCAAACTTGCAAACCCCAATCGGGCAGTTCCGAAGAGATTTGAGGTCGAACGACTTCAAAATGGGTGAAATTATTCACCGAGACCGAGGATGCACCGTCTTCTCCCAAGACGGTGACCCTCTCCTCTGAATTCCTATCCATACGAGTCTCGATTTCGGCCCTTCTCACAAACTTTTCAATGGAAGCCCGAAGTATCTCATCACGTATTATTTTATGCACTGCTGCAAAATGATCCTGCATTATGGCACGAATTTCATCTACGATCCAAGAATCGCTCATTGTGTTCATGCTCTGATACCAATTGTTATGGTCCCCGATCCCACAAGGTGATTTACAGGGTAGAAGGAGGAGAAGCAAATCAAGCTCGAAGGGGAGCTCGAAACCCTGGGTTCATTGAGGAGAACACCGATCCTAGGATTCGTTGAGGAGAACGCCGATCCTAGGGTTCCTTGAGGAGAATGCCGATCCTATGTTTTTGGGTGAAAATAGACTTCCCTTTTTCTCATTCCTTTTACCCTTAAGTAGGGTTGGCACCAACATGAGTTCAAGATAAAAGATTACAATAATGCCCCTCCGACATATTAACTCTTCAAATTAAATAAAAATGAAGTAAGAACAAATTGAAAGAAAAACAACTAACTGAATAATTAAATGACTCAGCCACGACGCCATTGACTGACTCGACAAAGGGAGAAATCACCTGGAGGTGTCGGGGTTAAAGCAGGACAGCCGGACTTACCGGGGCACCCTATGTTGGCGAGAGAAGATGGAAGAAGGAGAAGGAATAAGCAGATGAGATCAGGTTCATCGAGGGGAGACCTGTACCCTTGGGTTCGTCAAGGAGAACGCCGATCCTAGGGTTCTTTGGATGAGAACGCCAATCCTTTTATGAGTGAAATTCAACTTGCCTCATTCATTTCCGTGAGCCCTTTTAGAGGCTAATCACGCTAGGGAATCCAAATTACAAGTTTTAAAAAAATGCCATCGCTGGCAGAACCTCTTACCACTTAACTAAACAAAGTAAAATTATAAATCCTAAAGTACTTGAATATGTCACCACCCACTGAGTTACCAATTCATCTGCGTCGCCTTTGAATGACTTGTCCCGCTATCGAGTCCACAAAATCACTCCCCCCTTGAATAAAGAGCTTGTACTCAAGCTCTAAGGTAGGATAAACTTGTTGAAACACATCCAAATCCTCGAGGAATTCCCACTATTTTGGTTCTGTCTAGTACTCAAAATTGTGACTGGAGTGAGAAGCACATGCCCATCTTCCACTGGTGGAAAAAAATGGAGTTGTAGGTGGTGTTGGCCCCTTGAACGGCTTGAGACGGGATACATGAAAAACATTATGAAGCTTGGAATCTGGAGGAAGCTGTAGCTTATAGGCCACCTGGCCAACTCGTTGAAGAATAGTGAAGGGCGAGCTTGTGTCGACGACTAGCAATTGAATTTTGATGGTAAGGCTGGAGAGGGAGCCACACAACATCACCTGGATTGTATTGAACATCCCGGTGCCCTTGGTCATAATATTCTTTCATGCGAACCTGAGCTTTCTGAGTTATTGAACATCATATTGCAACACTTGATCACAGTCCATAAGAGCTTGGTCAAGAGCATCAACTCTGGTGGAACCAGGACAATAACAGATCAAACAAAGGGGTCCCACCCATATAATATTTTGAAGGGTGTATCTTGTAAGGCAGTGTGGAAAGATGTATTATAGCAATACTCCGCCCAAGGAATCCATTCCACCCAACATTTAGGACGGTCGCTCACAAAACACCTTAAATACATTTCAACTATGCGGTTAACCACTTCTGTTTGGCCATCGGATTGAGGGTGATAAGCCGAGAAAAATCTGAGTTTGGTCCCACATAATCTAAAAAGGTCTCTCCAGAATTGGCTGGTAAAGACTCCTTCCCTATCACTCACAATAGACTCCGGAATGCCATGTAGGCGAACAATATGGGAGAAGAACACTTGTGCCACGCTAGCAGCTATATAAGGGTGCTCCAATGGTATAAAGTGGGCATATTTGGAAAGTCTATCTACCACCACAAAAAGGACAAATTCCCTGAAGCCTGAGGGAGGCCCTCAATGAAATCAACCATTCCCTGAAGACTAAACCTGTGTGGGAATATCGAGTTGTTGTAGAACCCCCGTTGGGCTTAAATTTTTAGCCTTGTTCCTTTGACAAACTTGACAAGTAGCCACATAATTCGCAATGGTTGATTTCATACCATCCCAATAAAAATCCTCTCGAATCCAATGTAACATTTTGTGAATATCTTCATGAGTGCTGTCATGATAAGTTGATAGGACCACTTTGACCAAAGGAGAAGAGGAGGATAAGTAGATGCACCAGTAATATAAAATGAGTTTGACTTACAGGGACCATTTGGAAGGCATTTTCCCCTCAGCAATTTGTTTAGACAGGTCCTGGAGTGCAGGTGTGTGCTGAATTTCTTCTTTTATTGAATCAAGCAGGAAAGGTTTTGGATGACTAATTGCACAAATTTGTCGTGGTTCTTCTGAACTACATGAGAGGGCATCAACTGCCTTGTTCAATGTACCCACCTTATGTTCCATCATAAAGTCAAAACCCATTAATTTTCTAACCCAATGCTGTTGTGCAAAGGTGGATATCCTCTGGTCTAACAAAAATTTCAGACTGTAGTGGTTAGTGACGATGATAAAAAATCTGCCCCAAAGTAAGTCTTCCAATGTCAAACTGCCTTTGCTAATCCAATGAGTTCTCGTTTGTAGGCTGGTAATTTGTGATGGTGTTCTGCTAGTTGATGGCTGAAATAGGCAATAGGGTGCGGGCATTGTTGAAGCACTGCCCCAATACCTCCTCCTGAACCACAAAAACATCCTCAAAATCTGGTAACTGCAGTACGGAGCGGAGGCTAAAGCTTGCTTGAGTGCATTGAATGCTTGGTTGAATGCTTCATTCCACTGAAAGGCATTGCATATGAGAAGCCTTGTTAAAGAAGCAGCTAATGGAGCATAATTCTGAATGAACTTTCGATAATAGCCTGCTAAACCCAAAAATCCCCTTAGCACTGAAATGTGTCTCGGTTGGGGCCAATGTGTGATGGCTTCAATTTTACCCGGGTCCACATTCACCCTTGTTGCTATTATGATGTGACCCAGATAGGCCACCTGAGGTTGTCCAAAAAATATTTGGAACGTTTCAAGTAAAGATGATGTTCTCGAAGAAGTTTAAAGACAAGGCGTAAGTCTTCCAAGTGTTGGTTCCAAGACTTGCTGAAGATTAAAATAGCGTCAAAGAATACTAAAACAAATTTTCTGAGATAGACACTAAATACCTCATTCATTAAGGCCTGAAAAGTGGAAGGCACATTGTATAGACCGAAGGGCATCACTACAAACTCAAAGTGGCCACAGTGAGTGCAGAATGTTGTCTTCTCAATATCAGGAGGATACATTCTTACTTGATGATAACCCGACCTCAAATCCAATTTAGTGAAAAATTGAGCACCATGTAATTCATCTAGTAACTCATCCACTACTGGTATAGGGAACTTGTCTTTGATCGTCTTGGCATTCAATTCTCGGTAGTCCACACAAAACCTTCAAGTGTCGTCATGTTTCTTCACCAAAAGAATTGGATAGGAGAAAGGGGACTTACTCAGTCGGATGAGGCCTTGTTCCAACATCACTTTACATTGACGTTCAATTTCATCCTTTTGTAGGTGTGGATACCTATAAGGATGAACAACCACCAGCTCTAACCCAGCTTCCAAACAAATCCGATGGTCATAATGTCTCAAGGGCGGCAGACCTGCAAGTTCCTGAAATAGGTCATTAAATTCATCCAATAGTTTGTCTAAACTGCTGTCTAAAGTGGGCTGTTGGTGGAGCACGTGTAGATATGTTGGAAACTCAGCCTTACGACCTTGTAATGTAACCTGGTGCCCTTCAAACTTGAAGCTCATAATCAAAGCCCCGAAATCCCATAAGATGGGCCCCAATTTGCAGCCATTTAATACCCAAAACCATGTCAAATCCCACTAGTGGGATGGTAAAAAATTCCGCAGATAAAGGGCTTTCAACAATAGAAAACATGACCGCCTTGCTGACCCCGTAGCTAGGAACCTTCTCCCCATTGGTAACATAAACCGAAGCAATTGACCGAAGTTGAATCTGAAGTTGTAAATGTTAGGTTGCTATGAAGCTCAAAAATTATGAGTACTCCCCGAGTCCACAAGGCTTAATAGGGTATTATGGACTCAATAAGACTGAGTCATCTACTTTACTTTTATTATTTATGTTGTTTTTAATTTCGAATTTTATTGATTTGTAATAAGACTTAAAGGTAGGGGTAGAATTGGGTTTTATAACCCTAACCTATGTTGATGTTAATTACCCTATTTAATTGGTGAGGATGGAGAAATAAAGCAAGTTCGGAATTAGCATAAACTAGAGTAAATTAGGTTAATCTAGGTTCTCCTCGAGCTCCCTCTTCTGGGATTTTGGGCGTGAACCTTCCCTTCGGCATTGGTGCTTTTGTGAGTGGTTTGGGAGGTTGAGAAGGGAAGAGAAGAGGGAATCTCTACCTGATGGGGTGGAGAGAGACCTTGTGTTTCACAGAACTAAGGAGGAAGAAGGGTTGCGTGAACCCCTTCTTCAGCCAAGGCGAGGGCACAGGAATTGCTGCTTCATCGTGACTGCAAGAGGCCCTTGCTTCATTCACGGAACTGAGGACGGAAGAAGAAGGAAGAGGATCGAACCCTGTCCAGGAAGAAGAACTCTTCTTCCTTCACGGCGAAACAAGGTTCCTTCACGGAAAAACAGAGGAGACGACTTTCCTAAGTTAAAAAAGGTAAATTGAGATTGATTTTCCTAAGTTCATAAAGTTGGAGTTCTATTATTAATTTATGAGCGTGAATAGTGTTTGAACCCATTTGTGAGAGAAAATGAATTCTGTTTCCAACTTAGAGTGGTTGGAGACAAAATTCTTGGTTCTTTACAGAGTTTAAAATCGTGTACGTGCTGGATTCATCAGTATCTTGCTGAGTTACTAGATCCATGGCTAGGGACCATAACAACTTGGTATTAGAGCAGGGTAACCCGACAGAGAGAAGCACCAATGAATACTTTGAATTGCTTGAAAGAAAATTTGATACTGTCCTAGAGAGGTTCTCAAAAATTGATATCGATATGGAGACCTTGAAGGGAAGGATGGATAGCATGGAGAATGGTCTAACTACTGGCAAGAAATTTTCTGCATTGGAGGAGAAGTTCACTCTCAGTTTGGAAACCTTGAAAGGAATGATGGATAACATGGAGACTGGTCTGAGCACTGGCAAAAACCCAATTTCGGGAGACCATTCGCAGATCAGAGGGGGAGAAGAGTTTACTAGACACACGAGTTTCTCGGGTCAGCAAGGACCCTTCATTACGGGCGGACACCTCAACCAGGGGGGAGGCAATGTACCTCTCATTCCAGATCACAGAGGAGGGGACCATTCGTATAACAAAGGGGGAGATGAATTTCTGAGGCGCATGAGTTTCTCAGGACTACAAAGACCCTCATTCCGGGGGGACATTTCTACCATGGGGGAGGTACTGTTCCGAGGTATACTAAAATGGAATTCCCTACTTATAATGGGTCAGAAGACCCTTTGATATGGTTGTATCGATGCAAAATTTTTTTTAGCCATCAGCGAGTCCCAACCTATGACCGAGTCAACGTGGCTGTTTTCCACTTACTAGGGGAAGCACAACTTTGGTACCAGCTAGTTGAGGTTGATAGCGAGGTGGTAGATTGGGATGAATTTAAGCGACTATGTTCTCTCCGTTTTGATCCTCCGGCTTACAGTAACCCTTTGGGAGATTTGGTTTTACTACACCAAACTGGGGTCGTGGAGTAATACAAAAAATTGTTCCAGGAAAAATTAGAACGAGCCAACAGTATGGTATAAGTGGATCAGCAAGTTGCGCTGTTTACAACAGGACTGACTAAGGCCTTAAAGCTTGAGGTGGAGCTCTATGCACCTATTGACTTATCCAGCGCTATGAATATAGCTCGTGCTTTAGAACTGTGATAGCAGGCACAACACAGATGACCTCCATGGTCAAGGAAGCGCATTCCTCCGAGAAACAACCCGGGTATTATTTTGACAGGGGATCCGAGATCTAGTCATCCTACAACTCCTTACATAAAAAAATTGACAAGTGCTGAGATGGCGGAACGGCGGGCTCAGAATCTGTGTTACAACTGTGATGAAGCATATCGGATTGGGCATCAGTGCAAAAGATTATTTTTGATCGATAAGGTTGAAGATGAGGATATCAAGGTGACAAAGGATATGATTGAGGAAGAACCACCAAACATCTCCCTACATGCCATTACTGGGCAGCAATCGGCCTCAACTACGCAGAATGGGAGCGGCTTGACAACTTCCACCAGGTCTACCCAGCTTCCGAGCTTGAGGACAAGCTCGATCTCCAAGGGGGGGGGGCGCAGATGTTATGGACTCAATAAGACTGAGTCATCTACTTTACTTTTATTATTTATGTTGCTTTTAATTTTTAATTTTATTGATTTGTAATAAGACTTAAAGGTAGGGGTAGAATTGGGTTTTATAACCCTAACCTATGTTGATGTTAATTACCTTATTTAAGGGGTAAGGATGGAGAAATAAAGCAAGTTTGGAATTAACATAAACTAGAGTAAATTAGGTTAATCTAGGTTCTCCTCGAGCTCCCTCTTCTGGGATTTTGGGCGTGAACCTTCCCTTCGGCGTTGGTGCTTTCGTGAGTGGTTTGGGAGGTTGAGAAGGGAAGAGAAGAGGGAATCTCTACCTGAAGGGGTGGAGAGAGACCTTGTGTTTCACGGAACTAAGGAGGAAGAAGGGTTGCGTGAACCCCTTCTTCAGCCAAGGCGAGGGCAGAGGAATTGCTGCTTCATTGTGACTGCAAGAGGCCCTTGCTTCATTCACGGAACCGAGCACGGAGGAAAAAGGAAGAGGATCGAACCCTGTCCAAGAAGAAGAACTCTTCTTCCTTCACGGCAAAACAGAGGAGACGACTTTCCTAAGTTAAAAAAGGTAAATTGAGATTGATTTTCCGAAGTTCATAAAGTTGGAGTTCTATTAATAATTTATGAGCGTGAATAGTGGTTTACCTATGCGTGAATAGTGTTTGAACCCATTTGCGAGAGAAAAGGAATTTTGTTTCCAACTTAGAGTGGTTGGAGACAAAATTCTTGGTTCTTTACAAAGTTTAAAACCGTGTACGTGCTAGATTCATCAGTATCTCGCCGAGTTACTAAATCCATGGCTAGGGACCATAACATAGGGGCTGATCGCGGACTAAAACACATACTTGCATTGTTTTGGTGGACTAGAGTCCTGTGATTGCTTGCAAGGAAATGGCTGGTTCCTCAACCTCTGGCTTGTCTACCTCTGCTTCCTCTTCTTTCTCATTCTCAACTTCCAACCAAAATAATTTTTTACAATGAGGGCCGAAAGTGTATTGCTCATCGCAATTATAGCATAACCCTTTAGCTCTGCGGTTGTTGGAAGATAAGCTCAAGCCCACACGACCAAGGAAAGCCCACAAGATGGGCCCAAGCCCATAAGAAGTAGGACCCACAATAATTACCATGAGCTGGCATCCTTATCCCATCAGTTGGAAGATCAAGAAGGACTCACAAAAGTATCTTATCTTATAGTCACTTCAAAGAAGAGTTTTAGTTTGATTTATATTTTTATTTGATCAATATTGAGTTATTTAATTATGTTAGGAATTATCTTTAAGTATTATAGTTTGGGTGTAATTGGGACAAGGGTAGTTTTACCATCATCTATTATAAATAGAGGTTCATGTACTTTGATTACAACAAGTTATTGATGTCAATGAAGTATTTCACTTTTCCATAAATTCAACATGTTATCAGAGAAGGTTCTATGAGTTGACTTGGTCAACTCAACGAGGTAATGTGATCCTTTTCTCTAAATCCTAAACCCTAAGTCTAGGTTCGTAGTTATTTTTTTCAGTCCCTATACCCATAGATTTCTTTTCGTTTTTTACATATATACAGAGTTTTTTAATATTAAAAAATATATATTGACGGAAAAATATTTGAGTCTACTTTCCAAAAAAAATGATTTGTTCCAATCGGAGTTATCTACAGAGAGATGTCGATAATTGAATGAGCGAAAGTCAGATTACAAAAAGGTTTGAGCAGCAGCAACAATCTACAGATTCAGAGGTATTTTTTGCTTTCAAGAACTAGACTTTATAGAGAGAAATAAATATCAAAAGAAATATCTGTAAGTCTATTCTTTTACCTATTCAACCAATTTTTTATCTGAGTTATCTACAAAGATAAATTAATATTTGAAGGAGTAAAGGTTAGATTGAAAAAAAGGTTCGAGCGGCAGCAGAAAGCCTCAAATTCTGAGGTATTTTATGCTCTCATGAAAAAGGATTTATATGGAGAATTATATATCAAAAGAAAGATACGTAAGTCTATTTGATTACCTATTCAACCAATTCTCAGTATTAATTCTTTATAATGAGATATTGACCTTGGAAGAGTCAATGGTGATTCTGGAAAAATAGGAAAAACAATTCTTAGTTCGGCCAGATGATAGAGACCGAAATATATCAGATTATTTATCTTCTTATAATTATATTTTATGAAGTTAAGTTATACTTGGATAAAATTTATTTAATTCTAATTTCATAAGGAGAAAATTTCATGTCAATTTGATCTATATTTAAAGAAATATTCGCATAGGAAGAAACAAAGGTCATGCTGGTGTTTTGTTGTATTGAAAAATCCGAATTTATGCCCAATGTTTTGTGTCACTTTTTGAGTTGATATATTAGGAAAAATATCTCACTTCTCCTTGGTTTGAGGGCTTATTTATACATCTATGTTATTTGGGCTTATTTCTACACCTATGATATTTGGTTCAAGCTGGGATCACTGCCTTTACTTCCCAGTTTGGGGGGAGAAGTAGAAGAAGTACAAGAAAGAGGTATTTTATTCCTTATGTTGTGGATAAGTTTATGTGACCAAAATATTCAAGAAAGGGGGAGCACAAAAGATGAAGCTTGTGCATCTAAGAAGAAATTTTTATATTGGATTATTTCATGGGTTCTTTTACAAACTTTATTATTTGGTTCGTGTTATATGTGTTGGAAGATGGTCGTCTTATAGACAGTTGCTGCTATTATGTGTATTTGGGGACATTATTATTGAAGAAGAGGTGGCCTCATATCATTATTTATTTTACCTCGTCAAAAAATATCACGGTTGGGAAACCATGATGGATGATACCCTATCAAAAAATGTCACGGTTGGGAAACCATGATGGAGGAACTTATCATTACATCTATGTTATTCTCCCCCTACCCCCCCCCCCCCCCCCCCCCCCCCCCCCCCCCCCCCCCCCCCCCCACCCCCCCCCTCCTGTAATGGCTTTTATGACTCCTACCACTTTAGAGTCATTGTCCTATGGAGGGACACGGTGGTGGACACTTCAGAGCAATGCTGATAGACACACTACCGATAGAAGACAGAGTGTGCCCTACATTCAACATTAGGACTGGAGTAGGAAGCAATGGCTTACCAGCTAGGAGTGATTTTTCCTCTCACTTATATTATGCCAACATGGCCTCATGGAAGGATGCAATAGTGTGAGGAGGAATGTTAGTAAATGAAGGCATATTGGAAGATGTGCCATTTTATACAAAAATATTCTATACATCATTTGCAGCAAGCTGGGAGTTCATGTTGTTCTCTCACCCCCAGCTTGAGGGGGAGTGTTGGAAGATAAGCTCAAGCCTACACGACCATGGAAGGCCCACATATCTAAGATTATTATAAAATGGGTCACACGACCAAGGAAGGCCCACAAAATGAGCTCAAGCCCATAAAAAGTAGGACCCACAATGATTACCATGATCTGGCATCCTTATCACAACAGTTGGAAGATCAAGAAGGACCCACAAAAGTATCTTATCTTATGGTCACGTCAAAGAAGAGTTTTAGTTTTAGTTATGTTTGTCTTTAAGTGTTAGAGTTTGTGTATAATTGGGACAATGGTAGTTTTATTGTAATTGGACTCTACTACCATCCTCTATTATAAATAGACGTTCATGTACTCTGATTACAACAAGTTATTGATGTCAATGAAGTATTTCACTTTTCCATAATTTCAACAACGGTCTTCCCTCTCGGTTCTGTTCAGCTTCCTAATGAATGCTGGAGTGGAAGTACAGACCTTAGTTGCTGTAGGATTACTGGCAGCAACATTGCCTCTCCACTGTTGGGGCTGTTCTGGCCAGACCAAAATTATTTTTTCCCCCTTGCCAAATTGGCTTACGTGCTTGAATCTTTTGCTTGGCTTCCAACGCTCTAGCCAAATTCATGGCTCTTGCTAGGTCTGTAGGGGTGAGGAGTTCCGCCTCTAATCAGAGTGACTCAATTAACCCTGCTATAAATAGACTAACATGCTGGTCCACCCGTACAACCTTACTTGCTCGAGCTAATTTTTCTTGGAATAATTTTTTGTATTATTCCTTACTTCCTATCTGTCTTAACAGCTCTAAATCTCCCAATGGGTTACTTTGAGCAGGTGGTCCAAACCGAATGGTGAACAACTCCTTAAATTCTTCCCAATCAAGCCTCGGCTTTTCCAATTCTAATTGATGTCCCCATAGCTGTGCTTCATCGAGCATGTGGAATGTGGCCAAACCCACCTTGTCTATTTCAGCCGTTCTTTGGTTGGAATTTTTTTTCACATAAGTAAAGCCAAATTAGGGGTCTTCAGACCCATTAAAAATAGGGAAATCCAGTTTAGTGAACCTGGGAACCGCCCCACCGCCCGGACTAAAATTTCCACCGTGTGCTGGGTGCTTTGTGCGTCCAACATACTATTCACCTTGTCTGTTCGAAGGGCCCTTCCCCCTTCCCTCGGGGTTGAATTTCTACCCGAAAATAATTCATACATCCAATTAGTTACTACTTGTAATTTTTGGGTTACCTCTTGAGAAACTCAGCTGTCTAGCAACGGTGCCAATCGTCCTTCACTTTCCTCTTGTCTTGCGTTAATCATCTCACTGAACTTGGCGAGCAATTCCTCATTGCTAGACGACTCCCCCATGTTTCCCTGATCTGATACCAAATTGTTATGGTCCCGGACCATGGACCTCGTGACTCGGTGAAAGGAGAAATCGTCTAGAAGTGTCGGGGTCAAACCAGAACGACCGGACTTGTCGGGGCGCCCTATGTTGGCGAGAGAAGATGGAAGAAGGAGAAGGAATAAGGAGATGAGATCAGGCTCGTCCAGGGGAGACCTGTACCCTTGGGTTCATCAAGGAGAACGCCGATCCTAGGTTTCTTTGGAGGAGAATGCCGATCTTTTTCTGAGTGAAATTCAACTTGCTTCATTCATTTCCGTGAGCCCTTTTAGAGGCTAATCATGCTAGGGAATCCGAATTACAAGTTTTACAAAAATGCCATCGCTGGCAATAACCTCTTACCACTTAACTAAACAAAGTAAAATTATAAATCCTAAAGTACTTGAATGTGTCTCCACCCATTGAGTTACCAATTCATCCGCATCGCCTCTGAATGACTCGTCCCACTATCAAGTCTACAACATAGAGGTGGTAGAGGAAGAGGTGGCAAGACATATGGTGAACGTAGAGGAAGCAGAGGTAGTGAATCCAACCCTAATTCCTATACCATCGGCCATCAAATAAAATGTAATTCTATGGTATGAATAATCACCTAGTTGAAAGGAGTTGGAGTTTACATGAAAAACCGGATTATTTTAAGGCCAATGAGGCTCCAAATGAAGTGTCAGTGATTCCTTAAAAGGGAAGAGACTTTCAAAGGATGGCTTTATTTTATTTTACAAGTTTAAGAATATGATGGCTGATCCTCAAAATGCTATTATAGCCAGTGTTTCCACTACAGGTGTGTTCTCCTTGGACTCAAATTCTAGTGGTAACTCTTTATCTGGGGTTATTGATTCTGGTACCTCTGAACACCTCATTGATCACATACGTAAGTTGTCAAATGTGTTACCATGTACTGTGAATTAGTTTGTATCCATTGCAGATGGTTCCCAAACCTAATTTTAAGGCACCGATACATCAACTTTGTCTCCATCTCTCTCACTTATTGATGTTTTATTTGTACCACAATTTCCACTTAGTCTTATATTTGTCAATTAATTAATGACATGACTTAATTTCTTTGTTAATTTTTTCCATCTCATTGTGTTTTTTAGAACATCAAGACGAAGAAGGTGATTGTTGGAGATTGTGAGATAGGAGGTCTTTATTTTATGGATCCTCCAAGTTAGTTAGTTGTAGTAGCTACAAGTACAGAGCCAAGCAAATGGCACAATAGGCCTGACCACCATTTTTTACCAAATTTGAAGTTATTATTTCCTTCTCTTAGTTCTCTTTTTAAATTATCATGTGACTTTAGTGAGCTTGCAATGTTAGGAATTAGATGCCATAATTCCAAACTAATGAGAGCAATAATAATAATTTCGGAAGAAAGGAAAAACACGCACAAAAAACAACAAAATTTATAAAGTTCGCCTCAAGGTGAGACTACGCCTTGTCTTTCGCCGCTGTAGTAGTGCACTATAAAGATAAAATAGTTTACAAAAGAAATCGTGCACATTTACAAGTATTTTCCCGAACCTCTCTTGGGCTACAAATCCAGCTCCTTCTCTGTGATGATAAACCCCTAATAGCGGTGCCCCTCAATTATAAAGAGAAAATTAGGCTGATCTGTATATTGACTCAGTGTAGGGCATCGATTAGGCTCCACAACTTAACCATCTCCCACTTGGAGACTAATCCATCATCAATATCTCCTCTATAGCGGCAACAACTTCTCAATTCTCAAAGAGAAGTATAACTGAAGTTGCACACAACTTTAGTTTCTCAATCATAACAGTCTTTGTCAACCTATCAATCAGATTCTACTTCCTTGAATCTTCTCAAGTGCTAAGATTCCATCCTCTAGAGCCAATCTAAAGAAGTGATAACACCCCTGTATGTGCTTTGTTTTGGCATGATAAATGGGATTCTTTGCTAAATGAATAGCACACTGAATGTCACAATACAACATATTCTTCCCATGCTTGAGACATAATTCTTCCCAGAAAGATTGCAACCATACCATTTCTTTGTTGGCTTCGGTCAAAGCAACATATTCTACCTCTGTAATGGAAAGAGCAACTATCTTCTGCAACTTAGATACCCAACTAACTGTTGTACCACCCAATGTGTATATATATCCAGTGGTACTCTTCCTGCCATCAATGTCTCCAACCATGTCAGCATCTACACAACCCTATAATCCCAAGTCTGACTTTTTGAAACATAAGGTTGAGTCTGTAGTGCCTCTTAAATGCCTGAGAATCCACTTCACTACTTCCCAATATTGCTTACCTGGATTACTCATATATTTGCTTACAACTCCCACTGCATGAGCTATGTCTGGTCTAGTACACACCATGGCATACCTGAGACTGCCAATAGCAGAAGCATAAGGCACATTGGCCATGTTGGCTCGCTCCTGATCTATAGAAGGTGATTGCTCCTTCGATCGCCTAAAGTAAGTAGCCAAAGGAGTACTTACTGGTTTTGCATCATTCATGTTGAATCTACTCAACACCTTCTTCACATATTCTTCTTGAGACAGTTTCTAGACATCAATGTCCTTAGTGATCCTCATCCCAAGGATTTGTTTTGCAACACCCAAATCATTCGTTGCAAACTTCTTGGACAACTCCCTTTTCAACTTTTCTATTTCCTATTAGCAAGCACCTGCTATCAACATGTAATCAACATATAGTAGTCAAATGATATTGGAATCATCAAGCTTATTCACATAACAACAAGGATCTGCCTGGCACCTCAAGAAATCATTACTAGTCATAAAGGTGTCAAAATTCTTATACCACTGCCCTGGAGTTTGTTTAAGACCATACAAGCTCTTTGAAGTTTGCACAACATTTTCTCCTTTCCATGTGCTTTAAAACCCTATGGCTGCATCATGTAAATTTCTCCCTCCAAATCACAATGAAGAAAGGTTGTCTTTACATCCAACTACTCCAAGTGCAAGTCTTCATTTTCCACTAGTCCAAGCACTGTTCTAATAGTAGTCAATTTCACTACTGGAGAGAAAATCTTAGTGTAGTCAATGCCTTCTTTCTGTTGAAATCCTTTTACCACCAGTCTTGCCTTGTAGCGCTTGCTACCATCATGTTTGTCTTGTATTCAGTACACCCATTTATTCAGCAAGGCCTTCTTTCCTTTTGGTAACTTGGTCAACTGCCATGTTTGAGAGGATAACAATGAATCCATCTCATCCTCCATGGCCAACTCCCACTTAGTTGATGTTAAGTTGTGGAGCCTAATTAATGTCCTATGCTGAGTGGGTCATGGTCCATGATATATTAACTGTTATTTCATCAAGGGAAGTTTAACAATTTCACTCTTGGAATGAAGTTGCCCTAATTTTCTCTTTATAATTGAGGGGCACCGCTATTGGGGTTTAATCATCTTATACCAAGGAGTATCTCAAGTTGTAGCTCAAGAGGTTTGAGAGAAACACCTGTAAGGGTGCAATTTCTCTTGTAAAGTATTTCATCTTCATAGTGGATTATTGTGGTGGTGGAAGACAAGACGTAGTCTCACCATGGGGTGAACCTATAAAAATCTTCTTATGATTTTTCGTGCTTGTTTTTCCCTTCTTCCGTGTTTATTATTATTGCTCTGGTTAGTTTGGAATTAAGGCAATTAATTCCTAACAAGTGGTATCAGAGCTTTGGTTCATGATTGAGTGCAATGGCCAGCGGAGAAGGATTGGCACAAGGGATCAACAAGTTTGATGGTATGGATTTTGCGTTCTGGAGGATACAAATCGTAGATTATCTGTACATTAAAAAACTACACACACCACTTCTAGATATGAAACCAGAAGGTATGAAAGATGATTAGTGGTATCTCTTCGATAGACAAGTGTTGGGAGTAGTCTAGTTAACACTATCGAAGAACATTGCTTACAATGTGGTGTCGGAGAAAACCATAGCAGAGATGATGAAGATTCTATCTGACATGTATGAGAAGCCTTCTAAAAATAATAAGGTACATCTCATGAAAAAAAATCCTCAATTTAAAGATGACAGAAAATACATTAGTTGCATCGCATTTGAATAGGTTTAGCACGATTGTGAATCAATTGACATTCGTTCAAATTAAATTTGATGATGAGGTTTATCCTATAATTCTTTTGGTGTCTCTGCCAAATTTTTGGGAGCCTATGAGGGCTGCGGTCAGCAACTCTATAGCAACGAGAAGTTGATCTTTAATGATGTTCGGGATACCATTCTCGTGGAGGACTATTGACTCTTGGGTGTTAGATTCAGGAACTTCTTTCCACACAACTGCACATCATGAAATCATGGAGAATGTTAAGGAATAGTCCCACATGGATTAGTGAGATAAAAGATCTTCAGTTTATTAGTTGGCATAAGAGGTTTCCTAAGTGGCTAGTCATTTTGGGAAGGGCCTTTGACCCAATTTAACATGGTATCAGAGCAACCACTCAACTTGTGGGCATTACACCCAAATTATCCATGTACCACACGTAAGGTCCTCCACCCAAATTATGCATCTGCCTACACGTGAGGGGGACTGTTAAGGAATAGTCCCACATGGATTAGTGAGATAAAAGATCTTGAGTTTATTAGTTGGCAGAAGAGGTTTCCTAAGTGGCTAGTCATTTTGGGATGGGCGTTCGACCCCATTTAACAAAGAATTATGATGCTAAAGATCACGGGAAGGTGTATCTTGCTGATGGAGAACCATTGGATATTGTCGGTATTGGTAATATTAGTTTGAGTATGTCAAACAGGACAGTGTGAGAAATTCACAAGGTGAGACATGTACCAAAACTGATGCATAATTTGATCTCAGTAGGGCAATTTGATGGTGAAGATTATATTGTGACTTTTAATGGAGCTACCTAGAAAGCCATGGTGTTTGCACGAGGAGTTAAAACTGGAACTCTTTACATCACTTGCAATTATAGAGACACAGTTGTAGTTGCTGATGCTGTTATTGATTCTGAATTGTGGCATTATAGGCCCAGGCACATGAGTGAGAAGGAAATGAAAGTGCTTTTGTCCAAAGGGAAGCTACCAGGGTTGAAAACTATAAATTATAGTTTGTGTGAAGGCTATATTTTTGGCAAGCAGAAAATGGTTAGCTTTTCTAAGGTTGGAAAGGAGCAAAAGACAACAAAATTGGCGTTAGTTCACACAAATGTGTGGGGGCCTTCAAATGTTACTTCCCTTGGTGGTTCTAACTACTATGTGACATTTATTGATGATGCAAGTAGAAAGGTATGGGTTTATTTCTTGAAAATGAAATATGATGCCTTTCATACCTTCAAGAGATAGAGAACAATGGTTGAGAATGAGATAGATTTGAAAGTGAAGTGCTTGCAGTTAGATAATGGGAGAGAATACGTAGATTATGATTTCAATCGGTACTATGCCGATAATGGAATCAAGAGGAAGAAGATCATTCCTGAAAAACCTCAGCAGAATGGTGTGGCTGAGAGGATGAACATAACTTTGAACGAGCATGAGATTACATGCGGGATTGCCAAAGATGTTCTAGTCTGAGGCAATTAGCATTGCTGCCTATTTGATCAATAGAGGTCCCTCAACACCATTGGATTGTAAAATACCAGAAGAGGTCTGGAGCGGAAAAGAAGTAAACCTTTCTTTCTTGAAAGTGTTTGGTTGTGTTTCTTATATTCATATTGATTTTGCTGCTAGAATTAAACTTGATGCCAAATCTAAATTATGTTTCTTTATTGGCTATGGTAGTACCGAGTTTGGTTATTGCTTCTGGTATGATCAAAATCATAAGGTTATCAGGAGCAAGGATGTGATCTTCAATTAAGGTGGCTTGTATAAGGACAGGTTGAGAACAGAGTCCAAGAGCACAAGTGATGAGCCAAGAAGTCTGAAGTGATTCATTTGAGAGGTCTTCCAGCTATTGAGATGGAGAATATTGCTCAGAAAGACCAGGAGAACATACCCCCAAAAGTAAATTAGAACATTTTTGTGACTAAACTGGGGAGATCTGCTAGAACTAGTAGACTACCACAAAGGTACTCCCTTGCACTTAATTATATTTTGTTGACTGATAAAGGTGAACCTGAGATTTATGAGGAAGTTGTGCAAGTTGATGAAGCAACCAAGTGGGAGTTGGGCATGAGGGATGAGATGGATTCATTGTTATCCAATTAGACATGGCAATTGACTAAGCTACCAAAAGAAAAGAAGGCCATGCAGAATAAGTGCTTGTACTGAATAAAAGATCAACATGATGGCAGAAATCGATACAAGGCAAAACTGGTGGTAAAGGGCTTTCAACAAAAGGAAGGTATCGACTACACAAAAATTTTCTCTCCAATAGTAAAATTGACTACTATTAAAACAATGCTTGGACTAGTGGCAAATGAAGACTTGCACTTAGATGTAAAGACAACTTTTCTTCATGGTGACTTGGAGGAAGAAATATACATGATGCAGGCATAGGTTTCAAAGCAAAAGGAAAGGAGAAAATGGAGTGCAAATTTCAAAAGAGCTTGTATGGTGTTAAACAAGCTCCAAGACAATGGTATAAGAAGTTTGATACCTTTATGAGTGAGTAGTAATGGTTTCTTGAGGTGCCAGACAGATCATTACTGTTATGTGAAAAAGTTTGATGACTCCTACATCATTCTACTGCTATATGTTGATGACATGTTGATAGAAAATGTTTGAAAACGCGAAATAGATAATTTGAAAAGGGAGTTGTCGAAGAAGTTTGCAATGGAGGATTTGGGTGCTGAAAAACAACTCCTTGGGATGGGGATTACTAGACATACTGATGTCATGAAATTGTCACAAGAAGAATATGTGAAGAAGGTGTTGAGCAGATTCAACATGAATGATGCAAAACCAGTGAGTTCTCCTTTGGCTAGTCACTTTAGGCTATCTAAGCAGTAGTCACCTTCTAAAAAGTAGGTGTGAGCCAACATGGCCAATGTGCCTTATGCTTCTGCTATTGGACGTCTCATATATGTCATTGTGTGTACTAGACCAGACATAGCTCATGCAATGGGAGTTGTGAATAAATATATGAGTAGTCCGGGTAAACAACAATGGGAAGCAGTGAAGTGGATGATTATCAGGTATTTGAGAGGCACTGCAAACTCTACCTTATGTTTCAAAAAGTCAGACTTGGGATTATGTAGTTATGTAGATGTTGACATGGCTAGAGACATTGATGGCAAGAAGAGTACCATTGGATATGTATACACATTAGGTGGTACAATAGTTAGTTGGGTCTCTAAGTTGCAGAAGATAATTGCTCTTTCCACTACAGAGGTAGAATATGTTGTCGTGACTGAAGCCAGCAAAGAGATCATTTGGTTGTACTCTTTCCGGAAAGAATTAGGACTCAAGCATTGGGAAGAATGTGTTGTATTGTAACAGTCAGAGTGCTATTCATTTAGCAAAGAATCTTGTTTATCATGCTAGATTAAAGCACATATAGGTGCATTATCCCTTCATCAGATCGGCTTTGGAGGATGGAGTCTTAGCTCTTGAGAAGATTCAAGGAAGTCAGAATCCAACAGATATGTTGACAAATACTGTTACGATCGAGAAACTGAAGTTGTGTTCAACTTCAAGTGGATTTCTCTTGGAGGATTGAGAAGCTATTGCTTCTGCAGAGGAGATATTGATGATGGATTAGTCTCCAAGTGGAAGATTGTTAAGTTGTGGAGCCTAATTAACGCCCTACGCTGAGTTGGTTGCGGTCCAAGATATATTAACTGTTATTTCATTAAGGGAAATTTGAAAATTTCACTCTTATAACGTGGTTGCCCTAATTTTCTCTTTATAATTGAGGGGCACTGCTATTACGGTTTAATCATCTTATACCGAAGAATATCTCAAGTTGCAACCTGAGAGGTTAAAGACAAACACCTGTAAACACCTGTTAGTGTGCACTTTCTCTTGTAATGTATTTCATCTTCATAGTGGATTACTACAACGGCTAAAGATAGGATGTAGTCTCACCTTGAGGTGAACCTGTATAAATCTTATTGTGCTTTTTCGTGCTTGCTTTTCTTTTCTTTAGTGTTTATTATTATTGCTCTCATTAGTCTGGAATTATGACATGTAATTCCTAACAATTAATTCATAAATTTGCTCGGCTTCCTCATAACTCTCTAGTTCACCTTTATCAGTCAATAAAATATAATTCAGTGCAGGGGAGTACCTCTGCATTGGTCTGCTAGTTCTGGTAGATCTCTTGAGTTCAGTCATAGGAATGTCCTGATTTACTTCTGGGGGTATGTTTTCCTGGTCTTCCCTAGTGATATTCTCCATATCAATAACTGGATGATCTCTAATCTGAATCACTTTAGACTTCTTGGCTTCATCACTTGTGCTCCCAGACTATGTTCTCAACTTGTCTTTATACATGGCACCTTCATTGCAGATCACATCCTTGCTCCTAATAACCTTACGACTTTGGTCATCCTAAAAGTGATAACCAAATTCGGTACCACCATAGCCAATAAATAAACATATCTTAGATTTAACATCAATTTTATTTCTAACAACAGAATTAATATGAATATAAGAAACACAACCAAAAAATTTCAAGAAAGAAAAGTTTACCTCTTTGCTGCTCCAGACCTCTTCTAGTATTTTGCAATCTAATGGTGTTGAGGGACCTCTGTTGATTAAATAAACAGAGGTGTTAATAGCCTTAGACCAAAACATATTTGGCAATCCCGCATGTAATCTCATGTTCTTAGTACACTTATTCAAAGTTTTGCTCATCCTCTCAGCCACACCATTTTGTTGAGGTTTTCCAGGAATGGACTACTTTATATTGATTCCATTATCAACACAGTACCATTTGAAATCATCATCTATGTATTCTCCCCCATTATCTGATTGCAGATACTTCACTTTCAAATTTGTCTCTTTCTCAACCATTGCTCTCCATCTCTTAAGGTATCAAAGACATCAGATTTTTTTTTAGGAAATAAATGCATACCTTTTTGCTTGCATCATCAATAAATATCACATAGTAGTTAGAACCACTAAGGGAAGTAACAGTTGAAGGCCCCCACATATCTGTGTGAACCAACTCCAATTTTGTTGTTTTTTGCTCCTTTCCAGCCTTAGAAAAGCTAACCCTATTATGCCTACTGAAAATACAACCTTTACACAAACTATTGTTTACAGTTTTCAACCTTAATAGCTTCCCTTTGGATTGAAGCACTTTTATTCTCTTCTCACTCTTGTGACTGAGCCTATAATGTCACAAATTAGAATCAGTAACAGCATCGGTGTTGAATTTATGGAAAAGTGAAATACTTCATTGACATTAATAACTTGTTGTTATCAGAGTACATGAACCTCTATTTATAATAGAGGAAGGTAGTAGAGTCCAATTACAATAAAAATACCCTTGTCCCAATTAAACCCAAACTCTAAAACTTAAAGATAAATCCTAACATAATTCAATAACTCCATATAGATAAAAGACAAACATAACTAAAACTAAAACTCTTCTTTGACATGACCATAAGATAAGATACTTTTGTGAGTGCTTCTTGATCTTCTAACTGATGTGATAAGGATGCCAGCTCATGGTAATCATTGTGGGTCCTACTTCTTATGGGGTTGGGCCCATCTTGTGGGCCTTCCTTGGTCGTGTGGCCCATCTTATAATAATCTTTGATATGTGGGCCTTCCTGGTATGGCCGATTTCGGATCAACCACCAAACGATTTCTTCCAGCGTGGGGAGGAAGGGATTCAGCCTTGAAGGAGGCTCGACCTTGGACCTCAAAGGAAGAATCCGACCTAGACCTCTGAGGGAGAATCTGACCTGTTTAACTCTTAATTTTCTCAATACTTACTTTCTGCATTCATCTCACGTCCCTATATAGGGAGTTAGGAAAAACATGCCAAAGGCCATAAGTTCTAAAAATTACAAATAAACCCCTAATGTTAAACAAATTAAAAATAAACCTCTAATGAATAGAAATTGCAAATAAACCCCTAATGAATAGAAATTTCAAATAAACCCCAGTCCATAACATTACTCCCCTCCTGGACAACGAGCTAGTCCTCAAGCTCGAATGTAGAATGGCCTGTCAGTACAAAAGTAGAGCAACCTAGCAAAGTAGCAATTTTTTTTTTTACCATCCTAAACTCATCACCCTCTCAGAGCTCAGACAAATATCATCGTCAACATTGACAAAATTTTGAGGATAATTATACTGTGAAAATATGCTCGGTCTTGTCAACTAAATCATGTGCCCGTATTGCATGGGGGCCACATATGGATCTCCTAGATTCATCTGATCTTGCATAGATAAGGAGAAGAGCTTCAACGACATCTCGGACAGAAATTATGCGCCGGATGTTGTGTTTCTGCCCATACTCCAAAGCGGCACTTGCGGCTGCTTTTTTTTTTTTTGGCAAGGCAGTACCAGTTCCCAGTTGTTCTGCAGTATACTTTATCTGATCAGCAAGTCTTTCCATCTGAATATGAAGGTGCAATGAGGCTCTTTATAAGAGCGCATGTATGAGACAAATGCCTTGACTCCTTTCTCTATAAACCCACTAGTAAAGTAACATATGTATCAAAATATGTCCCACAACCATTCTCCAACAGCCTGTCTAAGAGACCAGCAACAATGGTAGAACCTCTCGCCTTTCCTGTGGAAAGATAGCCATCAATGTGGTCTTCTTCAAGAAAGTCTTGATCCTTCTGCAAGCCTTTCAGCAAAACACCATAGGGTCCGTCTATTACTGAAGTATAAGTCACTAGATCTGGAATCAACCCTTTCCTTTGCATTACTTTAAATAGAAGCTCGGCCTCCATGGCGTTGGCTTCTTGACATAATCCATAGATGAGTGAGCTATAAGTGTGAAGGTTTGGTAGGCAATCGTGCTTCATCATCTCATCAACCACTTTAAATGCAAGACTGGTGGCCCCACTCTTACACAACCCATCAATCAAATTTGTATAGGTTACAACAGTGGGGAACAACCCCTGTTCTGCAATTTCTCTACAGAGCTTTTCTGCTTCTGGTAACCTGTTCTGTGTGCAAAATCCATTAAATATCACATTATATGTACGCACATTAGGTTTACAACCAATCTACTTGATCTTGTCCAACAACGATAGTGCCAAGCTCATCACCTCCCTCTTGCAACATCCATCTATTAGGGCAGTATAACTGACCTTATGTGGATTTAATCCACATACTGCCATTTTATTGAACAAATCTAAAGCCACAACCAACGTACCCATTTTGAAGAATCCACAAATCAGTTCTGTAAATGTCCACTCATCCGGTTCACATCCATTCTCTTGCATGAAATTCAGCAATCTCATTGCATTGTTCAGATTTCCCAATTTGCAATATCCATTCATCAAAGTAACCACACTATCTTGTAACATCTTGTGAAACAAGCCAATAGCAATTTCAAAGTAATCCACTCTAAACAAACCAGGGATCAAACCAGTGTGAGTTTGAACGTTAGGACAAACACATCTTTTTCTCATGTCAATGAGCAGATCACATGTTCCGTGAGACGACCAGCCTCACAGAGAGATGTGAGAGGAAGTGTATAGGTAGAAATCATTGGACCAAGGCCCTTCTCCACCATTTCCTTGATGAGTTCCAGTGCTTCATCAACTGTCCCAACATTGCAAAGACCATGAATCAAACACGAATAAGTAACAGAGTTGGGCTGAGAACCTGCCTCGACCATTCTGTAAAAAACCAGAGAAGCCGAAATGAAGCTGCCATTTTGACAATGCCTCGCGATTGTGTGAACGAGGTTGCTCCACTGGATTGCTGAGAAGGAGATGGGAACTGATAGCTGTTGGACGGAAGCCAATTCCCCCCAAAAATTTTGTCTGAGCCACGCTCACCCAATTTGGAAGTTGGGTTCCCTCGGTGCTATCGAGAGGGAAATTGCTATTGGGAGGTGATGGTCGGAAGTCACCTCCCATCGGACAAGTTTCTGACGGCGCTTCCTCATTTTTTGGTGGACTCTTGTTGTTGCTGGTGCTTGTAGATTGTCAGAGACAGAGGAGGGAGGGTTGAATTGATTCGCCGTGACTAAGGCAGATGGGAATACTTCTGTCTGCTGTGTGGGAAGAGGTGCTGCTGGCCGTGAGAAGGGGATTTGGGAGGTGGAACCCAAATCAGCCTGTATCGATGGGATTTGGGCAGAAATGTCTTATGATTTCCCAAAATATGGGTCCCCGCCTTTTGATTTCGGGAGTTTGGAAAGCTTTTCCGAGTCTGCGATCCTTCGGACTAGAAGCGTCCGTTGTGCAGGAAGAGTTATGGCTTCCCGTGAGACAGGGGTGGGGAAAACCCCTCTGGTGTGCATGATTTTGGGTCGCCGCCACCTGGTGTCAAAATTTAGGGGAGCTTTTTCGTGACCAAGAGCTCCTGAATGGGCATTTTGGGCGACGAAGGTTGTGCTGGGCACAGAGGAGCCCTAGGTGGGGGCGGGGTTTGATGGCGCAGAAGTGGTGGGGTTGGGGCCGGGCGGAAATGGTGGTGCTTGGCCAGAAGAATGGAACTGCCTGGCGGCGTCTGACCACGACGCATTTCCTCATCAAGTAGCCATTTGATCCACTGTAATATGTCCTTCACGGTGTACATGTCCGTCTTGATTTCCTCCATGGCCTGATGTTGTTTCTCCATAACTGGACATTGTTCCACCAAATGTTGATGCAAATCCTCCCAAGAAAATGAATCGCCATGGTTGGTCCGCTCTGATACCAAGCTGGTATGGCCCATTTTGGATCAAACACCGGACGATTTCTTCCAGCGTGGGGAGAAGGGATTGAGCCTTCAAGGAGGCTCGACCTTGGACCTCAAAGGGAGAATCTAACCTATTTAACTCTTAATTTTCTCAATACTTACTTTCTTCATTCATCTCACGTCCCTATATAGGGAGTTAGGGAAAATATGCCAAAGGCCATAAGTTCTACAAATTACAAATAAACCCCTAATGAATAGAAATTGCAAATAAACCCCTAATAAATAGAAATTGAAAATAAACCCCTAATGAGTCCATAACACTTCTTTGGTCGTGTGGGGTTGAGGTTATCTTTTAACACTCCCCCTCAAGCTGGGGGTGAGAGAACAACATGAACTCCCAACTTGCTGCAAATGATGTATAGAATATTTTTGTATAAAATGGCACATCTTCCAATATACCTTCCTCTTCCAACATTCTCCCTCATGCTGTTGCGTTCTTCCATGAGGCCCTACTGGCATAATATAATTGAGAGTAAAAATCACTCCTAGCTGGTAATCGATTGCTTCATACTCTAGTCCTTACGCTAGATGTAGGGCACACTCCGTCTTCTATCGGCATTGCTCTGAAGTGTCCACCACCATGTCCCTCCACAGGACAACGACTCTTAAGTGGTAGGAATCATAAAAGCTATAATAAGGGGGGGAAGAGTGGCGAGGACAACTTAGATGTAATAATAACTTCCTCCATCATGGTTTCCCAACCGTGATATTTTTTGATAGGGCATATCATGGTTTCACAACCTTGATATATTTTTACAGGGTATCCTCCGTCATGGTTTCCCAACCGTGATATTTTTTTTACAGGGCCTATCATGGTTTCCCAACCATGATATTTTTTGATAGGGTATCCTACGTCATGGTTTCCCAACCGTGATATTTTTTGACGGGGTAAAATAAATGATGATATGAGGCCACCTCTTCTTCAGTAATAATGTCCCCAAAGAAACATAATAGCAACATTTGTATATAACACGACCATCTTCCAACACATATAACACGAACCAAATAATAAACTTTGTAAAAGAACCCATGAAATGATCCGATATAAAAATTTCTTCTTAGATGCACAAGCTTTGTCTTTTGTGCTCCCTCTTTATTGAATATTTTGGTCACATAAACTTATTCACAACATATGAAATAAAATACCTCTTTTTTGTACTTCTTCTACTTCTCCCCCCCTCAAGCTGGGAGGTAATGGCAGTGATCCCAACTTGAACCAAATATCATAGATGTAGCAATAGGCCCAAATAATAGAGATGTATAAATAAGTCCTCAAACCAGGGAGAAGTGAGATATTTTCCTGATAAATCAACTAAAAAAGTGACATAAAACAATCTACTTAAATTCGGATTTTCAATGTAACAGAATACCAGCATGACCTTCAATTCTTCCAATGCGAATATTTTTTTAAATATAGATCAGATTAACATGAAATTTTCTCATTATAAAAGTATAATTAAATACCTTTCATCCAAGTATAACTTCTTTTCATAAAATATAATTATCAAAAGATAAATAATTTGATAGATTTCTCTGTCATCTAGCCGAACTAAGTATTGTTTCTCCTTTTTTTCCAGAATGACCATCGATTTTTCCAAGAAAAATATCTCCTTATAATAAACTCATACCAAGAATTGGTCGAATAGGTAAGAAAATATACTTACGTATCTTTCTTTTGATATATAATTCTCCATATAAAGTCTCTATCTTGATTGCGTAAAATACCTTAGAAGTTGAGGCTTTCTGCTGCCACTTGAACCTTTTTTCAATCTGACCTTTATTGCTTCAAACAACGATTTCTCTTTGTGAATAAATCAGATAAAAATTTGGTTGCACAGGTAAAATAATAGACTTACATATATTTATTTTGATATATATATTTCTCTATATAAAGTCTAGTTCTTGATAGCAATAAATACCTCAAAATCTGAAGATTTCTGCAACTGCTCAAACCTTTTTGCAATCTGACCTTTGCTCATTCAAATATCAACATTTCTCTATAGATAACTCCGATTGGAACAAATCATTTTTCTTTGGAAAGTAGACTCAAATATATTTCTGTAAATATATAATTTTAAATATGAAAAACTCCGTATAGAGGTAAAAAGCTCAAATACAATTATTGGGATTGGGATGGAAAAAAATAACTACGAACCTAGACATAGGGTTTAGGGTTTAGAGAAAACGATCACTTTATATCCGTGAGTTAACCAAGTCAGCTCATAGACGCTGCTCTGATACCATGTTGAATTTATGGAAAAGTGAAATACTTCATTGACATCAATAACTTGTTGTAATCAGAGTACATGAACCTCTATTTATAATAGAGGAAGGTAGTAGAGTCCAATTACAATAAAACTACCCTTGTCCCAATTACACCCAAACTCTAACACTTAAAGATAAGTCCTAACATAATTCAATAACTCCACATAGATAAAAGACAAACATAACTCAAAGTAAAACTCTTCGTTGACATGACCATAAGATAAGATACTTTTGTGAGTCATTGATCTTCCAATTGATGTGATAAGGATGCCAACTCATGATAATCATTGTGGGTCCAACTTCTTATGGGCTTGGGCCCATCTTGTGGGCCTTCTTTGGTCGTGTGGCCCATATTATAATAATCTTTGATATGTGGGCCTTCCTTGGTCATGTGGGCTTGAGCTTATCTTCCAACAATCGGCAACTGAAACTGTGTCTCTACAACTGGAAGTGATGTAAAAAGTTCTAGTTTTAACTCCTTGCGCAACAACCATGGCTCCCTGAGTGAGTTTCTAGGCAGCACCATTAAAAGCCACATTATGACCTTCCTTACCAAGCTGCCTTACTGAAATCAGATTACGCTTCAGTTTTGGCACATGTCTCACCTTGTGAATTTTTTACATTGACTCGTTTGAAATCCTCAAACTGACATTACCAATATTGACAATATCCAAAGGTTCTCCATCATCAAGATACACCTTCCCATAATCTTCAACAACATAATTCTCCATGATCTCAAGATGTGCAATGGTGTGAAAAGAAACTCCTAAATCTAACACCCAAGAGTCAATAAGGCTATCAACTGACAAGAGTAAAGCATCTTGTACCTCTTTAGTCACCGCATTTGTAGCATCATTTTTCTTTTTGTCCTTCTTCGGTGCTCTGCAGTTCTTCTTTATGTGACCAGACTTACCACAATTCCAGCACTCCATATTCCTTCCGAATTTAGACTTGCTTCTTCCATTCCTTGACTTCCCTTTACCGTTGCCCTTGTTGGAATTCCTCTCAAAGTTCCTACCCCTAGTATTGACACTTAGGGTAGAATTATATGTTGATGTTCTACGGATTCCTTTCTACAAACTTCCTCTGCAAGAATGGTATCCTGAACATAATTAATAATCAACTTTCCATTGCCTACAAATTTTTTGACCATAGCCCTCATAGGTTCTGCTAAATTCATTCAAATGCGATGACCCTGATGTATTTTCTATCATCTTTAAATTGAAGAGTTTTATACATGAGATGTACCTTATTATTTTCAGAAGGCTTCTTCATCATCCCCATTGTGGTTTTCTCCGATACCAAATTGTGTGCAATGTTTTTGATAGTGTTAACCGGACTACTCCAAACTCCTATCTATCAAAGAGATTCCACTCATTATCTTTCATACATTCTAGTTTCATATCCAGAAGTGGTGCTTGAAGCTTTTTACTGTACAGATAATCTTCTATCTGCATCCTCTAGAACGTAAAATCCATACCATCGAACTTATTGATTCCAAGTGCCGATCTTTCTTCGCTAGCCATTGCTCTTAATCATGAACCAAAACTCTAATACCACTTGTTAGAAATTAGAAGCTCTAATTCCAAACTAATGAGAGCAATAATAATAATCCCAGAAGAAAGGAAAAGCAAACACAAAAAATAACAAGATTTATACAGGTTTGCCTCAAGGCATCCTATCTTCTGTAGTTGGAGTAATCCACTATAAAGATGAAATAGTTTACAAGAGAAATTGCATACACTTACAGGTATTTTTTGTTAGGAATTAAACGCCCTAATTCCAAACTAATGAGAGAAATAATAATAAACACGGAAGAAGGAAAAAACGAGCATGAAAAAGCACAACAAGATTTATACTTGGTAGGCTCAAGGTGAGACTACGTCCTATCTTTTGCCATTGCAGTAATCCACTATGAAGATGAAATACTTTACAAGAGAAAGCGCACACATACATGTGTTTCTCTCTAACCTCTCGGATTGCAACTAGGGATGCTCCTCGGATTAAGATGATTAGGCTATAGGGCAACCCGCGATCAACTTAGCGTAGGGCGTTAATTAGGCTCCACAACTTAACATTTTCTCTAACCTCTCTCGGGCTACAACTCTAACTGCTCGGTGATGATAAAACTCTAATAGTAGTGTCCCTCAATTATAAAGAGAAAATTAGGTCAATCCGCATACCGACTCAGCGTAGGGCGTCGATTAGGCTCCACAACTTAACATGGAAAATATCACAAGACTACGATTCAGTCCAAGCAAAACAATGTTGATTCTAGTCCATTTATTTTATTCATTCCAATGTGTGGGGACTAGTTAATGTCCCAAATATTTATCAAACTAATTATTTCGTGATTTTTTATGATGACCATACAAGAGTTACATGGTTATACTTTATGAAATATAGGTCCGAAGTATTCACTATATTTGATATGTTTTGCACTATGGTGGAGACTCAATTTCATTCATGGTTATACTATGCAAAGGAATATTTCTCCTCTTAGTTCCAATCCATCTGCTGTAAAAGGGGAATTATCCACCACTCCTCATGTGTTTACAATCCATAATAGAATGGTGTGTCTGAAAAAAAAATAGACATCTGGTTGAAGTTAATGTGCAACAAGTGCAAGAAAACCAATGAGCAGATAAAAAATTAGACATATGATTTGATGTAGATGGTTGGGTGAAAGATCATGGTTCCTCTCTCGTCTCCGCTGTCCCTCTCCAGTCTCCCTCTCTACTACCTCCGTCTCTCGCTGCGAACGTCCTTCCGGCGTCCTTCTCCATCTCGAACTTGTTCTCCCTCTGAACCTCCCACTTGCTTCTCCCTCTCTCTTATCCCTCTCGGCCTCCCTCTCTTCTCTCTGTCTCTTCTCCCCCTTTTCTCCCTTGCGGCATCTCACTCCCTTCTCCCTCTCGCTCATATCTTTTCCCCCCAAATTCCCTCCGATTTCCTGCGATTTCCCCTATTTTAGTTTTGGTTTTCTTCGATTTTGATATTGGGCTTCGATTTCTTAATTTCTACTTCGATTCAGCATCGATTTCCCCATTTCGGCTTTGATTTCAGCCGTCGGCTTTGGTTTTCCCCAAATTTCAGAAGGTATGACTAAACCCTAATTTTTTCTGATTAAATGAGTGTCGTATTTGATTTAATTTTAGTCCCAGTGTCTAATTTGGGGTTATTTGTGCATAATTGTGGGATTTAGTGTTACGGATTAGGGTCTAAAATTTTTATTAGGGTTAGGGTTTAGTGTTTTTAAGGTTTGGTGCTTTGTATTTAGGGGTTAAGTTTTTAGGGTTAAGGATTTATGGTATTGTCAGGGTTTAGGTTCTAGAATTAGGGTTTAGGTTTTTTTTCAATTTTTTTCAGCTAAGGTTTAATGGGTGATAGGGTTTAGGGTTTAGG
This sequence comes from Aristolochia californica, assembly GCF_029961685.1. Classification (NCBI taxonomy): domain Eukaryota; kingdom Viridiplantae; phylum Streptophyta; class Magnoliopsida; order Piperales; family Aristolochiaceae; genus Aristolochia; species Aristolochia californica. Next base: position 39,275,087 of record NW_027181992.1, on the reverse strand, counting down.
GTTTGGGGCTTTTAGGTTGTTAAGATCTAGGGTTTTTTGTTTAACTTGTGGGTTTAGGGTATAGGGTTTTGGAGGTTTTGGAGGTATGGGGTCTAGGGTTAGGGTTTAGGAGGTTTTGGAGGTATGGGGTCTAGGGTTAGGGTTTAGGGTCTAGGATTTTTAAGGTTCTCAATTACGGTTTACGGTGTTTAGTCCAATTCAAATAAGGTTGAGTCGCCTACACGGGCGTCCATTAGCCAACGAAACCCGATCCCCATCACTGATGAGGTACAGTTCGTAGTGACTGTGAAGTCATATGGGGCTTTACCAGGGGTGTTCGGTGAATTTGGACTTGATGTGTGTGTGTGTGTGTGTTTGCATTGTTTTGCATCTCCAATGGAAATAGTGGAATAATTTTGGAATGTTTTAGAATGTTGTTTAAAAATTTTGAAATGCAATGGAATGTTTTTGCCATGTGGTGAGGAGATTCGGGTCTTATAAATATCCACCACATGGTATTTTCTTATTTGTGGTTTTTGTTTCGTGACGGGTAATGGTTGTCTGATAAAGTTTTTTCCATGCGGAAAATCTCGGATTTAGATTGAAAATGGCTGCAAGAAAACAACCAAGTGGTCGACCATATGACTTTTGGAGCTTTGAAGAAGACAACAAAATGCTCGATCTTTTTGTCGAGCAGGTATATATGGGGAACAAGTTGCCCAATGGTGTTTGGAAGCACGAGGTATATACAGAATGTGTCAGTAAGTTCAATGAAGATGCAGTCAATAAAAAAACTGTTGTGCAGCTTAAGAATCGAACAAGATCATGGAAGAAAACATACCAAACAGTAACGAGCTGTCTCAACACTAGTGGATTCGGTTAGGATGCAACCACACAAGGAGTTACTGCATGTCATTCTGTATGGAAAGACTACATTAAGGTCAGTAAATCATGATATATTGTAAAACAGTTTGTATTGTTTCGCATTACTAAGAATGATGTTTTATTCTTATAGGAGCATAAAGAGGCTGAGAAGTATAGACAACAAGGTTGCCCCCTTTACGACAGATTGGCTATGGTTGTCGGAAACACAATAGCTGTAGGGAATGGTAGTACAACTCCTATAGATCTGTGTGATGAAATTATCCATGATGAGTCGGCTCCTATCCCGATGGATGACCGCGACAATGTTGACATAGTTATGGGAACTCCACCGCAATTCAATAGTGGAAATGATTCGACATCAGATCAATCTCGTGGAAGTAAAGGGCCATCTTCACGTCGTCGTAGAAAGAGAAGCGAATTGCCCACTGAAGACAATAGACATTTAATTGATGTAGTTGGCCAAATCGCTGAAGTTATGAAATGTGATATGAAGTATAAGGAACGCGATGTCGAAGAACCTTGGGTCAATGCCCTCATGGAAATTCCGGACCTGTCAAAAGCACTGAAGTATTGCGCTCCTGAATGGATAGATACGCCAAGTAAGAAGGCCTTGTTTTTAAAAATGACAGTGGTGGAGCGGGTCGAGTGGCTTAATTATTGTGCAAACAACTAATTGTAATGCGTTTTAAATACAATGTCTTTTTTGAGAAGATTGTTATGTATTAAAGACGATGTTTGAATTATAACGTTGCTAGACTTATCAGTATGGTCAAGGTTTCTATTTTATATGTTTGTTATCTTAATATATTATGTGGATAATATGGTGGATGAGTATGGATGTGAATATGATTGTTGAGTTTGGATGAATAGGTTATGATTGAAGATTAGCCATTATTTTTGTTTATGACTATTTAGAAGTTTAAATTTGCAGATTCTCATGGATATTATGAAAGAAGAAGATATGGATGTAATTATGATTGGATTGGCATGTATTATTGTCGTCATAGTAAGATACTATCTATGCCCTGGCAACAGAGGTGTACCACGTTCTTATGGGATGAATGGTCCGTTGTATTTGCAAAAGGCCTTAGACAAATCTCCTGTTAAATTTCGAAAAGTTTACAGGATGAATCAAATTGTATTTCACAAATTGGCAACAATACTCATTACTAGAGGGTTTTTATCAGTGACAAAGACCATCTCAGTGGAAGAACAACTTGCCTATTTCCTCCTAACTGTTGGTCAATAACAAGCCTATAGTGTCACAGCAGAGATGTTTGATAGATCGAACTGGTCCATAAATAAATATTTCAACAAGGTGTTGGATGCTATCCTGAAACTTCACTCTGATTACATCAAACAGCCATCAGAATGCACACACTCGAGGATTTTAAACAATTTAATGTTTTATCCATACTTCAAGGTAACATCACTTGCCCTCTATTTAGATTACTATACAAATTTAGTCAATACTAATTAAAATTATATAATTAGGATTGTATTGGGGCTATTGAGGAACACATATCAAAGAGAACATCCCGCTTGAAGAACAACCAAGGTTCTGGAACAGAAAGGGTTATCTCTCACAAAATGTAATGGCAGCATGTACATTCGACATGCAATTCACTTATGTACTAGCTGAATGGGAGGGATCAGCAGCTAATTCTCGTGTACTAAAGGACGCATTGACTTGCCGAAATAGACTATTTGTACCTGAAGGTAAATAATATATTTTATGCAGTAATATTTTATCTTTAATTATTTAATGTAGAAAGTATTTGGTATTGTAGGTAAATATTATCTAGTTGATGCTGGTTATGCAAATCTACGAGGAATTTTGGCTCCATATCGAGGAACTCGATATCATTTGCAAGAATTTGGAGATAATATTTCTAAGAATGAAAAGGAATTATTCAATCGAAGACACTTGTCTTTGCGGAATACTATTGAGAGAACTTTTGGTGCTTTAAAAGCTCGATTTCAAATGTTGAAAGGCACTCCTCCATTTTCTTTTAAGGTGCAGACAAAAATTGTCATTGCTTGTTGCATATTGTACAATTATATACGTACAGAGGATTACAATGATATATTTGATTTGGAAGATGATGATTCGGATGATGAGTTTGGTGGAGGAGGTGATGGGGTTCAATTACGTGCAACGGACGATATAGACAGCGATGATAGGGATGGTCTTGTGGAAGAGGATACCCAAGTAACAAGCTTTCGGAGGCAGCATGCATTAGAATCCACAAGAGCCGCACAATTTCGAGATGACATAGCGACTTGCATGTGGAATGATAACTGATGATTGTATCTTTTATTGTATTTGAACATGTGTTGTTCTTATGTACTAAACTTGTAATTTGATGATTTTAATGTTAATCACGAACTGGTTATTACAATAAAACTATATTACATTAGTAATAAAGTTGTATATTTATTTATATATTATATTTATTAAATTTTATTACTATATTAAACTAGATATTTAAGTCTGGTAAATAAAATATAGTTACAATATGTATTTGATCAATTGATTAATTTTAATTTTTTGAAAATATATTATCAATTAATACTACGCATATTACGTTTTTAATAAAATAATTCTTTATTTAGTCATTATATTTATTTTTTATTTATTGTATTATATTAGTGATTTAATAGTGGTAATATTATGTACAAATATATAGTGTATTAAAGTTATGATTAGATCAATTTTTCCTCTTAAAACATTCATTTTTAGGCTATAGTATATCATATGTTATTAATAAATTAATAGCTAAACATATTACTTTCGTTTTTGTTATTTATAACGTTATTTATTTATTACTTATAATTAATCATGTGTGTATTTCATTGCCTCACATAATTACCATATTAATGCACAATAACATATCTAATTCAATTAATAAATATATTAATATATTTTAATTATACATTAAATAAGTTACTCGTGTAGTAATAATGATTGTTTTACCTAATTTGGGGTTCGAGGATTATGTTGTAATTATAAGTGTACTGTACAAGTTTAGGGATTCTCTTGTTTTTTATGTTTTTCTAATGAGTGGGCACTATTCACTGGAAACTGTTTTCCTGTACATGAAGGCGTCAACACTAACACTAAATGTGAAGATGATCTTCATGTACATGATTGACATGATCTTCATGTTGGACATGAATTTGATCTTCAAGAATCCATTTGGGGGCACTAACCCCCCCTTAATAAAGACAGAGTGATCTCCAAAGCATCTGTGAAATCCAGCCCGTATGAGTGGTTGGCTAAATTTTTCAAACCAGGCACGCGGCGACTGTTTGAGACCATAAATAGATTTTTGTAGTCGACATACAAACTCCCCCTCAACCACATACCCAGGTGGTTGCTGCATATAAATTTCCTCCTTTATATTCCCATCTAGAAAAGCATTTTTTTACATCAAGTTGATAGACTTGCCAAGAAGAGTTAACTGCCAGAGATAATAACAAACGTACTGAGTTTAATTTAGCCACTAGAGAGAAAGTTTCTTCATAATCAATGCCATAATATTGTGTATAGCCTCTAGAAACAAGGTGAGCTTTCAATCGAGCCACAAACCCATCCAGATTGTGTTTCACTGTAAATACCCATTTGCAACAGATGAGTTTCTTATATGAAGGAAGGCAGACTAGAGCCCATGTCTGATTTTCATAAAGAGCCTGCATTTCTTCATCCATAGCCACCTTCCACCCTGGATGTTTGAGAGCCTCCTGATAGGATTGTGGTACATGTACGAAGGAAATAGTTGATAGAAATTGACAACAAACAGAGGATAGATGACGATGAGACACAAAGTTTGTTATGGGATGATAAGTGGAAGGCATGTGCATGATCTGCGCTCTTTCCCAATAGCAATAGGACGAGTATCATTTTCTGGGCAAAAAATAATCGAAGAAGATGGACTTACCTCAATAGGATCCGACAACTCAACAGGTGTGGTGTCAGCCAGTGTTTCTGGGGGCTGAGTAGTTTTTGTAGCATGGGGCACAACCGATCAAGGAGAAACTGGTATGGAAGATAAACTTGGAGGAGCATTGTCAAAATAATATGGAGAGTTTTCAAAAAATGTGATATCCTGAGACACAAGTAAACGTTGAAGAGGGGAATTATAGCAAACATAACTCTTTTGTGTACGAGAGTATCCTAAGAAGATACACTTCACATATTTGGGATCAAGTTTATTGTGTTTTGGGGTTACGATGTCTTGCATTGTATTTTAGATGGAATTTCTTATTATGATTGTTGAACAATTTGGGTTATGTAAATAGGGTATTTAGAGTAGGCTTAATGGGTTGGGAGCATTGTATTGGGCCCATGGGCCAATTTGTAATAATCTCTAAAACCTAACTTAAATAGCTAATGAAGAGAGAGGAAGGCACGAGAGCATTCCAGAGAGACTGTTCATCTTCTCCAGTGTCGTCGTCTTCGCTGAAAGTCCAGAGAGTGTGACACTCTCCGTCTGGACTATCCCGTCAATCCCGTGAGGTGGTGGTGGTGCCGTCCACCGCCGTAAGAGCTGAGAGCTCTTGCTATGCCATCAGCCTCCGTCCAACAAACTTTGCTTTCGCTCTCGAGAAGACCAGAGCATAAACTCTGGCCGTAGCTAATCAGTTGTCTTGCTTCACAGTCGAGAAACATTGTTGACATGGTATCAAATCTTGCTCCATTCGAAGAGTGATCAAATCATCTCTGTTCGAAGAGTTTCCGCCCGACAAACCTCTGTTCGACGAGCTATTGTCCAACAACTCAAAGTTTGGCAGAGGTCGCGGGGGGTGGTCAGAAAACAACGACCGATCATAGAGGAGTGGTCAAAATTCTCTATCCGAGCTCCAAGGAGTGTCCATCGCCAAAAAGGAGAACGGACAGTTTTTTTTTTTACATCGGCCAGCACTGTTATCCTAAGTCTGGAATGAAATTATTTGCAAAGGTAGTTTCTATAATTTTCAGAAACTATGGGGGCAGATTTGGAATTTTTTAAACCGTGGCGCAGATTTGGAATTTTTAAAACTGTGGGGGCAGATTTGGCATTTTTGAAAATGTGGGGGCAGATCTGGTAATTCTGAAAACGTGGGGGCAGATCTGGAAATTTTGAAAATGAGGGGGCAGATCTGGAATATTTGAAATTGTGGGGGTAGATTTGGATTTTGTTGGCAAAATTTTAGGGGGTGGTATTTCTATCAATCTCAACAAAATTTCAATCTTAACATGTCAACAAACAAGTTAGATTTCGCTCCTATTTGGTTCACGGGTTAGAACTACAGTGCTTTGGAATTTCAGTTCCTGTTATTTGTCATGGGAAAAGATTTATGGGGTCATATTGATGGGAGTGATTCGGCACCTCGCGATGCGGAAGCATTGTCAAAATGGACTACCATGGATGCTGGAGTCATGACTTGGATACTTGGATCCATTGAGCCTCATCTATCCCTTATTCTGAAACCCTACAAAATTGCAGCGAATATGTGGAATTACCTCCTCATGGTTTATCACCAAACCAGCTCGGCGTGTTGATTTCAAGTCGAATATGAAATGGTAAATTTCACACAAGGAGGTCATTCCATTGAAGAATATTTCTCGGGCTTCCAAAATCTGTGGGTAGACAATACTGATATTGTTTATAAGAATGTCCCTATTGTTGATCTCTCAACAGTACAAGCTATACATGAAACCAGTAAATGGGACCAATTCTTGATGAAGCTATGTCCAGAATTTGAGATTGCTTGATCACATATGATAAACTGTCATCCAGTGTCGTCACTGGATGCCTATTTGAGTGAACTTCTGAGGGAAGAGTAGTGCCTTGCTACTCAGGCCGTGATGGAACATCGAATCCAGACTGAAATCTCGACTACAGTGGCCTATGTAGCACAAGGGAAATATAAGGGTTGGGACATGAGTTTTGTTCAATGCTTCCACTGCAAGGCATATGGTCACTTTGCTTGGGAATGCCCCAAGAAGTTTTGTAACTACTGCAAGAAGTTGGGTCATCTCATCGCAGCTTGCCCTTCTCGTCCTTAAAAGAAGAAGAATACAACTTATCATGCCTCCTCTGGTACTTCTAGTTTTGCAACATTGCCGACTGCCGTACCCATCAATACATTTTCGATTTCTCGAACACCTGCAAGTTGGACTACTCTCACTCCTGAAATGGTACAACAGATGATCATATCTCCTTTTTCTACTTTTGGTATCTCATGTAAGCATAAATTCTCTACTCAGCCATGGTATTTTGATTCTGGTGCCTCCGATCATATGACCAACAATGTAGTGTCTCTTTCTAATGTCAGAAAGTATGATAGAAACCTGCACATCAATAGTGCTGATGGCAGCTCTCTACCTATCAATGTTGTTGGTGATCACTTTCCTTCTTTAGCTGATATCTTTGTGCCTGCTGACCTATCGACAAACCTTCTGTCTGTTGGTCAACTGGTTGATAAAAAATCTAATGTTCAGTTTTCTCGCTTTGGCTATGTTGTGCATGATCAAGCATCGGGGAAGGTGATCGCAAAGGGGCCTAAACTAGTAAGGCTATTTCCACTTAAAGTCTTTCTATCCACCTTTATTCCATGTTCTCCTATATTTTCCTTTGCATGTAATGTTGTTGGCTCTGGCACTAAAATGTGGCATAGACGTCTAGGCCACCCAAAATCTGATGTCCTTCATACATTGTTTAAATTGGGTTTATTAGGCAATCAAGACTTCACTTCTTTTGATACTTATTTTGATTGTTTATCATGCAAACTTGGAAAAAGTAAAGTTTTACCAATTCCTCATCATGCCTCACATGTCTACCACTGCTTTGACCTTATTCATAGTGATGTCTGGGGAATTGCTTCTGTTGTCTTGCATACACAAAATAAGTATTTTGCCACCTTTATTGATGATTTTAGTCAGTTTACCTGGGTCAACTTCTTATGGGCTAAGGCTGAAGTTTTTATCATTTTTAAGAGGTTTCTTGCACTTATTGAAACACATTTCTCAACTCACATTAAAATTCTACGCTCTGACTCTGGAGGGGAGTACACGTCGATTGAATTCTAGGAATTTCTTCAAAGCAAAGGCATTATCTCTCAGCATTTTTGTCCCACGACACCGCAACAAAATGGCATTGTTGAGTGAAAAAATCGTAACCTTCTTGATATGGTCCGCACCCTTCTCATTGAATCATCCTTTCCTCCTCGGTTTTGGGGTGAAGCACTCTCTACCTCCATTCATTTAATCAACCGTATGCCCTTGCCTACCTTGCATCATGCCTCTCCATTTGTTAAATTATTTGGATACTCTCTGTCCTACACTGATGTTCGGATGTTTGGTTGTGTTTGTTTTGTGCATCTACCTGATCATGAATGACATAAACTTACAGCCCGATCAATTATGTGTACTTTTCTTGGGTATGTCATTTCTCAGAAGAGCTATGTTTGTTATGATCCTATTATGGTCCTTAGCCATGGATCTAGTAACTCGGCGAGTTGAATATGAATCCAGCACTGTTTGAGGGTTTCTTATCATGTTTTTGTGAAAAGAACTCTCTTATACTTCTCCTTTCACGTTAGGATTGAAAAGGATTTTGCTTTTCTCAATTATATATGCAACCAGCAAGTTAAAGGACTGTTTAAGCACTCAGATATGAAATCCCTCTTTTATGATTCACGTCAAGAGGGTTTTACTTGCTATAATGACTCAAGAACAACCCCTTTCCCTTTACTGAATTCATTCCCCTTGAAAAGGAGTTTCCTTTTCTTAATTATGAACGAACCCAGCTAAAGGAAGGTCCTTGAGGCCCCAACGTGGAACCCCCTTTCTTATGGCTCACGTCAAAGTAGGGTTTCCAATTTCATGCAGCACTGGTTCCTTATGTAAAAGAGAAACATAAATCTAATCTCAATGTTTGGAATAAGATTAAGAATTGCCTCTTGACGACAACACCAATCCAGCAACCAGAATTAGTCCTCCTTCCTGGTTAGCTCTCGCCAACCCTTCTCCCTTTCTGGAATTTTTTTGAAAGAGATGATCTTCTCTTGCAGCTTAGAAGAGAAAGGTAATTCCTCTTCCTTTTCCTTCCAAGATCTCCTCAAAGACTCCCCAATGGATGCAGCAAACTCCCAAGAGAGGTCACGCCAAGAACCCTAGAATAGGGAGCCTAGAAGGAACCTAAATTAACCTAGTTTATGCTAATTCCGAACTTGCTTTATTTCACCATCCTTACCCCTTAAATAGGGTAATTAACATCAACATAGGTTAGGGATATAAAACCCAATTCTACCCCTACCTTTAAGTCTTATTACAAATCAGTAAAATTAAAAATTAAAAGAGACATAAATAATAAAAGTAAAGTAGATGACTCAGTGTTATTGAGTCCATAACATCTGCCCCCCCCCCCCCCCCCCCCCTCTTGGAGATCGAGCTTGTCCTCAAGCTCGGAAGCTGGGTAGACCTGGTGGAAGTTGTCAAGTTGCTCCCATGCTGCATAGTTATGGCCGCTTGCTACCCAGTAATGGCATGCAGGGAGATGTCCGCTGGTTCTACCTCTATCATATCCTCTGTTACCTTGATATCCTCATCTTCAACCTTATCGATCAAAAACAATCTTTTGCACTGATGCCCAACCCGATATGGTTCATCACAGTTGTAACACAGATTCTTAGCCCGCCATTCCGCCATCTCAGCACTTGTCAATTTTTTTATATAAGGAGGTGTAGGACGACTAGATCTCGGATCCCCTATCAAAGTAATACCTGGGTTGTTTCTCGGAGGAATGAGCTCCCCTTGCCCCGTGGATGGAGCACTCTGCTCCCCTGACCATGGACGTAGTCTGTGTTGTGCCTTCTGTCACAGTTCTAAAGCACGAGCTATATTCATAGCGCTGGATAAGTCAACAGGTGCATAGAGCTCCACCTCAAGCTTTAACGCCTAAGTCAGTCCTGCTGTAAACAGCGCAACTTGTTTATCCACTTGTACCATGCTGCTGGCTCATGCTAATTTTTCCTGAAACAGTTTTTGATATTGCTCCATGGCCCCAGTTTGATGTATCAAAACCAAATCTCCCAAAAGGGTGTTGCTGTAAGCCGGAGAACCAAAATGGAGAGAGCACAGTCTCTTAAATTCATCCCAATCTACCACGTCGCTATCAACCTCAACTGGTGGGTACCAAAGTTGTGCTTCCCCTAGTAAGTGGAAAACAGCCATGTTGACTCGATCATAGGCTGGGACTCGCTGATGGCTAAATTTTTTTTTGCATCGATACAACCATATCAAAGGGTCTTCTGATCCATTATAAGTAGGGAATTCCATTTTAGTATACCTCAGAACAGTGTCTCCCCCCTGGTAGAAGTGTCCCCCCGGAATTAGGGGTCCTTGTTATCCCAAGAAACTCGTGCACCTAGGAAATTCATCTCCCCCTCTATTATACTAATGGTCCCCTCCTCTCTGATCTGGAATGAGAGGTACAGTGCCTCCCCCCTGGTTGAGGTGTCCCCTCGGAATGAAGGGTCCTTGCTGACCCGAGAAACTCGTGTGTCTAGTAAACTCTTCTCCCCCTCTGATCTGCGAATGGTCCCCCAGAATTGGGTTTTTGCCAGTGCTCAGACCAGTCTCCATGCTATCCATCCTTCCTTTCAAGCTTTCCAAACTGAGAGTGAACTTCTCCGCCAATTTAGAAAATTGCTTTCCAGTAGTCAGACCAGTCTCCATGCTATCCATCCTTCCCTTCAAGGTCTCCATATCGATATCAATTTTGGAGAACCTCTCTAGGACTGTATCGAATTTCCTTTCAAGCAATTCAAAGTATTCATTGGTGCTTCTCTCTGCCGGGTTACCCTACTCTGATACCAAGTTGTTATGGTTTCTAGCCATGGATCTAGTAACTCGGCGAGTTGAATATGAATCCAGCACTGTTTGAGGGTTTCTTATCACATTTTTGTGAAAAAAACTCTCTTATACTTCTCCTTTCACGTTAGGATTTAAAAGGATTTTGTTTTTCTCAATTATAGATGCAACCAGCAAGTTAAAGGACTGTTTAAGCACTCAGATATGAAATCCCTCTTTTATGATTCACGTCAAGAGGGTTTTACTTGCTGTAATGACTCAAGAACAACCCCTTTCCCTTTACTGAATTCATTCCCCTTGAAACGGAGTTTCCTTTTCTTAATTATGAACGAACCCAGCTAGTCAAGGAAGGTCCTTGAGGCCCCAACGTGGAACCCCCTTTCTTATGGCTCACGCAAGGTAGGGTTTCCAATTTCATGCAGCACTGGTTCCTTACGTAAAAGAGAAACATAAATCTAATCTCAATGCTTGGAATACGATTAAGAATTACCTCTTGATGTCAACACCAATCCAGCAACCAGAATTCGTCCTCCTTCTTGGTTAGCTCACGCCAACCCTTCTCCCTTTCTGGAATTTTCGTGAATGAGATGATCTTCTCTTGCAGCTTGGAAGAGAAAGGTAATTCCTCTTCCTTTTCCTTCCAAGATCTCCTCAAAGACTCCCCAATGGATGCAGCAAACCCCCAAGAGAGTTCACGCCAAGAACCCTAGAATAGGGAGCACTAGAAGGAACCTAAATTACCCTAGTTTATGCTAATTCTGAACTTGCTTTATTTCACCATCCTTACCCCTTAAATAGGGTAATTAACATCAACATAGGTTAGGGTTATTAAAACCCAATTCTAGCCCTACCTTTAAGTCTTATTACAAATCAATAAAATTCAAAATTAAAAGAAATATAAATAATAAAAGTAAAGTAGATGACTCCGTGTTATTGAGCCCATAACAGATCCCTAGGCGCGTTGAGTCCGTGTTTCATGGAATGTGGTCTTCTTTGAAAATCAATATTTTTTTCCCTCTCAAATTAGGCCTTCTGCATCTTTTTCTAGTCTGTCGAGCTTTGATGAGCCTCAACCCACTAAATCGTTGTCTCTTCCCCATCCTGACCTGACGCTTGCTCCTGATCCTCCCTCTACTCCTGCTCCCATCACTCTTTGCAAATCCACACGTTGGTCGTACTCTCCTACCAGGTATGGTTTCCCCTCCCCTGTATCACTTGCAACTTCTTTATCTTCTATTTCCATTCCCTCTGGCTACAAACAGGCTATGGCACATGAGAGTTGGCACAAGGCAATGCAAATAGAACTACAAGAAGTAGAGGAAAATCACACCTGGGACATTGTGACTTGCCCTCCTACTATTTGCCTCTTGGGATTAAATGGGTATTCTCTGTCAAGTTGTGTTCAGATGGATCGTTGGATCGGTACAAAGCTCGCCTTGTGGCCCTGGGGAACAAGCAGGAATATGGGATTGATTATGAGGAAACATTTGCGTCGATTGCCAAGATGACCACGGTCCGTACTATATTAGCCATTGCAGCCTCTTAGTCCTGGCCACTGCATCAGATGCATGTGAAGAATGTCTTTATCCACGGTGACTTTTAGGAAGATGTATACATGAAGCTCTCCCCTAGGGTATGACTACTTCCTCTCCTGATCAGGTTTGCAAGCTTCGTTGTCCTCTGTAAGGGCTTAAGCAAGCCCCCCGGGCTTGGTTTGAGAAATTTTGTGGTACACTTATTCTCCACAGGTTTACACAGAGTTAGTATGATTAATCTCTATTCTATCATAAGTCTACCATGGGCATGGTCATTCTCCTGGTTTACAATGTGGGACCCACCATGAGTTCGAGAGGTGTCAACAAGAGTCTGTTAAGATCCCTAGTCATGGATCGAGTAAATCTGTGTGGGATTTGAGAATCCAGCACTGTAAGTGAGTTGCTGGCCTTGTTAAGGAAGAAGAAAAATCATTTCTTTGTGCTGATCTCGGATTGAAGGAAATGAGCTCTCTTTATAAGGCTAATCTGCTATTTTAGGGTAAGGGCAGACAACCCTTACTGCTGCTGCTCAGACAGGAGAAGAAAGACTCCTCTGATCACGGAAAAGAGGGTTTGGAACCCTCTTGGTTGCTGCTGGTGATAGGGTGGGAAAGCTCCTATCTTGTATAACTTTTGGATCACATATTAGAGGATCCTTACCTTCTTCTTACTGGTCTTGATGCTTTAATTTCTTGCATCAATGCTGCTCGTGATAAGAGGATGTAGAATCCTGACTTCTTGCTAAAAAAGGAGGGTAGAATCCTTGCTACTGATGATGAAAAGGAGGCTGAAGCCTCTCTTTGAATTCGGAAAAGGGACAACAATTCTCCTCTCTTCCTCTGTATAGATCAATGGAAAACAATAATCAAAGATGAGAGAAAGATATTCAGATTCTAAGGGAACCTGGATCTAGAGCTCAAGAAGGAGACGTCCAAACCCTAGAGCTCGTCAAGGACAACTCCAAACCCTATTTACCTAATTCAATGTTTGCCCTTTTCTCATTCCTTTACCCCCTAAGTAGGCTTGACGTCCCCCCTAGTTTTACGTTTAAATATTATAATTCTGCCGCTATGGCAATTTAACTTAAATAATGAATGAAAAACGAATTTAAAACAATGTGAAAAGAAAACTATTAACTCTGAACTCAGTGCACCTCCGTTGTATGACTCGGTTAGCTATTGAGTCCACAACATCTGCCTCCCCTTGGAGAAAGAGCTTGTCCTCAAGCTCGTAAGCTAGTAGACCTATTTGATAATTTCCAACTGCTCTCATGTAGCTACTTCAGGTTCTGTAGCTGTCCACTGGACTAGAATCTCTTACTGGTCATTGACCAAATGGGTGCGTAACACCGTGGCTGATGTAATAATGACGTGTCCATCATCCACTGGAGGAAGGAAATGAGTGGATGTAGGCAGTGACCCCGTATATGGTTTCAGGAGGGAGACATGAAACACAACATGTAGCTTGGCCGTGGCTAGAAGTTGTAGTTGATAGGCTACCGGCCCCATGTATTGAATAATGGAGAAAGGTCCAAAATACTTGTGGTAGAGCTTATGGCATCGTGGTCCTGCAAGGGACTACTGGCAGTATGGTTGTAGGCGTAACCAAACATAGTCCCCTACCTCGTACGAGAAGTCTTGGTGTCCCTTGTCGTAGCCATCTTTCTTGTGAACCTGAGCTCGCTGTAGGCGTTCTGCAATAATCTGTAAAGCCTGATCGTGATTCATGAGTACCTGATCAATGGCGTCCATGCGGGTGGACCCTGGAGTATAAGAGAGAAGGTGAGGGCTATCCCAGCCATAAAGAACCCTGAAAGGAGTGGATTGCAAGGCGAAGTGGAATGAAGTGTTGTAACAGTATTCAACCTTGGTAGCCATTGAACCCATTGCTTCGGACGATCGCCCACAAGGCACCTTAGATACATTTTGATGGTGCGGTTAATCACCTCAGTTTGACAATCTATTTGATGATGATATACAGAGGATAATTTCAATTTCGTACTTGGAGAATCGATCGACCACCACAAATAGTACTGATTTTCTGGCTGAGTATGGAAGACCCTCAACAAAGTCCATCGAAATATCAGCCCATACCTGTGTAGAGAGAGCAAGAGGTTGTAGAAGACCTGATAGATTTAAGTGGTAGGCTTTGTTGCTTTGACATACCTTATATGCTGAGACATATGTTGCAATGGAGGTCTTCATGGCTTGCCAATAAAAATGTGCTCGAATACGTTGCAAAGTTTTATGAATACCTTCATGTGTGTTGTCATGGTATGCAGAGCGGATGGCTGGAATCAACTCCGAAGTGTGGGGAAGATAAATCTGCTCTTTGTAGCAAATAAGTGAATCATGGATGGACCACTTAGACTCCATTGTCCCCTCTGTAATTTTTCTATGTAACTCATGTAGTACCAAAAGAATGGCATCGGCTTCTCTCACCAATTCTAGGGTGAGGAAATGAGGCTGGTTGATCCCATATATGAGCTATTGATGTTCAAAACGCCGTGACAAGGCATCCGCTGCCTTGTTTAATCTCCAGAACAGTACTCCATTGAAAAGTCAAATCCCATTAACTTACTGATCCAATGCTACTGTGGCGAAGTCGTGAGACGTTGTTCAAGTAAGAATTTAAGGCTATATGTTATGGACTCCATAGCATCCCGGGTAATAAACGGGCATAGAAATTAAATTATGGAATGTTCCTTTTTATGTATGTTGGTTTTGGTTTGGGTTGGTTTGATTGTAATTTTTGTGAACTTAGTGACCCATGGGTCAGGTTTGTCATTCACGTCCCTAATCCTATTTATAGTGGAGAAGGGCTTAATGAGAGATTAAGCATTGCATCAAGTAGAAAGTTAGAGGTCGGATTCTCCCTCTTGAGGTCCAAGTCGAGCCTCCTTCAAGGCTAAATTCGTTTTCACCATTCCACGTTCCAAACACCGAAATCTCCTTCCCATGTCAAGGGAAAATCTGGAGGGAAGAGAAGGAAGAAGGGTGACAAGATCCATGGCCCGGGAAGATCCCAACATCTTGTTATCAGACAAGTCCACCCTTGGGGATTCCTCTTCCCCAGAGGATTTGTGTCAACTTATAGAGGAATAACGTCAAAGGTCAGAGGTACAACATCAAGCCATTACCGATAGTCACCAGCACATTGCTGACCTTCAATCGGCACTGGCCGCCTTGAATGATTCCGTCCAACAAATTTTCTGGCAAATGGATGAAGTTGTAGTTCGAGGGCCACCGTCGCCTTGAAGCTACACTCCTTCGGCCGAGCACCACCATCACCACCCGCCACCACCACCACCACCATAGTTGTGCCCCCCACATCCCACAATGGGACCCACATACATGCCCCTAATTCGGTGTCGAGGTATGTTAAATTGGATTTTCCAACATTTGATGGGTCTACAGACCCCTTGATCTGGTTACACCGATGTGACCAGTTCTTTTACAATCAAAGAACACCTGTGGATGACCGGGTTCAATTAGCCACATACCACATACTTGATGAAGCGCTTCTATGGTTCCACTAGTTTAAGAATGAACATCTGGTTCAGGATTGGGATTTATTTAAACAATCTTGCATATTGAGGTTTGGTCCTCCCGCCCGTAGCAATCCTTTGGGTGATTTAGTGAATTTAAAACAGACAAGATGTTACGGTCCCGGATCTGACACAAGGATTCTTTGGGAGGATCTGGGGTCTGCCACGGGTTACGGGTCTTCCAGGCATTATCGTAGGCGTAGTAGGAAGACATGGGGAAGATGAAAACGAAAGATCAAGCCTAAGGGAAGCTTGAAAACCCTAGAGCTTGTTGAGGAGAACTCTAAGCCTCTTTACGCTAGATTTAACCTAATTCTTAATACTTCAATGCTTACTTTTCTCATTACTCTTACCCCTTAAATAGGGTTCACCTTGTTAGGGTTTAATAAAATATTACAAAAATATCCCTATGAATAAAATATTCCAAAAATATCCCTATTAATAAATAATTCCAAAAATACCCCTATGACCTAAAACTGAAATAAAATAAAGTAAATTAAATAAAACAACTAAAATAATAATTTCATTGTGTGCATAACATTACACCCCCTTGGAAGACGAGTTTGTCCTCAAGCTCGGAAGTAGTGTCGGTATGCCGACGTCTCCACCGGTGCCGAAGTAGCATCTGTGATAGCTATGAACCCCCTTCAGGACGCCAATTTTATTTATTTATTTATTTATTTATTTTTCCCTGTCCGAATTAACCTAGGTTGACTCGGTTCAGGAACCCGGTCCGGCGCACGACGCCCCTTCTAGACGCCAATTTTTTTTTTTTTGGGACCGGTCCGAGTTAACCTGGGTTGACTCGGTTCAGGAACCCGGTCCGGCGTGCGACTCAACGGACCGGGCCGATTAAATTTTCCTAAGTTAGGAAAATTTAATCGGGAGTAGTCTTCTTCCTTCAGCACTCCCGAACTCTGCGGCCGGCGGATCCTTTGCTCACGGCACCGACGAAGTCCTGCGACGGACGTCTCCTTCCTCTCTCCCAGCACTGACGGAATCGCCTGATTTTCCGGTGATAAAGAGCAGCCCATTGGGGCTTCGCTTCGCCGATGGGAGAGTTGCCGAGAAAGAGGGCTCTCGGAATATCGCCGACGGTTCTGCTGGAATGTCGCTGACGGGTCTTCTGCTGAATTGTCACCGACAGTCTTCTACGGAAATGTCGCCGATGATCTTCTACTGGAATGTCGATGGTTCTGCTATTGGAATGTCGCTGAACAGGGCAGAATTGTCACCGATGGAGTCTCATGCTGCTCCTGCGGTGACTAGCAGCCCTTGGAGGCTTCGTCGATTGGAATTTTGCCGAGATAGACTATCAAAAATATTTCCCGGTCGGAATGGCCAGGAAATTTTTCCCCTCCCGTGCGGAATTGACTATGACTGCGTGCATAACATTGGCTTGCCGTGAGCAGGGGAGGACTGATTTCTGTTGCTTTTTTGCGTCCGCCTCTCGAGACGAAATTTTTTATATTTCTGGCCATGGGCCGTTTTGCTCGTTCGAGATAGAGATTTGAGGTCGTATGACCTATTTTGCTGCAACAACGAGTTTCTCCCTTCCATAATGTTCAATGGAAGCATCTAACCGTGCTTGTATTTCCTCCAATTCATTACCCATAACAATCCATCTTTCTTGGGATATAGAATAACCCATTGTGTTCCTGCTCTGATACCAGTTGTTACGGTCCCGGATCTGACACAAGGATTCTTTGGGAGGATCTGGGGTGTGCCACGGGTTACGGGTCTTCCAGGCATTACCGTAGGGGTAGTAGGAAGACATGGGGAAGATGAAAACGAAAGATCAAGCCTAAGGGAAGCTTGAAAACCCTAGAGCTCGTTGAGGAGAGCTTTAAGCCTCTTTACGCTAGATTTAACCTAATTCTTAATACTTCAATGCTTGCTTTTCTCATTACTCTTACTCCTTAAATAGGGTTCACCCTGTTAGGGTTTAATAAAACATTACAGAAATATCCCTATGAATAAAATATTCCAAAAATATCCCTATTAATACATAATTCCAAAAATATCCCTATTAATAAATAATTCCAAAAATACCCCTATGACCTAAAACTGAAATACAATAAAGTAAATTAAATAAAATTCTAAAATAATAATGTTATTGCGTGCATAACACAGGAGCTATTGAATTGTACGAAAAGCACTTTCAGGAACGCTTGGCCCGAGCCAGTAACTTTGTCAGGCCCTCGCAGTATGTTCATCTCTTTACTGCTGGCTTGATCGAGGCCTTGCATCTAGAGGTAGAATTACATGACCCTCGAGACTTGGACCACGCTATGAACTTGGCCAGGACAATTGATGCTAAATAGCGTATCCTCAAAGAGTCCCTGGTCAGAAGACCCTCTTGGTCAAGCAAGACGCCCACCAATGCCTCCTCATCCTATTCAGGGACTACATGCCCAGGGCCAAATTCAGCACCCCGTGCAGACATTTCACCCTCCACGCCACCAGCTCCATACATTAAAAATTGTCTAGGCAGGAGATGGAACAGCGGCGGCCAAGGGTCTTTGTTAGAACTGTGATGAACAATATGTCCATGGTCACCTATGCAAGATGTTATTCTATTTGGAGGTCTTCAATGACCCAGAGGAAGTTCAACCAGTGGAAGATAGTGTTGATGCTGAACAGGATGCTCCTGCTATTTCACTCCATGATATGACTAGCATGCACAACTCCAACACAATGCAAGTTCGGGCGGGTTTGCAACACCTCCAGTTACTGGCCTTAGTTGATTTCGGCAACACCCATAACTTCATAAGTCAGCCAGCCGTAGAACAGCTTGGATCGGTAGTACAGCAGAACACCTGCATATCCGTCTCAGTGGCCAATGGGGCCAAAATCTCTAGTGTGGGTATCTCTACAACCACACCATTTTGTATTGAGGGGCACTCCTTTGTAGCGAATTTTTTGGTCATTCCACTAGCAAGGTTTGACTTGGTACTCGGAATTAAATGGCTCCAAACGTTGGGGCCTATCTTGTGGGATTTCGTGGAACACATGTCTTCAGGAAATTCAGGTCCAGAGCGTTGAGCACTGTAAGTTAACGGCTTTACTTACAGAATTTGGTGATTTATTTTAGTCCCCTACTGCCCTCCCGCCTATTCGCCATTGTGATCACCGTATAAGGTTGAAATTGGGGACTGAACCAATGGTGGTCAGGCCTTACCATTACCCCCACTTACAGAAGGATGAAATTGAGCGCCAATGCCAAACTATGCTTGCCCAAGGAATTATTCAGCCTAGCAGGTCTCCCTTTTCATCCCCCATGTTACTGGTCAAGAAACATGACAGGTCTTGGCAGTTTTGTGTTGACTAAAGGGAGATCAACGCTCATACAATTAAAGATAAATTTCTTATCCCAGTGGTTGACGAGTTATTAGATGAATTACATGGAGCTACCTTATTTACAAAGTTGGATATGAAGTCAGGTTATCATCAGATTCTGGTTCATCCGTCTGATGTAGAGAAGACGGCGTTTAGGATGCACCATGGGCATTTCGAGTTTCTAGTCATGCCATTTGGTCTATCTAATGCCCCTTCCACTTTCCAAGCCCTCATGAATGAGGTATTTAATTCTCTCCTGAGGAAGTTTGTTCTTTTTTTTTTTTATGATATCTTGGTATATAGCAAAAATTGGGACGAACACCTTCATCATCTTTGCCAAGTTTTTACTATCATACGTTCCCATCATTTGGTTTTAAACCAATCCAAATGTTCCATGGGCAACCCCGAAGTGGCATATCTGGGGCACGTTATATCAGCAAAGGGTGTGATGGTCGATCAGAGTGAAATACAGGCAGTCATCGACTGGCCTCTTCCCACATCCATCTCAGCATTAAGGGGTTTTTTGGGGCTTTCTGGTTATTACAGAAAATTCATCCGTAACTACAGATAGACTGCTACTCCACTCAACAATCTCCTTAAGAAAAATGCATTTCTCTGGTCTGAGACTGCAGCTTCTTCTTTTCAGCAGTTGTAGGCAGCATTATCTTCAGTGCCGGTCTTGCAGCTACTAGACTTTGATGAATTATTTGTGGTTGAATGTGATGCGTCTGGTGGGGGTATCGATGCAGTATTACAGCAACATGGCCACCCGATAGCTTACTTTAGTAGACAGCTGGGCCAACACCATCACAAACTTGCTACCTATGAAAGGGAACTGATCGGGTTAGCAAAAGTCATCCAGCACTTGCGGCCCTATCAGTGGGGGTGCCCATTTCTCATACGGACCGATCATTGCAGCCTGAAGTATCTCCTTGAGCAGCGTCTTACCACCTCCCCCCAGCAGCATTGGTTGAGCAAATTGATGGGGTTCAATTTCATTATTGAGTATAAACCAGGTAGTTTGAATGTGGGGGCAGATGCCTTGTCTCGCCGGGACATGCCAGAGCCACAATTACATGCTATCAGTTTCCCCAGACTTCTTTTGTTGGACTCTATTCGGGAGGAAACACAGCAGCATCTGGAGATCATTGAGTTAGATCATCATATTGAGCTGGGTACCACAGATAGTCATTGGACAATCCAAGATCGTCTTATATTGTTCCGAAATAGGATTTATCTGCATCTCACATCGCCACTCATTCACAGCATCTTGTCCACTTTTCATGATAGCACACATGAGGGCAGGCAGAAAACATATTTCCATCTCAGTCGGTATTTTTATTGGCGGGACATGAAGAGAAGTGTCACTGACTACGTGACAGTTTGTCAGACTTGTCAGTGGAAAATAACCGAATCATTAAGTCCCGCAGAGTTGCTCCAACCACTTCATATGAACCCGGTTCTTCCATGGTGTCCACTCTAGATCAAGCCCTAGCAGAAAGGGACGATATGCTCAATCAGGTGCACACTCACCTCCACGCAGCCCAACAAGCAATGAAACACTCTTATGATAAAAAGCACCGGGAAGTGGTCTTCTCTCCAGGGGATTATGTGTAGCTTCATCTCCAACACTACCGACAACTATCTCTCATAGCTCTAAGCATTACAAATTATGCCCCAAATTTTATGGACCCTTTAAAGTGCTAGACCGCATTGGCATAGTCGCCTACCGCTTGCAGCTACCCCCAGAGGCTAAGATCCACAATGTTTTTCATGTCTGCAATTGAAGGCCTTCCAGAGAGACTCTCCATTACTCCACACACCTTTGCCACCACTGCAAGAGGGTCTGGTACTTTCAACTCTAGCTCATGTGTTGCAGGATCGCCGCATTTAGGGCGACTGGGATATTCTCGTGCAGTGGGCTGAGACAAACCCCATTGACTCTACCTGGGAGCCCCTGGCGTCCTTCCGGGTTCTCTACCCCACATTTGAGCTTGAGGACAAGCTATTTCTCGTGGAGGGGGTGATGTTATGGACTCCATAGCATCCCAGGTAATAAACAGGCGTCGAAATTAAATTGTGGAATGTTCTTTTTTATGTATGTTGGTTTTGGTTCGGGTTGGTTTGATTGTAATTTCCGTGAACTTAGTGACCCATGGGTTAGGTTTGTCATTCACGTCCCTAATCCTATTTATAGGGGAGAAAGGCTTAATGAGAGCTTAAGCATTGAATCAAGTAGAAAGTTAGTGGTCGGATTCTCGCTCTTGAGGTCCAGGTCGAGCCTCCTTCAAGGCTCAATTCGTTTTCACCATTCCATGTACCAAACACCAAAATCTCCTTCCCACATCAAGGGCAAATCTGGAGGGAAGAGAAGGAAGAAGGGTGATGAGATCCATGGCCCGGGAAGATCCCAACACTATAGTGATCAGTACGGATGAGAAATGCACGGCGCCATAAGTAAGGGTGCCAGTGTTGGACCGCCTTGGCCAACCCTATTAATTCCTGTTCATACGCTGCCAATATTTTATGATGAACTACCAACTGTCGGCTGAAATATGCAATGGGATGTGACTGCTGCTGCAAGACGGCCCCAATGCCCCCACCAGAAGCGTCGAACTCAACCAAAAATAAGTCTTCAAAATTGGGAAGCTGAAAAATAGGGCTGGAGGCGAGATCTATTTGGAGGGCCTCAAAGGATAGTGTGGCCTCCTCATTCCAATGAAAGGAATTCTTCTTGTTGAATTTATGGAAAAGTGAAATACTTCATTGACATCAATAACTTGTTGTAATTAGAGTACATGAACCTCTATTTATAAAAGAGGAAGGTAGTAGAGTCCAATTACAATAAAACTACCCTTGTCCCAATTACACCCAAACTTTAACACTTAAAGATAAGTCCTAGCATAATTAAATAACTTCATATAGATAAAAGACAAACATAACTCAAAGTAAAACTCTTCTTTGACGTGACCATAAGATATTATACTTTTGCGAGTCTTTCTTGATCTTCCAACTGATGTGATAAGGATGCCAGCTCATGGTAATCATTGTGGGTCCTACTTTTATGGGCTTGGGCTCACCTTGTGGGCCTTCCTTTGTCATGTGGCTCATCTTATAATAATCTTAGATATGTCGGCCTTCCTTCATCGTGTGGGCTTGAGCTTATCTTCGAACACTTCTTGAGGAGACTGGTCAAAGGTGCTGCCAACGGACTGTAATTCTAAATGAGTTTGAGGTAGTATCCGGCTAGACCCAAAAATCCTAGCAAAGCTAAGCAAGACTGAGGCTGTGGCCAATCATGAATTATCTGAATCTTCTCGGGATCAATAGTGGCCCCCTCATGTCCCATAACAGTACTCTCACCGTTATGACCTGATGACCACGGCGGCGTAGCGACACTGGCCCAACCGCAGCCTACCAGTAATTTTAATCCAGCCTCTGCGCACCCCTAGTGATTGTTGTCTAACGCACTGTGATTGCTATCCCATAACATGATGTGTGTAGAAGGCTGTCTTCTCAATGTCGGAGGGGTGCATACAAAGCTGATGATATCCAAAGTGTAAGTTCAGTTTAGTAAAGACCCACGACCCATGTAATTCATCCAGAAGCTCCTCCATTACCGGAATAGGAAACTTATCCTTCACTGTCTGAGCATTTAACTCCCAATAATCAATACAAAATCGCCATGTGCCATCATGTTTCTTCACGAGCAATACTGGTAAAGAGAACGGGGACCGGCTGCTGCGAATAAGGCCTTGTTCTAACATAGCCTGGCACTGTCGCTCGATTTCATCTTTCTATAGGTGTGGATACCAATATGGTCAAACTACTACCACTCAAAACCTGGTTTTAAACAGATCCTATGTTCACAGTGCCTAAAGGGAGGCAATTTGGAAGGCTCATGGAAGAAGTCAGAGAACTCGTGAATAAGATTTTCAATAGTGCTGTCCGGTTGGTCCTGTGTGTGCATGGTATGAAGGTGGTGGGGTGTGTCCACCTGCCCTATAATAGTACTTGGCTATCATACAATACAAAGCTCATAGTTAAAGCAGAGAAGTCCCACATAATGGGTCCCAATGTTTGCAACCATTTAATGCCTAACACCATATCAAAGCCGGCCAGAGGTATGACAAAAATTCTGCATGAAATAAAGTAGTACCAATGGAAAATTTTACCGATTTGTTGATCCCATAGTTAGGGACTTTCTCCCCATTGGCCACTGAAATCGTGATTATAGGATGTGGAAGGATCTGTAACTGAAGATGTTGAGCAGCTATTAAGCTGAGAAAATTGTGTGCACTTCCAGAATCCACTAGTCCCACAAGTTCCTGGTTGAGGACTTGAGCTCTGACTTGCATAGTTTTGGCAGATTTCTACCCAGTAATAGCATGCAAAGAAATCTCAGGTGGTTCCTCCTCAATAATATCATTAGTATCTTCTGTATCCTCTGTTTCATACACTTCGACCCAAAACAACCTTTTACATTGGTGACCTGCCTGGTACTGTTCATCATAGTTGTAGCACGATTTCTTAGACCTCCATTCTGCCATCTCAGAACTTGTTAATTTTTTTATATACTGAGGTGGAGGATTACTAGAGCGTGTGTCGGCTACCAAAGTAGTAATCAGATTGTTTCTAGAAGGAGGTAATGCTGGATGTGGCACCTGAGGAGAAGTATATCGTCACCCTTGCCAAGTGGAGGAAGTGTTCCGTTCCCCTTGCCAAATAGGCCTATGATGCTGAAGCCGTTGCCGTTGTTCCATTGCCTGAGCTAAATTCATTGCCCAAGCCAAATCCTAAGGGGAATGAAGTTCCGATTCTAACCTCAGAGATTCAATGAGGCTACTGTAAATAAGTGGACCTGTTGGTCGACTCGTATCAACTGCCCAGCGCGAGCCAATTTTTCTTGGAATTATTTTTGATACAGTTCAATAGATCCGGTTTGTCTCAACAGGACCAAATCTCCCAAAGGGTTGCTGTGGCCGGAGGGCCAAATCTAATTGTGAATAATTCTTTAAATTCCTCCCAATCCACCACCAATCTTTCTAGTTCTACCTGATGAACCCATAGCGGTGCCTCGTCAAACATATGGAAGACAGTATTAGGTTCTTCTCAAGCCATGGATCGAGTCACCCTTCTTTCCTCTCTTCCCTCCATATTGAATCTTGACGCTGGAAGAGGATTCTTGTTTCTGGAACGTGGAATGGTGGATTTTGGAATGGAATGATTGAGCTTTGAAGGAAGCTCGACCTAGACCTCAAAGGGAGAATCTGACCTGTTTAATTCTAATTTTCTCAATACTTACTTTCCTTCACCTTGACGTTCCCATAATAGGGTTGAGGATGGAAATACAAAATAGACCCATGGGTCAATTGGTTCATGCCATATTACATCCAAACCAAACCAAATGGAAATACATTAAAATGAAATTGAAATAATTTAATTCCTATGCCTGTTGATAACTCGTGATGCTATGGAGTCCATAATATCACCCCCCCTCCTAGAGAAAGAGTTTGTCCTCAAGCTCAAAATAGGGGTAGAGGGCTCTGAAAGCTGGTAAGGGCTCCCATGTAGTGTCATTGGGGTCAGCATCAGCCCAACTTGCTCAACCAATGTTGATGCGGCGAAGTAGAGAGGCGTTGTCCCAATAAATATTTTAGACTACAGTGGTCTGTCCGGATCACAAAGGGCCTACCCCACAGATAAGGTTTCCAACACTGAATAGATTTTTCTAAGCCGATGAGTTCTCGTTCATATGTGGCTAACTTGTGGTGGTGGGGGGCAAGGTGACGGCTGAAATAGACAATGGGGTGTCCATATTGTTTTAAGACGGCTCCAATGCCTCCCCCTGAAGCATCATATTCAATATCAAAAGCCTCCTCAAAGTTGGGTAGTTGTAGAACTGGGGCCGAAGCTAAGGCCTGCTTCAATTGCTGAAAGGATGACGCTGCAATATCAGACCACTGGAAGGCATTACGCTTGAGTAAGTTGTTCAGCGGAGCTGCAATCTAACCATACTCACAGATGAATTTTCTGTAATACCCTGCGAGGCCTAGAAATCCATTTAAGGCCGTGACTGAATGCGGTGTAGGCAAGTCAATAACTGCCTATATTTTGCTATAGTCTGGCTTGACACCGAAGGCTGATATAACATGGCCCAAATAAGCAATTTCTGAAGTACCGATGTCACATTTAGAGCGGTTGAGAAAGATGTGGTGGGCATGCAGGAGTGTGAACACCTATCTCAACTGCCGAAGGTGGTCTGCCCAAGTCTTGCTATAAACCAAGATATCATCAAAGAAGACAAGAACATATTTACGTAAAAATGGACGAAATACCTCATTTATGAGCTCCTGAAAGGTGGAGGGGGATTGGAAAGCCCAAATGGCATCACCAAGAACTCAAAGTGTCCATGATGTGTTCGGAATGCTGTTTTTTCCACGTCTTCCGAGTGCACCCGAATTTGATGGTATCTTGATTTCGAGTCCAACTTAGTAAATAGTTTTGCCCCATGTAACTCATCCAACAATTCTTCCACCACTAGAATAGGAATTTATCCTTGACTATGCAAGCGTTGAGCTCGCGGTAATCCACACAAAAGTGCCAAGAATTATCATGTTTCTTCACCAATAGAACCCGGGAAGAAAATGGAGAATGACTAGGCTAAATAATACCAAGAGCTAACATTTGTTGACATTGTCATTCGATCTCATCTTTCTTCAAATGTGGATAACGATAGGGGCGCACAACCACTGGCTTGGTGCCCATCTTCAACCGAATACGATGATCACAAGCACGTATGGGTGGAAGGGCAGTTGGTTCCTGAAATAAGTCCGCGAATTTTGTCAAGAGAGTGGGTAAGTGATCTCGATCTGGATGCTGAGCAGTGATAGTCTGGAGAGTGCAGTGTGGCTGAGCGTGGGTGCCATGGAGGGTGAGTTGGTGATGGTCTTGTGTAAAACTCATGGTGAGGGACTGGAAATCCCATAGAATTGGACCCAACTGTTGTAGCCATTTAATCCCCAACACCAAATCGAAGCCAGCAAGGGGTATGACCAAGAAATCTGCCACAAAGGTGTTCCCTTCTATAACAAATGGAATAGCTGAACAGAAACCCACACTGGTCACCTTGTCCCCATTAGCCATAGAGACGGAAATGCCCGAATTATTCAGAAATGATAATCCCCAACTATTGTGCAGCTGGTTGGCTGAGGAAATTACGGGGGCTGCTCAACCAAAGCTAGTAACATTAGATTCCTGATGGTAGCGTACACCTGCATGGTGTTTTTGTTGTGCAACCCAGTCATGGCGTGGAGGGAAATGGCAGGTTCCACTTCCTCCTCGGGTAGGTCCCCTTCCTCTGGATCGTCCACCTCTAACCATAAGAGTCATTTGCAAAGATTATTGGTTCTATATTTCTCATCACAATTGAAGCAGAACCCTTGAGCCCACCTTTGGTCCATTTCGGCCTTGGAAAGACATTTGATAAATTGGGGTGGGGGAGTAGACGGGGGGGGGGGGGGGGGGGGGGGGGGGGGGGGGAGTGGATGGGATTCTGTTAATTCCTCCTCGAGGCGGAGGGCCTCAACAAGTCCAGCAGTAAACAAGTGGACATACTGGGTCGGGGCGCACCAACTGACTTGCTCGGGCAAGCCATTCTTGAAATGCTTTTTGATACTACTCAATAGCACCGATTTATTTGAGATTGACTAAATCTCCAAGGGGGTTGCTGCATGCTGGAGGACGAAACCGTAGAATGCAATAATATTTTAAAATTTCCCAATCATACACATGGTGCTCATTTTTAAATTGGTGGTACCACAGAAGCGCTTCATTGAGCATGTGGAATGCAGCTAATTGAAACCTGTCCTTTGGCGGAGTCCTTTGATTGAAAAAGAAATGGTCACACCATTGTAACCAATCAAAGGGTCGGAAGACCCATCATCAGTTGGAAAGCCTAACTTGGTGTACCTTGGAGCCGTCGGGTGTGTTGAGCCCGTAGAGGTGTGTGGCGTAAACCAGGAGGATGAGGGTGGTGCAAATGAGGAGGTAGTGGTGGTGGAGGGTCGGACGGCCTGGAGGAAGAACCCAGCTGCGTTGTGATCCTGGCAAACCCATCTTCCATGCGGGGCATCATTTTTTGGAAGTGGTCCTTGAGACCGAAAATTTCCTGATTCATTGCGTTAACTTGGGATTACATTTCAGCACGATTTTCTTCCAAAAAATTGTGAATATCAACAGGGGAAGAGGAATCACCTATGGTGGTTCTGTTTGATACCATGATGTTGGGTTCCCTTACCATGGATTGTGTCACCCGGCGATCTCCTCTTTCTTCCAGGTTGGACTAAGAGGTAAGAAGAGATTTCTGATTCTTAGAATGACCTATGCTTGGAGAACGTTGAGCTTTTGGAAGGAGCTCCACCCTTAGGCCTCGTTAGAGAGAGTACCTGATCTCATTTAACACTAGATTGGATCATGCTTACCCTTTCATTAAACTCACGTCCCTATAATGGGAATTAGGGAATGACGCAACACGGCCCAAGCAAGTGGCCAAGGTTCAACCAAATTACAACAATACCCACTAATAAATGCAAATTACATAAACAACCCTCTTCATCGACTAGCCACTCTTGATGCTATGAAGTCCATAACATTGTATTAGCTAGGCGTTTGACATGGTATCAGAGTAGGGCACCATGTTCCGCGTTTGAATCCCAGGTGAAGCGGTAGGGAACGGGAATGGTGGGTGTCAGAGCTAGGTGGTTCCGATCACCACTGATGGGTTAGGTACTTGGCTTTTCGCACTTAACAGACCGGTCTTTTGGGTAGTATTGGCTAGGCATTTGACAGCTGTGGGGGTTGAATAATCTTTGTATCATAGGGCACAATCGGTTGAGGGGAACCTGGTATTGAGGCGGAGGGCCTCAACAAGTCCAACAGTAAACAAGTGGACATACTGGGTCGGGGCGCACCAACTGACTTGCTCGGGCAAGCCATTCTTGAAATGCTTTTTGATACTACTCAATAGAACCGATTTATTTGAGATTGACTAAATCTCCAAGGGGGTTGCTGCATGCTGGAGGACGAAACCGTAGAATGCAATAATATTTTAAAATTTCCCAATCATACACATGGTGCTCGTTTTTAAACTGGTGGTACCACAGAAGTGCTTCATTGAGCATGTGGAATGCAGCTAATTGAAACCTGTCCTTTGGCGGAGTCCTTTGATTGAAAAAGAAATGGTCACACCATTGTAACCAATCAAAGGGTTGGAAGACCCATCATCAGTTGGAAAGTCTAACTTGGTGTACCTTGGAGTCGTCGGGTGTGTTTAGCCCGTGGAGGTGTGTGGCGTAAACCAGGAGGATGAGGGTGGCGCAAATGAGGAGGTAGTGGTGGTGGAGGGTCGGACGGCCTGGAGGAAGAACCCAGCTGCGTTGTGATCCTGGCAAACCCATCTTCCATGCGGGGCATCATTTGTTGGAAGTGGTCCTTGAGACCGAAAATTTCCTGATTCATTGCGTTAACTTGGGATTACATTTCAGCACGATTTTCTTCCAAAAAATTGTGAATATCAACAGGGGAAGAGGAATCACCTATGGTGGTTCTGTTTGATACCATGATGTTGGGTTCCCTTACCATGGATTGTGTCACCCGGCGATCTCCTCTTTCTTCCAGATTGGACGAAGAGGTAGGAAGAGATTTCTGATTCTTAGAATGACCTATGCTTGGAGAACGTTGAGCTTTTGGAAGGAGCTCCACCCTTAGGCCTCGTTAGAGAGAGTACCTGATCTCGTTTAACACTAGATTGGATCATGCTTACCCTTTCATTAAACTCACGTCCCTATAAAGGGAATTAGGGAATGACGCAACACGGCCCAAGCAAGTGGCCAAGGTTCAACCAAATTACAACAATACCCACTAATAAATGCAAATTACATAAACAACCCTCTTCGTCGACTAGTCACTCTTGATGCTATGAAGTCCATAAAATTTTATTAGCTAGGCGTTTGACATGGTATCAGAGTAGAGCACCATGTTCCGCGTTCGAATCCCAGGTGAAGCGGTAGGGAACAGGAATGGTGGGTGTCAGAGCTAGCTGGTTCCGACCACCACTGATGGGTTAGGTACTTGGCTTTTCGCACTTAACAGACCGGTCTTTTGGGTAGTATTGGCTAGGCATTTGACAGCTGTGGGGGTTGAATAATCTTTGTATCATAGGCACAATCGGTCGAGGGGAACCTGGTATTGAGGACAGACCAGGAGGAGCACTATCAGAATAAAACGAGGAGTCTTCTAAAAATGTTACATCCCTAGACACAAATAAACGTGAAGAGTGGGACTATAATAAAAATAACCCTTTTGTGTGTGAGAGTATGCCAAGAAGATACACTTGATAGATTTAGGATCAAGTTTGTTGTATCTAGGAAATGAATTATGAACAATGCATTGACATCCGAAGACTTTCAAAGGTAGTGAAAATGGATCATAATTTGGTAATAATCTAAAGGGAATTTATTACCAAGAATGGAAGATGGTAGTCGATTTATAAGAAAGCAATCCGTAAGGATTCCATGAGGCCAATAAAAGTATGGAACTTTCATGGCATATAATAAACCTTGAGCTACCTCAAGAATATGATGATTTTTTCATTCAGCAACACCATTTTTTTGAGGAGTGTAGACACATGATGTTTGATGGATAATGCAATTTACTTGACAAAAAGTGTTAAGGTCTTTCGAAACATATTCTTTTGCATTATCAGACAGAGAATAGTTATTTTCTCACCAAACTGTGTGAGTACCATAGCATGAAATGACTTAAAAATAAATGGTATCTCAAACGCTCCTTAAATACAAACAACCAAGTTGTACGAGTGAAATCATCAATAAATGTAATAAAATATTTTGTTTGAGAAATGTTGCAGACACATAATGGGCCCCATACATCAGTATGAATTAAAGAAAATGGAGTAACACTTTTGATTTTTGGACAAGGAGAGTATTTACTCCTTTGATGTTTATTCAATTGACAAACCTCACAATGAAATTCTGACCTTAATTTAAGAGAATGAAACATATAATGAAGAGATTGTGCAGATGGAGGTCCCAACTGATTGTGCCATAACCTTGTCTCATTTTCAGTAGTGGAAACCATATTCATTTTTGGCAAGTCCAGGTAGTAAATCCCCCCTTGTTCATGGCCTCCACCAATCACCTGCTTCATTATAAGATCCTGAAATACACATGAAGTAGGTGAGAAGGAAATAGAGCAATTAAAATATTTTTTCAGCTGACTAACAGATAATAGATTCAAAGGGAAACTAGGAACGAAAAGAATATCAGTGAGCGGAAGTTATGGTGTGACAGAAGTGGATCCTTTCCCTTGGACTTTGGTTTGAGAACCATCAGCTATGGTAACAAACTTGTGTGAAAGACTCAAAGATCGAGAATTTTATAAATTTTTGTTACCTGTAAGATGCTCGGAGGCTCCTGAGTCAAGTATCTAGGATGAAGATGAGGCAAATAGCAAACCTGAAGCAGTCGTGGCAGTAGTAGTTGCGGAGGAACTAGGAGAATAACCCAACATTGTCTTCATTTTCTTAAATAGCTCATACTCTTCATTAGTAAAAAAATTATGTGTTGTTGGTTTTGTGGGTTCTTCTTCTTTTGTACCACTTAAAAAGGCTTGATTAGCCTTTGTCAGTTCTAAATGTCCATTGGCTTTATAGCATATTTCTTTATAATGACCATATTGTCCATAGTAATCCTTGTAATAGCATTGATCTATAGTGTGGCCAAATATCTTACAATGAGTACATTCTTTCCCATCTACTCTGCCAGCACCAGTCCTTCCACCTCTTCCTCTGCCTACTCTATAACCTCTGCCTCAGCCTCGGCCGCAGTCAGATGTTGGTCCTTTATGATCTGAATACATAGTGGATGATACTTCAATAGTAGAGGAAGAAGTGTCTAGAATACGGACTAGTGTTGCACAGACATCATCAAACTTGGGGACAACAGAAGCACTCAGAAGTTGACTCTCGAAAATCTCAAGATGGGGTTTAATATTTGCAAGGCAAATAGCAGTAATTAAGGCTTTCTTCTGCTTGTCTTGGATAGAAATATTTGTGGTTGAAGGCTGAGCTAGCTTCCACTCTTGAAGAAAGCCTCTTAAAGCAGGCCAAGCACTCATGGATGTTTTTTCCTTGTTTAGTATTTAACATCTTTTGGAGAATATCATATGGTCAATGTAGAGTATCCGGGCAAGAGTACAGTTTAGCACATGTCTCCCAAATTTGTTTAGCAGTGTCAAGATGAATGACATTGTTGGAGACATGTTCTTCCATACTATTGATTAGCCAACTAATCACCAAGGTATCATTTCTCAACCATTTGTTATAAAAAAAATATCATCTTCATCAATAGGTGGTCCTCAGGTGGTGAGGTGACCAAGTAAGTCTTTTGTTATAAGAAACCTCCGAACTGATGTGGACCAACTCATAAAATTTGATACCCCATGTAAGGGTATAGTGGTAATTCTTAATATATCACTTTTGATATTCATATTCTCTTCGGCCATGATAGGCCCTTCTTCAAAAAAATTCTAACAATAACACCAAGTAGTATTCTTCAAACAATTCGATGTATGAAGAACTTTAGCATTGATGCTAAATTATTATTATAATTTTTTTCTCTAATACCACTCATAAGAGACTCAATAAAAATCTTATATATCAGGGGACTCTTGTTCCCACAAAAAAAATTCCAACAATCTGATCATGGATTGGTCTCAGTTAACAAAATTTCCAAACCGACAAAACTGTTTTGATAGCTTCTTCTAGATGGAGAGGCATGCACATCCACAATATAATAAGATGTAAAGCATTAAAATACTAATCTTTAAATCATCTTCTAAATTTAGAAACCAGTAACATGAAGGGAAAAAATTAAGCATTTACCTCACGATTTGTGATCTTTCTTCACAAAAGAGCCTTCTTTGAGTGGTATTGATCATCACTTCTTTAGAGCATTCCTTTTGACGAGGGATCCTAAATTTAATGCTCTAATACCATGTTGAATTTAGGATCCCTTTTTCTGAGCTAGAGAAAGGAGAAAGAAAAAGAAGAAAAGGGAAGAAGAGTTCTCGGGTAGAGAGAAGAAAAAAAGAAAAGAGAGATGTGCGCCAAGCAAAGAAAGAGAGATTTACTCAAGGGATGTGTAACTTGATTAATTCTAAATTACAACACCTCTATTTATAGTAGAGGAAGAGATAGATTCCTTATACAATTAGCCTTTCTGTCTCAAATTACATTCCAACTCTAACCCTCTAAGATAAGTCCATCAACACAATCTACTAGAAGTTTAATATGAGTTGAACTAGAACTCTTCTTCAATAATGTGAATATAAGGGAGGAGGCCAGCTCATCGCCTTATCCTTGTGGGTCCCACATGATCTTCCAGCTCATATTGATAAGGTTACCAGCTCGTGGTATCTTTGTGGGTCCCACTTGATCTTAAGTCTTCTAACTCATTTTAGCTAGTGCTTCTTATCTTCTTAACACGTGCTAGCTTGGGTGAGGACTCATCATGGTATCCCACGTCCTCATAGAGGATCCCACAATAATGTGAATATAAGGGAGGAGGCCAGCTCATCGCCTTATCCTTGTGGGTCCCACATGATCTTCCAGCTCATATTGATAAGGTTACCAGCTCGTGGTATCTTTGTGGGTCCCACTTGATCTTCAAGTCTTCTAACTCATTTTAGCTAGTGCTTCTTATCTTCTTAACTCGTGCTAGCTTGGGTGAGGACTCATCGTGGTATCCCATGTCCTCATAGAGGGTCCCACCAGCTCGTGCACCATGGTTGGTTCATACCCCCTTGGTATGAGGATGATGTACCCCGATTGCCGAAGAACATAGCCGATGGAGCATCAATAGGTGAAGGAGGGGATGGATCAGGGATCCGTAGTAACGTAGCACTGATGTCATCGAAGGATGGAAGAGTGGAGGAACTTAGAAGCTGGGGTTTTCGCAACCTCAAGGTAAGGATTAATATTTGACGAGCAAATAGTTGCTGACAAGGCCTCTCATTGTCTTTCTTGAACAACAATGTCAGTGGAGTATGGCTGAGATATTTTCCATTCTTGGAGAAGGCCCCAAAATCGGGCCAAAAACTTATGAATGTTATCTCCGTGTTTACTATGCAGCATACTTTGTAAGACATCATATACTCTTTGTAAGGAGGTAGTACTCGAGTAGAGCTTAGCAGAAGTGTCCCAGATGTCCTTGGTTGTTTCCAAGTGGACCACATTGTTAGCTACATGTTCTTCCGTGCTATTGATGAGCCAACTGATAACCATGTTATCATTTTTAACCCACTTGAATAGGCTTCATCTTCTTCATCAAGTGGAGGAGGGATTTTGATAACATGAATTAGAAGGTCACAAGTAATGAGAACCCTTCGAACCAACTAGCTAAGGTAATTGGAGAGGCCTCTTAGTGGAATCGTAGTAATGTGGAGTATGTCACTCTTATTACTGGTGTATCCACTCTCTATGATGAGGCAAGGCAAATGTGGAGGTCAAGGGTAGGGTCTTCAAATAACAATTACTCAATGTAATTTGAAGAACGCATGGACCAAATCAGTCACCAACAATAGAGGGAAAAGGAGAAAACAAATTTTTCACAAGAGAAAGCACCAAATTATCAACAAATTTGTGCTTTTGGCAAGTGAGAATAAGATCCAGCCATCACTAAATTCCTCTTATATTCTTAAAGGAAAAACAAAGAGGAGAAGGTGGATGCAACTGCTTAGGCCTTAATCCAAACTCCAACACAAACCGAGAGCAAAAAATATTTAGAGAAAACTTAGAGGCAAATCATGACACTCGAAAAAAAAATATCTTCAACTCATGGGATTACTTCAACGTAAAAAAAAGCAATTGTTGAAGTTCTGCGCAACAAAAATAATATAGATAAGTGAGTGTTGGAATTTCATCAAGCATATAACGGTCATCCAACAACATAACACAATCCCATGAACAACATCAAGTGGGATAATTTACAACAACATGTGATGGAATTCCACTTCAAATAAGAAGAAAAAAAACATAAAGGAGTATGTAAATAAGAAGAAGAAGAAGAAAATATAAATAAGAAGAGAATTAACTTATCTCTTCATGGCTAAACTCATTTTTTTACCAACTTCTTGGACAGATTTCATAACTACTTCATCAAGTGGGATCCTAAAATCCTTACTCTAATACCATGTAG
The DNA here is from genome assembly GCF_029961685.1 of Aristolochia californica. NCBI lineage: Eukaryota > Viridiplantae > Streptophyta > Magnoliopsida > Piperales > Aristolochiaceae > Aristolochia > Aristolochia californica. The sequence continues at coordinate 39,240,668 of NW_027181992.1, read as the reverse complement.
AATTTAGGATCCCATGAGAAGAACTTTAAATCAACGAGGAAGAAGAAGAAGAAAGAGAGAAAGGAGAGGAAAAGAAGAACGTAGAAGGAGAGAGTTTGGATTAAGAGAAGAAGGGTTTGCATCAAATAAGAAAGAGGAAGGCTGGACAAATTTGTGGAAGAAGAGGAGAGGGCTTCAATGCTCTACCTCTTAGCCAATGCCTTTATTTATAGTTTTACAATACCCTTAGGGCTACAACTTGATAAAACAAAAGACATAAAAGGAACACATATTTACACCTCTATGCCATCATTAAGGCAAGTACCATATTTTACACATATGCCACTCCTTTGACGTGTGGGCTTCTTGTCTTGAGCTTGTCTTGAGCTTGTGGGCTTGAGCCCACCTTCCAAAAAATGTAATTAGGGATCCTAATTGATTGAAGAATTTCCCTAAATATGTAAAGGAAAAGGTATAAATAAGGGTCTTGGTTGAAGGGTTTCAATCAAGCTCTCCTTTTCTCACTTCGTGAAAGAATCTCTCTCCAAGCCTAAAGTCTTTCTTCTCCCTTTTCTCTTCTATCCATCTAGCTGATCTGTCTCTCTCGCTCTGTTCTTTTCTTCTCTTCTCTCTTCCCTCTCTTCTGCCTTTCTCATCTTGCTCGAGGTTCCAAGATTGAACAAATTTCAAGGGAGAAATGAGTGGTCATATTAGCATCAAGCTATAAATGATTATCATCATGCCGTAACGAATAAAAACACATTTTCTTTTGTAATCTAAGCTTTATAAATTATGTTAAAAGTAATTTTAAGATAACACTTTTGTGAGAAAAATTACTCAAAGCTCAAAAAATCATTTCTCATACACTTTCAATTGGTTTATAAAACATTTTGTCCATGTTATAGATAATGATATTCTTAACCGGTTCACTAGGGAAGAGAAACCATAGGAACGTAATGTCTAATAGAAATATAAAACCTTTTGAAGTTTGTGCTAATCTAGGGGATAGAAAAAACATTTCAACTTATCTGATGGTGTTACAGTCCCAAATCTAACACAATGATTCGTAGGGAAGAAGAAGAGAAGAGAAGAAAATAAAGCCGACGGGAAGCTTGAGACCCTAGGTTTGTTGAAGAGAACGAACACCCCTGAACTCGTTTAACAGAACTCAAAACCCTTTTTTTAACCTAAATTCAAACTTGCCCCTTTCCCATTCCTTTCACCCCTTAAGTAGGGTTCAAGAGTACAAAATTATAGATATGCCCCTCCAGGACATTCAACTTGAAAAGTAAATAAACTTAATGACTTAACTTAATAACCTAACAACTAAGTAACTTAATAACTAAGTAATTGACTCAGCCAAAGTAATTGACTCAACCACGTTGCCTTTGAATGACTCGGCCTTCTATTGGGTCCATAACATCACTGACTCTGCATACAATGCCCTCTCTCGCTATTTTCATCTTTCCCTTTTTCTCAACTCTAGTTTTATTGAAATCTGAGTGAGTAACTGCTTCAATACCTTCACTTATCACCATTTCCAAAGCTTTCCTCATGTCGTGACAATTATATTCCATAGAAGAAAAAGTATCAATTGTCTTTGCCTCAGAGGTATCTTTGTGATTACAAGAAAGCTAAGGATACAACATCTGTAGGTTATTATTCGCATATTTAAACTCAGATATAACTCCGTGACCATCAAAGTCTAAATTATGTTTTTCACTCTTCTCATATGCCAGTTGTGTACTGTCTTCAACATTCTTGTATTGAAGCTCATCGGAAATAGTGTCCACACCCTTTGACTCCTTCAAGTTGACAGTGTGTTAAGCACCTAGGCAATACTACCCAAAAGACCGGCCTATAAGGAGCGGAAGACATAGGTACTTAACCCCAGGACCATAACAGTACCCCGCCCTTTCCCGAGCCGACGACCGCGGAGGTTACCACAACAGAGCAACTGGAGCCGGGTCGAACCCGGGTTAGTCCAGGCACGTGACCACCCGCACCCACCTTGGGGGCGTCGGGATTCGAAGTCGGGACGCAGCGCTAGCTCTGATACCAAATGTTAAGCACCTAGCCAATACTACCCAAAAGATCGGCCTGTAAGGAGCGGAAGACATAGGTACTTAACCCCAGGACCATAACACAGTGGGTTAACTAATCCATGAGGGCAATTATTTTCTATGTTCGACTCACCACAAACAGCAAACCCTACAGATTGACATATTATGGTATCATCTTTGAGTATGTTCTGATTTGCACCACTACCTCCGTCTTGGCTACTGGAGCTCTTGCTACAACCATCATTTTCATCTTTGCCATAAAAAAAATCACCATAGACCCCGGTAGGTGATTATTAGGTGTGACTGTTAAGTTCCTGGGTTAAGTACTTGACTTTTCGCTACCTACCAGGCCGGTCTTTTGGGTAGTATTGACTAGGTGCTTAACATTTGGTATCAGAACGGGCACCCATGTCGCGAGTTCGAATCCCGAAGGGGGTGACCTAGTGGAAGGGGCGACCAATCGGAGGGGGAGACCTCACAGAGGGGGAGACCTAGCAGTGTCGCTAGAGTAGGTCATCACTAGAGTGGGTTGTCGCTAGAGTAGGCCGTCGCTAGAGTGGGCCATCGCAAGTGGGCCGTCGTGGTCATCGGCTCGTGATGGTGGGATGTGATGTTATGGTCCTGGGTTAAGTACTTGGCTTTTCGTTGCCTACTAGGCCGGTCTTTTGGGTAGTATTGGCTAGGTGCTTAATAGTGACCTCCATGGAATGCCTGAGAAACGAAAACTGAGGCATACCCTTAGTTGCATTCTCCTTATCATAATTACCTGCTCCATCCAAGTTTTCATCAATAAATACTTCAAATCCTGTACTCGTAGGATGATCCTGATCCATTTTGGGTTGACTTCTTTGTGACCTTCTTTTCTCCTTTGAATCTATCTCTAAAGGCACCTGAAACCTGTTATTTATCACATTCATCGCCTCCTTTGTGGTGATAGTTGGGTCTTCACGCTTCAATTTTTCAAATGATGAGTTGTTCTGCTAGAAATGTCCATGGAGTTCGATTTGTGACAAAATGAAAGTGAGTAGTTGTTGTTGCTGTCTCTATGCCACCTGAAGTTGTTCCTTATCAATAGCGTCTATCGGATACAATAGCTCATAATGCTGCTTCCTCACACAAAGTTTTGGATTTTGAATATCTTGACTAACTTCATACATCTCTTCAGGGACAGGATACTGAGCTTCAAAACAAGTTGTAAACCAATCAAAAGTGAGGATCCACTTTCCATTCAAGATCCCCATAAGGATCTTCAAAGTTTTGCGGAAAGCATCAGCTACATTAGTGGATGAAATCGCATGAGTGACACTTGAATCCCAATTCTTTTTAATAGTCAAGCTAGTCAAGCTTGCGAACTCATTCATGAGATCCTTCTCTACAGGAGAGAGAGAAGAACCACACAGAGCCCACTCATAGGTCACTGCAAGTGAAGCTGTCCAAACTTCAATACACTCTTCCCCTGGAGAGTTAAACTTCAAAGAACCTGTTAGAAATGAACAGTGCTTTACTTTCATGTGTTTCTTGGATTTGGATTTTTCACTTGGAAACTTAAGTGAAGAATGAGAAGGGAAAAGAAGTAGGAATCTATCATTATCCCACCGACAACCTTCTATGTAAACTAAACATGGAACATGATAGTTCCACCTACAGCTCTTAACACCGTATCCAATGGGTGCCCCTTGCTTGCACTCTCACCACCCCGAACCACTACAGCTTCACTCAGGAATGTCTCATGAACAAAATATACTTGCTGATCCCATTCAACACATATTTTATGAACAAGCACAATAGTATCATCCTTTGCTTGATCTAACATAACTGCTTCCCCATTGGCATAATGCATCATTGCCCTTGTAACCTCAGAAGCCTTGGGTGACTGGCAACATGCACATGCAACAACTAGATTTGTAGCCACAGGATTCAGTTTGTGGATGACAAAACTTGACATTCAAGGTTTAATTTATGTCTAGTTGATTCATGATCAGAATGCTCTTTAGCTGATCTTTTATTGACATTAGCTTTTGAGGTTTCCAAATTTGTAGCATCACTAGTGCAAATATCAATGTATGGGGATGAAGGTATTACAGCAGATGCTTCCAAATGCATCCCAAGATGAGCCTTTGTACTGCTCCAAATCCACTTTGCCAATTCCTCAATTCCATGTATAATTTCATGATTACAGTTGTCATCATCAAAATCCTTCGTGTCACAAAATGGAGGAGAACCGCCCCGAGATGTTTGTTCCAGATGGTTCACATGTCTGTGCCATGTTGAACAATCTTTGCCCTGAGGGGTCTCTAACCAAAAATTTAGAGACACAGTGGAATCGTTGTCACTTGTGGAGGCACCTTAGTGTCATAACAAACAGAAGATTGAAACCCCAATCTCCCATAGCTATCAATTTCTATATCATTTCTAAGCTCACAAAAGCTTGGAGGCCTTTCAGGCAACTCCTCATCCTGTTGGCTTGGGAAAATAGGAATATCAGCCTTGTTTCTGCATAAGAAGGACGGCTCAAACGAGGTCAAATAGACTGCATCTACCGTAGGACTACTTTGTGGTCCCCCCCCCCCCCTTAAATTTTAAGTGTTACTCGTATTTTCAGATCCCACATTTTTGCCAAAATCCAAACACCCACCATGCAAATTATTCAAGGACTTCAAATGAAAAAGATAGGCATCAAAAGCAAACTCCATGTTCTTGTAGGTGTTTGTCATGTTTTCAATAAAATGGGCAATCCTTACCTCTTGTGATGTATAAGGTAACTTGCAAGTTGGACCTTTCAACTTGAATTCCACTGGTCTTGACAAACAGGAACTATACATAACCTGGTTACACGGAGGCAATTGAGGGTGTTTCAATAAATCTAAGCACGTCAGACATTTCGGCTCTAATCCCATTTTCTACATGTGAAGGAAACACAGATTCAGAAATCCTCTCTTACCAACCGCGCTCTCCATTACCTTCTACAATAGTGAATTCATCTCCTGGACACACAGAATAGGCATCTCCATTACACGTAATTCATACTTCTGCTGACCAACATTCCAGAACAGAGGACACACTTCCATAATTTTTTTACGCAGGGTGATTTCAATAACACCACCATCAGGAGCCTCATCCTATTGTGGCAATTTCATATCGAAACTCACTGATCCAGACTTCTCATCTTCCGCCAAGGCCACTATTTCTACTTTGAAATCGAAATCTCTGGATTTTTTGCATTCATGTTTGCATAAACCTCTAACGGTGGAAAAGAGAAGTTGTTGGGTAGAAAAATTTTATGCCTCATAACGAAGTAGAATCTGACTTGTTTTCGATGGCGAACAGCACACCTTGTTGTGGACTCAATAGCACACCGAGTCACACAACGAAGGAGACAACAACAACTCACTCAATAGGATTTATTTCCTATATTCTTTGAGTAGGATTTATTTCTTATATTGTTTAAAGTAGGAGTTATTTCTAATTACTTTATATTTAAGGGCATTATGGGGAATTATTGTAACCCTAACCCTAAAACTCCATGACGTGACCTATTTAAGGGAAATGTATGAATGAAATAGGTAAGCTTTGAGATTTTAGAATAACCTAGTCTAAACAGGTTGGGATCACCTCTTGATCTCGAGTTTAAGGTTTACTCCAAAAATCCAACCTATCCTTCACCCTCCATTGCCATCCATCTTCACCCAAATTCATCCCTCATCATCCATACTAAGAAGAAGAGCTTCCTGCCCCTTTTCTGAGCCCAAAGAGAGGGTCTTCCCTAATCACCAGCATCAACAACAAGAATGGTTCAATTCCCTCTTGATGAGCAGCAAAAGAGGAAGAATTCTGGTTCTTTCACATGAAGGGTTAGAACAACTCTTCTTGTTGGGAATTCATCACGGAAACAGAGCAAGGACAGCCATCAATGTGAGCCAAGGCTGCCCCCCCCCCCCCCCCCCCCCCCCCCCCCTCCCCCCCCAAGCTAGGCCTTCAAGTCTTAGAATGAGTTGCATCAAATCAGGGTTGAAACCCTGATTAACGTGAGCAAGAACAAGTATTCCTCCATTCTTTCTCCACCTGAATTACTTCCATTCTAGCTATAACTTTAGCACTAGAATGAGATCATAAAAAGGGAGACTGATCACTGGTGGAAGAGTACCAAAAGAAGGGATCTTTAACCCTCCTTACAGAGTCCAGCAACTCAGTACCAGTGTTGGATTCAAAACTCCCACGCCGTGTTACTCGATCCATGACCCGAGACCGTAACAACTTGGTTTCAGAGCAGGGTAACATGGGGGATAATATCAGCAATGAAGAAATCCAAATCAGGATACAAAAGATAGAAGATAGCCTTGAAACAGCACAACCAGTGTTGGAAAAGGTTTGTGGCTTGGAAGAAGAGATGAGTCGAGTCATCAGCATGCTACAAGAGTTAAGGACAGAGAGACATCAGAGTCCAGAGGTGAGAGAGGTTGCTCAACCATATCACAGAAGAGGGGAACAGTGGCCTGGGCACACTGCTGTCCAAGGACCTCAGCATGGAGGCACAATCCCAAGGTACACCAAGTTAGAGTTTACCTATTTCAATGGTTCTGTGGATCCCTTAATTTGGTTGCATAGATGTGAAAAAAAAATTGATCGAAGGGACTACTGAATGGGATAAGGTGCAACTAGCCTCTTTCCTTATGACAGATGAAGCTATGTTATGGGTTACTCAAGTAGAGAAAGAGAGACCGGGAATGACTTGGGGAGAATTTAAAAAACTACGCACAGTTAGATTTGGGCCTACCGCCAATAGCAACCCCCTGGGAGAGTTTGTCCTATTGAGACAAACGGATTTGGTGGAACAATATCAAAAACTATTCCAGGAAAAGTTGGCTTGTGCTGGTGAGAGGGCATTGGTTGACCAGCAGGTCTCCTTATTCATAGCAGGTCTCAATGAGTATTTACGGCTAGAGGTAGAACTCCTTATGCCCATGGATTTAGCTCATGCCATGAATATGGCCTGAGCAATAGAACAACGACAACAGCTGCAGCAACGTAAGTCGGGTTGGTCGAGTGAGAGGAACACTTCCTCCTCGTGGCAAGGGCGCCGCTATAATTCATCTTAGGGAGCATCTACAGTAGCACCATCCAGACACACTCTGACTACGACTCGGGTAGCCGATCCCCGCCCTGGTAATTCCCTACCAAGCTTTATAAAAAAATTGACAAGTGCAGAGATGGCAAAAAGGCGGTCCAAAAATTTATGTTATAACTGCGATGACCAGTATCGGGTCGAACACCAATGTAAACAATTGTTTTGGCTCAAGGTGGAGGATTCATAGGATCCAAAGGAGCCAAAAGATATTATCGAGGAGGAACCACCAGAGATATCCTTGCATGCTATTACTGGGTAGAAATCGCCTCCTACAATGCAAGTCCGAGCTCATGTCATCGACCGAGAACTGGTGGGACTAGTCGCACAGCATCTCCAGCTCCAGATACACACTCATCTGAGTGCCACTGTCTCAGTGGCCAATGGCGAGAAGGTCCCTAGCTATGGGATTAGTAAGGCGGTAACCTTTTCCATTGGCTTTACTTCGTTTAATGTGGAATTTTTTGTTATTCACCTAGCGGGATTTGATATGGTATTAGGCATTAAATGGTTACAAACGTTGGGGCCCATTCTGTGGGACTTTTCGGCTTTAACCATGAGCTTTGATTTGGCAGGAAGTCGGGTGCTCTTACAGGGCTGTCAGGTGGACAGGGCCCACCGCATGCACACTTTGCAGACACGGGATCAGCCTGACAGTACTAGTGATGGTCTGGTTGAAGAGTTCTTTGACCTCTTCCAGGAGCCTTCGGGGTTGCCTCCCATGAGGCACTGTGACCACAGGATCTATCTGAAACCAGGTTCTGAGGTAGTGGTCATGCGAGCATACCATTACCCACACCTTCAGAAGGACGACATAGAGCGTCAGTGCCATGAGATGTTGAAACAGGGTCTTATTCGTCCCAGCCGCTCCCCGTTCTCTTCACCTGTCTTACTTGTGAAGAAACATAATGGGAAATGGAGGTTCTGCATGGATTATCGGGAGTTGAACATGCAGACAGTAAAAGACAAGTTTCTAATTTCGGTAGTGGATGAGCTCCTGGATGAGTTACATGGGTCGTGGTTATTCACTAAACTTGACCTCTGTTCAGGATACCATCAGGTCCAGATGCACCCCTCTGATATCTAGAAGACGGCATTCCGCACGCACCATGGCCACTTTGAGTTCGTCATGTCGTTCGGGTTATCCAATGCACCCTCCACTTTTCAAGCTTTGATGAACGAGGTATTTAGCCCCTATCTTCAAAAATTTGTTCTTGTACTTTTCGATGATATTTTGATATATATAGCAAGTCGGTTGAGGAGCACTTGGCACACTTGAGGATGTTTTCGACTTGTTATGAGTACATCAGCTCTATTTGAAACATTCCAAGTGTTCTTTTGCGGCTTCACATGTGGGTTATCTGGGACACATTATCTCACATGAGGGGGTTACTGTGGATCCCGAGAAGATCCGAGCTATTCACGAGTGGCCGCAGCCACGGTCATGTTCTGCATTACGTGGTTTTTTGGGTCTTGTGGGATACTACCGCAAATTTTTTCAGAACTATGGGCCAGTGGCAGCACCATTGACGAGTCTACTCAAGAAAAATTCCTTTATTTGGAATGAGGGGGTCACCACGTCATTTGTGGCACTCAAACCTGCCCTCGCATCCGCGCCAGTATTACAACTTCCAAACTTTGACGAATTATTTGTGGTAGAGTGCGACGCTTCAGGCGTGGGCATTGGGGCCATTTTACAGCAGCTAGGCCATCCTATTGCGTATTTTAGCAGACAGTTGGCAGTCCGTCATCACAAGCTGGCAGCCTATGAGCGTGAATTGATTGGGTTGGCCAAAGCGGTCCAACATTGGAGGCCTTATCTCTGGGGTCGGGCTTTTCTCATACGCATGGATCACTACAGCCTTAAATTCCTACTAGAACAACATTTGACGGCGTCGCCATAGCAGCACTGGATCAGTAAGTTGTTGGGGTTTGACTTCTCAGTGGATATTCGTGCGAGGAGATTAAATAAGGTGGCAAACGCCTTGTCATGGTGTTTTGAAGATCAGTAGTCGGCCTATTCCTTCAGCCAACCGAGATTTCTCATTTTGGACTTGGTGCTAGACGCACATGCCACTAACCCTGCACTGCAGGAACTACATCAGAAGATTTCAGAAGGGACAATGAATTTGAAAGGGACAATGAATTTGAAGTGGTCCATCCAAGATTCACTTATTTATTACAAGTAGCGGATTTTTCTTCAACCTGAGTCCGAGTTGATTCCAGCTATTCTCTTGGCAGTACACATGAGGGGATCCAGAAGACCTTACACAGAATTCGAGCTGATTTTTACTGGCAAACCATGAAACCCTCTATTGTGACTTATGTAGGCAACTGTCAGGTATGCCAACACAACAAAGCCAAGCACTTGAGTCCAGCCGGTCTTCTCCAGCCTCTGGCCCTTCCTACGCAGGGTTGGGCCAACATTTCAACGGATTTTGTGGAAGGCCTACCCCTGTCCATCGGCAAATCCGTAATTTTCATGGTGGTTGATAGATTCTCCAAGTACAGACATTTTATACCGCTGGCTCATCTGTATACAGCAACACGGGTTGCTCAGACTTTCCTGGAGCAAATAGTCCTCTTACATGGCATTCCAGAATCCATTGTGAGTGACAGAGATGCAGTTTTCACGAGCACCTTTTGGCGGGAACCGTTTCGCTTGAGTGGGACGAAATTGAAGTTCTCCTCCACCTATCATCCACAGACAGACGGGCAGACTGAGGTGGTGAACCGCACCATCGAGATGTATCTACGGTGCTTGGTGGGGGATCGTTCGCGGCAATGGGTTTAATGGCTTCAGTGGGCTGAATACTGTTACAACACTTCATTCCACTCTGCCTTGCAATCCACTCTTTTCCAGGTTATATATGGTCGGGATCCACCTCGCCTTCTCTCGTACAACCCAGGGTCCACCCGCATGGACACGATTGATCAGGCACTCATAGATCAGGATCTACTGCTACAGAATGTCACATAACGGCTACAACGCGCCCAAGCTCGGATGAAGGATGTCTACGACAAAAGCCACCATGAGGTCTCTTTTGAGGTCGGGGAGTATGTGTGGCTACGGCTCCAGCCCTACCGTCAGCATTCTCTTCTTGGACCTCCACGTCATCAGTTCTCACCCAGATTTTTCGGGCCGTTTCCCATTCTTTGACACGTGGGACTAGTCGCCTATCATCTCAAATTACCGGACACAGCCAAAATTCATGATGTGTTTTAGGTCTCTCTTTTGAAGCCGCATTCCAGAGCATAGCCTACATCCACTCCATTCCTACCACCGGTTGATAATGGCGAGGTTATTCTTAACCCAGCTGCGGTGTTACGCGTGTGGCTGACCAATGACCATTGGGAGATTCTCGTTCAGTGGACGGACACTGACCCCGACGCTGCAACATGGGAACGTGTGGACATCTTCAAACAAGTCTACCCAGCTTTTGAGCTTGAGGACAAGCTCTTTCTCCATGGGGAGGCAGATGTTGTAGACTCAATAGCACACCGAGTCACACAACGAAGGAGACAACAACAACTCACTCAATAGGATTTATTTCTTATATTCTTTGAGTAGGATTTATTTCTTATATTGTTTGAAGTAGGAGTTATTTCTAATTACTTTATATGTAAGGGCATTATAGGGAATTATTGTAACCCTAACCCTAAAACTCTATGACGTGACCTATTTAAGGGAAAGGTATGAATAAAATAGGTAAGCTTTGAGATTTTAGAATAACCTAGTCTAAATAGGTTGAGATCACCTCTTGATCTCGAGTTTAGGGTTTACTCCAAAAATCCAACCTATCCTTCACCCTCCATTGCCATCCATCTTCACCCAAATTCATCCCTCAACATCCATACTAAGAAGAGGAGCTTCCTTCCCCTTTTCCGAGCCCAAAGAGAGGGTCTTTCCTCATCACCAACGTCAACAACAAGAAGGGTTCAGTTCCCTCTTGACGAGCAGCAAAAGAGGAAGAATTTTGGTTATTTCACATGAAGGGTTAGAACAACTCTTCTTGCTGGGAATTCATCACAGAAACAGAGCAAGGATAGCCATCAACGTGAGCCAAGGCTGCCCCCCCCAAGCTAGGCCTTCAAGTCCTAGAATGAGCTGCATCAAATTAGGGTTGAAACCCTGATAAACGTGAGCAAGAACAGGTATTCCTCCATTCTTTCTCCACCTAAATTACTTCCATTCTAGCTATAACTTTAGCACTAGAATGAGATCATAAAAAGGGAGACTGATCATTGGTGGAAGAGTACCCAAAGAAGGGATCTTTAACCCTCCTTACCGAGTCCAACAACTCAGTACCAGTGCTGGATTCACAACTCCTACGCCGTGTTACTCGATCCATGACCCGGGACCGTAACACGCCTGGGGTTCTTCCGCTAGAAAAATTTTCCATCTCCAGTTATGGGAGAAGTTTAGGTTGCTGTGAAAAGAAGATATTTGAGGTCGAACCCAAATTGGGTTGTTCCGACGACATTTGAGATTGAACGGCGGACAACAGCAACTGTTTGTCTTCCGGAATGGGGACCTTCCTCTCTGAAATCATATCACGATGCGTTGCGGTTTCCAACAATCTCTTAGACATTTCAATGGAAGATAGACATATTGCATCACACAATGATGAACACTATGTGCGTATTTCTTCCAATAGATAGAGTATGGCAAGCCATTCTTCTCGGGACGACGAATCTCTCAATGTGTTCCAGCTCTGATACCAAGTTGTTATGGTCCCGGATCTAACATAGTGATTCTTAGGGAAGAAGAAGAAAAGAAAAGAAAATCAAGGTGAAGTGAAGCTTGAGACCCTAGGTTTGTTGAGGAGAACGCACACTCCTAAGCTCATTTAGGAAAACTCAAAACCCTTTGTTTAACCTAAATTCAGACTTGCCCCTTTCCCATTCCATTCACCCCTTAAGTAGGGTTCACGAGTACAAAATTACAGCTCCACGACATTCAACTTGAAAAGTAAATAAACTTAATGACTTAACAACTAAGTAACTTAATGACTAATTAACTTAATAACTAAGTAATTAACTTGTCCAAAGTAATTGACTTAGCCACGTCGCCTCTGAATGACTCGGCCCTCTATTCAGTCCATAACATATGGTAGGTGAATGAGTTTCTTTTTACTCCAGTTGGAAGACTATTGGACAGGGAAAGCTAGATTAAGATACATGAAAGTGGTCCTTACGTAGTTTTTTATTATCTATGAACCTTATATTTTATTTTAAATATAGTCACAACCACTACAATTAATTTTTGTTATTGGATGACGATACAAACACAAGAAAATTGGTGAAGGAGAATTTTTTTTCAATGGAAAAAATTAGTCAAAGAAAAATATTTTTATTATTTTATTTTCCTAATGTGACACAATGAACCCCAATAATAACTATTTAAAAAAAGTTTTAAAACCTAAATCAGCCAATTATCTCCCTCTTTATTGTCATCTAACACAATAATATTTTTAAATCTCCTTCATATTGATTGTAGTCCATGGAGCAATTTGCAAGAGGCCACAATTGTACGACCTAGATTCATCTAAAGACGTGCAAACCCAAGCTCCCAAAGAGTAGCAATGGATTAGTTATTTGAGAACCTCGTCAACCTATCAATATCTAGTAGCATAATACAACTGCAGGTATTCTTTCTTTTCTATTACGAAAAGTTAATAGTATTTCTTTAGTAAAAAGAGGTCCAACTTATTTACCACTTAGGGAGGTTAATGCACTTTAAAAGTGAAATTACCTAGAAAAAAGTGAAAGTCAAAGTGAATTAGTGTGCACATTAAAAAGTATAGTGTAAAGTAATTTTTTTTATTAGTGTATAGTGAAAGGTATAGTCGAAAGTACAAAAGAAATTTATTAATAAAATAGTCTAATAGATCTAACTTTTATAAGATAGTTTTATTTAATTTTATATTAATATGTTAATATAGATTTAACTTGTCTGAATTAATAAATAATTAAATAAATAAATTAAGTTTATTTATTTATTTAAATATATAAAAATAAAATACTTAAACAAATTTTACTTTTATAATATCCAAATTCTTAATCAAATTGTTTCTTTTTAATATTTAAATTCTCACTAATCATAAATTTATATAAATAAAAAAGAGGGTATTTTGTTATACAAAATTACTTTTATAGATTTAATTTTATAAGATAGTTTTATTTAACTAAACTAAAATATATTTTAACTTGTTTTAAATTAATAAATATTAAAAAATATATATAGATTACTTATTTAATTAAATATATAAAATAAAATGATTAAACAAATCCTTACTTTTATAACATCCAAATGATAATCAAATTTTTACTTTTAGAATATCTAATTCTTACTCTTAAATTAGAAATCAAATATAATATTAAAATCATGAATTTTTATAAATAAAAAATATGATATTTTATTATATAAAATTACTCTGATGGATTTAATTTTTATAAAATAATTTTATTTAACTATTTTGTTAATAAACTAAGATAAATTTTAACTTGTTTAAAGGAATGCATAATTAAAAATCAACTCTAAATTTTTTAATATAATAAAAATAAAATAAAATAAAATATTTAAACAAATACTTAATTTTATAATATCAAAATGCATGAGTGAGATGGCAGAGTGAACAAAACAATAAAAAGACAGTGAGCGAGCGAGTACACAACGAGTGAAAGTGAATTCAGTAGCCTTGAAGAATTATTTTATTTTTACTCGTTTTTTCTTAAGAACGAGCAATTCACTTTACTAACTACTTAAAATACATACTAATAGGTTTTAGGTGATTTGCATTGGCTTTCACTTTGATAGTGCACTAATAGGATCATTAGTAAAAAGAGGGGCGTCGAGAACAGTTTTAGGTCCGGACCAGCAATTGTTAATTAATATTTCTTTAGTTTTAAATGAAAATACATGCACTCGCTCTCACTTTGATAGTGCACTAATACGATCATTAGTAAAAAGAGGGGCGTCGAGAACGGACCAGCAATTGTTAATTAATATTTCTTTAGTTTTAAACTTCAAGAGGACCCGGTTTATATGATGTAATGGTTCAATCATCTATCCCACTATCCAGCTGTAACTGATTGATTATAGCTAATATGAACATAGCGGATGACAAATTGGCGAATATTTATCAGTTGGCTCGGATAAAGAGAAAAAGAAGTGTTGATCGTGGGACTCAAATCACTCAACGAAGGCCACAGTGGCTCTTACTTGGTACACGCTTCTGGTGTCGGACTGCGGAAAACGGGAAAAGGGGCTTTGGGTGTCTAGACAGCAGATGGTCGAAGATTCAGGCAAAGGCAGAGAAGTGTCTTTTTAAAGTCCTAGAGTAAGAGCGTGTTACTTTGACCGACTTTCGGCGTTCCCTCCGGATTTAGCACCAGCCCAGCCCTCCACGCCGCTCTTTCCCCATATATATTACGACAAAGAACTGATTCCCTTCCCCCCCATCTCTCTCTCTCTCTCTCTCTCTCTCTCTCTCTTCTGCTTCTTTCTTTCTGTCCTTTAATCTGAAGGGCCAGTGAATTCTTCTTGTGGAATCATCAAATCGAAGCTGAGTATGCGTTCTTTGACAATTGGGCTCGCGAACCCTCGCCGATTTCGTGCTGGTATGGTCATCGATCTAGCATTGTTGTTTTTTCGGTATTTTTTTATGTCGTTTCCTTTTGGTACTTTTTGGTGGATCAGGATGTCGATTTTGAAAGATTCTCATTTTTTTTATGGTTTCTTCATTTGCGACATTTCCAGTATATGGCATCCGTTCTACCTATTTGAGTGGGAGAAATGCACGTATTTTTTTGTTAATTTTTTGAGCAAGTTGTGTTTATGACACTTTGTACTATTCCGTTTCTGTCGAGGAATTGTCTTTTCTCCTTGCTTTTCTGCGGTTATTTACTACTGTTATTTCTTTGTTGGCTTCCTATGCACAGCGAGTTATTATCGAGTTTTAAGACGGTATTTGGTATACGTAGCATATCTAGCAAATTTTCTTTTTTGGAGCCTCCAGATTGCAATGTTAGCATTTATTCTGCTTTCCAAATCAGGCTAGTGCTTTAAGGGTTGGCAGCTGCCTTCCTACCTTCCTGCATTGTTAAGCTATTTGTTTCATTAGTTTCTTTATTTCTGAGAGTTGTGACAGGTAACTCGCACTTGTTGCCAGGTCGCATTGTTATTATGGAAAAGATGTGCCGTACTTTTGTAGTGCAACTTAATTAGTACTACTTCTATGCTGCCAATTGCAACGATACAAAAGATGGGTTCGCTTTGCAGCAGACAACGTTCTCTTACTGATGCTGATGCTGAAGAAAATGTACAGGTAGAAAATTGGCAATCTTCCAGTTATATCAAACTTAATGGCATACACATCATGACATAAATGTAACCGATGGAGTGGACTTGCTTTGGAATTTCATACGAGCCGCTAACCCTAAAAATGGGTCATTATTAGCAATTGCCACCTACTAGTGTTGAGGTTTCTACTAAGAGATAAATTATACAGAATTATCCAGTTGGTTGACCTAGTTTGCGAGGACATGGTTTCATGCAGTATGTTCAGGTGGCTATGTCATGCATGTTTCAAAATGCAGACTGGATTGTCAATACTAGTTTCTATGTGCTTTGCATATTTTTTCCACTCATTTAGATGCTAAGGAACTTAATGAGCTTTGGTGGAGGCTTTTTCTTGTGTAAATATCGGCATTTTCTGCCTGGCTTTTTCATAGAGATTGTCTCTGATGTGCTTAATATGTATAATTTCAATCTTTTGTAATCTAGAACTCCGAATACATCTGGTGCAAATTTTCACTACTAAGACTTCAAATTTTGCTTCCATGTAATTTTAGACTGCAGAAATAGAAAGGCGGATTGCTCAAGAGGCAAAGGCTGAGAAGCATATTCAAAAGCTTCTTTTACTAGGTGAGTATAGTGTATTATTTGACTCCCTGCTCCTGTAGATTATAAGCGTGAAACGTGAGGATTCACCCACTTCTATTCTCCCTACCCAGATTCCCTCAATTCAAAAAATGATCATATATTATCTTTATTAAATAAAGCATATTTCTCAAAAAATTACTAGCTAAAATTTGGACTTTTCGGGCTAGTGAGAAACATATTATAAGCCCAAACAGATGACTTTTTTCTTTCATAATTTCTATCTTTCAAACAATTTTCTTGAGGAGTGAAGCATATAGGTTCCACCACAGAATGACAGGATTTTTTTAAACCACTAATATTTCACCCTCTCATTCTAACCGAAAACACTCCACATGACTCAGTATATGTAGAGTATACAAGCACAGATCACAACAATAACATATGCCATGGTTGACTTGAGATATAGCATATATACATCACGGGCCACAACAAAAGTATTAGCCACAAAGACTATAGACACAGCCCACATGATAGACATCAAAGATTCCAAGCCAGACTGATGTGGGATTAATCTCCCTAAAAAAATCTCTCACCCTCAGGGTATGTACCTGAAAAGTGGAGCATACACATGTAGGTACACAATGGTGAGACTTTTTTAACAATCAACAATCTTACGCCCAAATTTGAAAGAGATTTTTAGTTAAAAGAATGTTATTTGGTGGCAATAACTAGAATTTACTTACAAATTTACTTTCAGGGAAAAATCAGATTCCTGAGATTGTACCATGATCTTGGATAGGTCTGGCATGAGATTCTTTGAAGAAGATAGCACCTTGGCTTTAGGGGAAATTTTAGAAATTGGCTTAAGAAAATTTGCTTGAGACCCTGGATAACTATGCTGAGTCTTTTTCTTTCCGGACAATGCTCCCCTAGTTATGATGCATAATAATTTACTCAGGAAAAACAAAGAGCTTACCGGCATGAAAGTATTTGTTATTGGTATATTCCCTGTTAAGCAATTCACTTCCTAAGCTGATGTTGCTCCATATATGATGCACAAGTTGGTTTACTCGAAAGAATAATAGATTTGCAACTTGTTTCATATTACTCTTCCTAAAAAATGAAGTGTCTTCAGCATAATACAGCAGGTTATCTCCAGGTTCTTGATACCAATAGTTGCACCAGAAATAGCTTCTGACTCTACCTTGTGTGTTTATGCATTGGAAGCTTATGAGTTGAAGTGCAATGGGAAATTGACTCCCATGTTGGGGCCCTCAAGAAAGTTTCCATGAGAAGAAAAAGATAATATTGAACTGTCATGCTTGGATATCTTTTGTATTGCCCTATAAAGTGGTATTTGACATTAAACAAATATCACATTTTGTAAAGTTTTAGGTGATTTTATTTGATTACTTTTTTGGGTTAAGGTTCCATATGTTAATGTTTGCATTTTGAGACTCTGACATGCTTCTCTTGTGATCGATTTGAACTGCACTTTATATTCCTTTTCACTAAACGTCTTCCCCTCATTTCTCTTGTTTGGATGGCGTTAATTCTATGGAACATTTTGTGGTGTGAAGGTGCTGGAGAATCTGGAAAATCAACGATTTTTAAGCAGGTCAGATTCTTTGTTTCCTATATTCGGTCTCCTCTGAATACATATAAACCATTTCCAACATGATTATTTGCAGATAAAACTTCTCTTTCAGACTGGTTTTGATGAAGCAGAACTCAGAAGCTATACATCAGTTGTCCATGCTAATGTGTTCCAGACTATCAAAGTACGCACTACTGAACAGGGTGTGTTGGTTATTTCCCTTTATTCAGAATGTGAAATAGTCCATATCAGCTGCTAAAACTGTATGAAGAGCATTGTTTGATATAAAGACATAACCCTATCTGCCTCACAGATTACTTGGTGTGGTTCACAGGTATTACATGATGGCTCGAAGGAGTTAGCTCAAAATGATGCGGATTACTTGAAGTATGTTATATCTCTTGAAAATAAGGTTTGGTTATGCCTTTCCTTTTATTTCAGTAATCCTCATCATGTTTCTTTTGTTTCTTTCCAGTATATTGACAGTGTAATATGCAGAATCTTTCTAGCATGTGATTTTGTTTGGATCACTTGTCTAGAGGACTCGACTCTATTGGTAATAAGAGTAATTGAAGAATTAGCTCATTCGTCCTGTATTAGTATCTGTTTCCCTTGATGGATCAAAGTTGAAAGAGTAATCTTACTTTCCTTTGATGTGATATGCATTTGATTTTGTTTTATTTTGTTTATCCGTTCTACCTTAACATATTTTCTTACAAAGCAAGTTATTTCTTGTCCTTCATATCAATCTTCTTTATTCAGCTCAAAGGCCAAATTCTCCTTTTTCAATGTAAGAATTGTAAAACATACTTAACATATTTATATAATCAAGCATTTTCTCAAATATTAGAACTCTTCAAGTTGCAGAATTGGATCTTACTTCATTTCTGCAATTTAGCGCTACAAAGTGAGGTGCATAAATTAATCCATAGCTTTGCACTTCAGTTCCAAAATTAGATTCTTCCCATCTGGTGAGCTGCGTAGCATGCACAAAACAGACAAATCCTTAAATTCTGCCCATCAGCTTGAGATCTTCTGCATGAGATGAAGTATCTGTTCCTACTAGAAATTTCTTTGCATGGAGTCTTGAAGAACAAATTGCTCCCTGGAAGCACATAAGAATAAACAAATGTCTATGTAAATTCTTTTGTTGTTACTAATTCACGTGGTAATGCTGTTCCATAAAGCTAGAAGTTCTTTTGCTGATTAGCCATAGTTGTCCCTTATGCAAATGTAAACTCTTTACAATACTTGAGGTTTTCCCAGCTGGCATTTGGCCAATGTATCTGAAGTTTCCAATGCTTAGTGGTTCCTTTGTATTGTTGAAGGAATTCTTTTCTTTTTTACTTATTCTAAATCAGTTCTTGCATTTCATTTTTTACCATGTTGTTCATATATGCTGAATGTGTTTCCTCTTGTTTGTTGGCTTCCTGGCTGAGTGCCAAGTTGGTAATTGGTTTTTTTTTTTCTGTTAATAGGAGATTGGAGAAAAACTATCTGATATTGGAGGTAGATTGGAGTATCCCCACCTGACTAAAGAGCTTGCAGAAGAGATTGAAATTTTGTGGAGGGACCCTGCTATTCAGGTAGCTGGTTTTTCATTGCTAATTTTCAAGTTGTCAACTTCTTTGAGCTGGCTGTTTTGTCTTGAATTCTTGCACTTATGAGCTACTTGGTTTACAATTTCAAGAAAACATGATGTGGAGCTTTCCATATGGTTCATTTTTTGTCCTGCAGGAAACCTTTTCTCATGGAAATGCGCTTCAAGTTCCGGATTGTGCCCAGTATTTCATGGAGAACTTGCAACGGTTGTCTGATATTAATTATGTTCCTACTAAGGTAGGGAAACTATGTAAGAAGGGCTTTGTTTGATCTCAGGTTTTTGACCACTGACATCAGGTCATAAGGATGACTTCTGCAATTTTCAAGTTTAAATACTTTATATAAAAAAAAAACCTCTCAAATGCTTACAAGGATTTTATTTTATTTTATTTTGAGGGGTTTCATAAGAATGTTATTGAGAGTGTAGAAATAACAGTTTATTTATGCATACGAAATCATTTGGAAGAATTCCCTTATTTTCTCCACCAGAGTACTTTAGTTAGGTTTTTATGTTCACTTTTGATGTGCATCTAAGTAATTTGCTGGATACTACAGGAGGATGTTCTATATGCTCGTGTCAGAACTACAGGTGTAGTAGAAGTCCAGTTCAGGTGAGTTTCTCTGTCCAAATTAAGCTGGATATATGGTGTTTCTGTGAAAGTATTGAGGTCTTTTAAGAGTTGCACTGGGTTTTTTCCTTTGACATGCATAAAGAAGACAAGGAAGCAAGGGGCATGGAGCTGCACCTTAACAGGAATAGAGATGACCACTGTGGATATTTGTGGATCAGTAACTGTTGCTGTATTTTAAAACTATCAGTTTAGAACATTACATAACTCTCTTCTGCCTAATGTCTTTGCATCACCCTTCTATTTTCTATCATAATATCATTTTGTATCTGCATAATGTCTCTATAGTCATTTCTTGTAGAAATCATGAAGTCACACATTCTGATTTTGTTAACTGAAGAATATTTATACACTTTCATCAGTTTTCCTGAGTAAAGTTCTCATGGTTGGTCTAAAACTGGAATAAGGGGCTGTGACTCCAATTTTTTAGTTGAAAATCACGTTGTGTTATATTATGTGTTGTCTATCTCTAAAATAAATATTCTATTCAAATAAGCTTTCTTTACTATAGTTTCCACTGGCATTTATATATGTAAAAACGTTACTGTCTTGATATTGCTTGAGGAGTTTCTAAAAATTAAAGTATGTTTGCAGTCCTGTTGGAGAGAACAGAAGAAGTGGGGAAGTTTACAGACTTTTTGATGTTGGGGGCCAGCGAAATGAAAGAAGGAAATGGATTCATCTTTTTGAAGGTGTCACTGCTGTAATATTCTGTGCTGCTATTAGCGAGTAAGCGTACCATTCTTTTGGTCCATCAATACAAACAATTTCAACCTCTTTTGGTTAAAAAATTTGTTAGTGTTAATGGCAAAAATCCCATAATGATTAATTTCGGAAAAAAATTTATGATTAATGGTTGGGAAAAAGCCCTCTTAACTTCAGTCAGCCATTTTCTGATAGACCTAAATGCAATTAAGATGCGGTATCAGCATAGGACATCTGTTCTGTTGAGTCTAGTTCTTGCCTCGCTTAATTTGTATCCCTTTTGTTTTATTCACGTTGCAAACTTGTTGTCCATTTGTGTAGACTTGGATGGTGGAGAAGTGTAGTGAGAATATTCCCATAGATAAATGTCAAGAAAAATCCTGTGGTCATTAGTTGGAAAAGGAACTAACTTTGGCTTGTCAGTTTGGAATGAACCTGGACTAAACTTTAACAGTTAACCTCTTTGGCAATTAAAAAAAAACTAGAGAAATTTGCTGTTAAGCATCCTGAAATCAGCTTGTCTATCTCTTGGGAGGCATTTCCTTAATCTCATCTTTCTGAAGTTACCAGGATATGCATTCTATGCCATTATCCATTTCCTAACCTCTTTATGTGTTGGAAATGCATATTTATTTTGGGACTATTAGCCATCTTGTGGACTTGTGACAGGAAAATAATTTTCCCCATGGGCAATTAATTTTGTTCTCTAAGATTGAATAATGTATTGTCTAGACTAACACAGATGATGGCCAATGATATAGGGGTCCATGTGTTGGTCATCTGCAGTTTTTATGATGGATGTTGATGGCATTTCTGTTTTTGGTGTACTTTGTGATATATGAAAAGTTTCACTTTGTTTAAACGGGTACACCAATAAGTTTTGAAATTTGTATGTGCATGCTGCATCAGCTTTATGAGTCAGATTTTTTCCCTATTGCTGGCAGTATCAAAATGCTTACCGATAGTTTTTATCTGTCTGTCCAGGAAAATGGTCAACTTTAGGAAAGATTTTCGTTACATGTAGGTTGTTTTATGATACCAGAAACTGTGACCTCAAGTAGTTCATTGAAAAAAAAAGCTGAGGTTCTTCTTGAGTGTTAGGAATACCTTGATCAATACTGCTGGTTGAACTGGAACAGGGGCTTCCATCACCTGATTCACTTCAAACTGAGATTTAGGTTAACTAGTTCCAATGTTGAGAAGGCTGACCATTGTAAACCTACTAAAGCTGGATTTCTAAGTTGGACGTCTGTACCCTGCATCCATTGTTGTTATTATTATTGATGTTGTTGTTGTTTTAATTGATTGCTCTCAGTCTATTTGAAAACAAATTATACATTTTTTTTCTGGTTGTGTTTATGTTAATGTTATCCTGACTGTCAAGACTGTGATTCAAGCTTACTGGGTTGGTTTGACCTGATCCAACCACTAAACTGCTTTCCAGGTCTGCATGTAATATTTTTATCCTTGAAAGGACTTAAAACTGTTTATGCTTTTTGAACAATATTGACATGGTCGTGTGTAGAAGCCTACAAGTAGCTGTATGGTTTGCCATAAACAGTTACTTATCAAATTTGGTGATCTAGGTACGATCAGACACTATTTGAAGATGAAAGTAAAAACCGGATGATGGAGACCAAGGAATTATTTGACTGGGTCCTTAAGCAACCATGTTTTCAGGTATTTTATCCATGGTGCATATTACATACGGTGAGGTCTGCAATCTAAATATTTATGGCTTTTTTTTTTTTTTTAATTCTCTTCTTTTTCTTTCTTGCAGAAAACATCTTTCATGCTGTTTCTGAATAAGTTTGATATATTTGAGAAGAAGGTTTTGAAAGTAAGAATTTTAATTTAATATCTTTTATCTTTCGTTATTTGAGTCCATTAAATGTCTGACCTACTGTATTTTAAATTAACATCTTTTATCTTTGGTTACTTGAGTCCATTAAATGTCTGACCTACTGTTTACCTCAGGTTCCTTTAAATGCATGTGAATGGTTTAAGGATTACCAGCCTGTAGCAACAGGAAAACAAGAAATAGAGCATGCATATGAGTGAGTTCCCGCTTGGCTTGATCTCATATCTATATATATATATATATATATACTCAATTCATCATGTTCTAGTAACTGATGAAAGTTTGATGCTGTCTACAAACGTAACACCGTCCTCGCTAACTTGGCTTGCTATAACGATTACTTATCTATATTTTCACTCAATATGTTTCTATGGTTAAAACTAATGTTATTTATTTCAAAGCTAAATACTCACCTTGACAGGTTTATTAAGAAGAAATTTGAAGAACTTTATTTCCAAAGCACTGCTCCAGATCGTGTAGATCGAGTTTTCAAGATATACAGGACAACTGCCTTAGATCAAAAGCTTGTCAAGAAAACCTTTAAGCTGGTCGATGAGTCATTGAGACGAAGGAACTTAATTGAAGCGGGATTGTTGTGACATCAGCCTTTGTTAAGCCAGAGAATCATTTGTTAAGGTGTGCACATGGTTTTTTTCATTCTCAGCAAGGAGGGAAGTTTTATTACCACCGAGTCGGTGAATCAAAGCATGCAATGATTCGTTTTCAGTTCTGCAACCTGTTCCACGGGATTGAAAAGAAAAGTACCATATTTGTCTTTTTGGTTGATGCTCTCTGTAATCTTCTCATTTATTCTTGCTGCCTTACAATTTTAGACTCTCGAGTTTGTGGAAAACATAATATTTTTTTGTGATATTTAGGGAATTTGAGTTTAGATGAGTGGGTTGATTGATGTTATTTTTTTTATTTTTTTTGACAAACCACCTACGGTTGAGTTCTACCTACTGTTTTGTTATGCTTAAGAGAACTTTCGTGAACTGGTGAGATGGCAAGGAGATCATTCCAAAATTCTGCTGGTCTCCAAAATTCTAGCAAACTCTTCTATTGGGGTTCAAGTTTCTAGATGAACTTATCACATAATTAAAATATCACAACAAAATGAAAAGTTTATATTTTTTTAAGATCATTGTCAGCTTGGAATTGAATAGGATTACCAATAAATCTTTTTTAACTTATTAGGCGAATGTTAGTGGGGTAGTTTTAGGTTCCACAAGCCAAACTAGTGCCAAACTAGTTTTGGGCAAGTTTACAAAAAAATTGGCTAGACAATGATCTATCAATGTAAAGTGATTGTCAAACATGTTGGAAGATGGGTTCCAGCCCACATGACCAAGGAAGATTCACATATCCAAGTGTGTTGGAAGATGGATCCAAACTCATAAAATATAGATCAATTATGCTCACACGAGCTAGTGGGACCCACCATGATCATGTGAGGTAGCATAAAAAGTCTTACACAATAAGAAGTCTTATAGAGCCAAAATGATTATGGAAGTAAGTCTCACATAGGAGTTTTAGTTTAAAGGAGTTTTAGTTATGTTAGTCTTTTATTTATATTGAGTTATTTAATTATACTGGGACTAATTTTTAAGTGTTAGAGTTTGGGTGTAATTGGGATAAAGGTAGTTTAATTGTAATTGGACTCTACTACTTTTCTCTATTATAAATAAAGGTTCATGTACTCTAATTACAATAAGTCAATGAAGTATTTCTCTTTTCCATAAATTCAACATAGTATTAGAGCAGGTTCTGTGAGTTGACTCGATCAACCCACAAATATAATATAATCTTTTCTTGTTTATTATCTCAAGCAGTTTAGGTTCGTATTTATCTTTTTTTGTCCCTATACCCTTTATTTTCTTTACATTTTCATCTCTATACCGAGTTTTTCATATTGCAAATTATATATTGACGGAAAGATATTCGAGTCTATTTTCCAAGGGAAAACGATTTTTTTTTCCAATCAGAGTTATCTACAAAGAGAAATTGATATTTGAAGCAACGAAGGTTAGATTGCAAAAGAGGTTCGAGCAGCAATAGAAAGTTTCAACTTTCGAGCTATTTTATGCTATGAAGAACGAGATTTTATATGGAGAATTATATATCACAAAAAGATCTATAAGTCTATTTTCTTAACTATTCAACCAATTCTCTATCTGAGTTTTTTATGTGAAGATATTGATCTTGGAAGAGTCAATAGTCATGTTGGCAAAAGGAGAATGAGTACCTAGTTCAGCCAGATTACAGACCCCGAAATCTATCATATTATATATCTCAATAGAAGTATATTTTATGAAGAGAAGTTATATTTAGATGAAAGGTATTTAAGTCTATTTTCAGAAGGAGAAAGTTTCATATCAATCTAATATATATATTTAAGGATATATTCGCATTGGAAGAATCAAAGGTCATGTTGGTGTCCTACTGCATTGAAAAATTCGAATTTAAGCTGAATTATTTCATGTGTCCTTATTACTCTTAATGACTTTTATTATTTATTAGTTATCTACTGCTATACTACTGCAAATTAGGTACACGTTATTTGGGTATCGGCCCATTCTCGTTGCTGCTAACGTGTCTTTTTTATTGAGATATTATTATGAAAGGACTCCTCAACTGCTATCTATTGTCAGCATTGGTTGTCCTGATGAAGATTTGAGTAAAAAACATTGTGGCCCAATCATTTTATCTTCCTTTGATTCCTATTATCATGTTACTGTTATTGTTATTACTACATCTATGTTATTTGGTTCAAGTTGGGATCATTGCCATTGCCTCCCAACTTGAGGAGGAAAAGTAGAAGAAGAAGTATAAGAAAAAAATATTTTATATGTTGTAGTAATTTTAATGTGACAAAAATATTCAAGAAAAGGGGGAGCACAAAGATGATGCTTTTGCATCTAAGAAGAAATTTTTACAGCAAAGAAAATTGAAGATCAATAATCCCAACTCACAATAATAATTGTTGTAATTATTGGTGATACTTGACTCGGCTCGACTTGATTCTATTTCTCAGGTTAGATTATTATTTTGAGGTATTCACAACATATTTCTCGGTCACATATTATTTGGTGCAGATACTCGCATTAGATTTTTTCAAGGGTCCTTTTACAAGGATTTTTATTATTTTGGTTGGTGTTATATGGGCCTAGGCCCATTTCAGCTGCAGCTATTGTATTTTTTTCGATGAGACATTATTATTGAAGAAGTGGTGGCCGCAACATCCTATCTTCCTCTTTACCCATTACCTATTGGTTATTTGACAACCTTTCTCATACCATCCTTTATTTGACTCTCACATACCTCTTTGGGCCAACCTCTTGCGTGTTGCTTTGGTGGGTGTTTTAAGTCCATCATGGTTGTGTGTTTTAAGTCCATTGAGACTTTTTTATATACCCGAGGGTCTTTTATCGTTGTCTTGTGAATGACACACATTACCCACATATCACTTCTTTTATCATCATCTTGTGAATGTCTGGCATTTATCACGTATCATGTCATCGTCTTGTAAATGACAGGTATTTATCACGTATCACGTCGTCGTCTTGTGAATGACAAACACTTATCACCCATTTCTACTTGTGAGAGTCGGTGCCCGGGTTGGGACACCGTGATGGAGGAGCTTATTACTATATATATATATGTTACCCCCCTTAATTGACATTTATTACTCCTACCATTTGAGAGTTGTTGTCATGTGCAAGACACGGTGATACAATTTTATTACACTTCTTAGCATTGCGTATAGACAATGTTATATAGATTAGAGTGATTATATTCTCACTTATCTTATGCTAGTTGGGCCTCATAGAAGAGACCACCAACATGAGAGGGAGTGTTGGAAGATATGGAGGACTGCCATTTTATATAAGAAGATCCTATACATCATTTGCAACAAGCTGGGAATTCATGATGTTCTCTCACCCCTAGCTTGAGGGGGAGTGTGGGAAGATCGGCCCAAGCCCACACGACCAAGGAAGGCCTATATACCCTAGTGTGTTGGAAGATGAGCCCAAACCATATGATATGGATCCACCATGCTCACACGAGTTGGTGGGACCTACCATGATCACGTAAATTGGCATAAGAAATCTTACAGAGCCAAAATTACTATGGAAGCAGGTCTCACAGAAGAGTTTCAGTTTAAATGAGTTTTAATTATATTAGTCTTCTATTTATATTGAGTTATTTAATTGTGCTAGGACTTATCTTTAAGTGTTAGTGCTTGGGTGTAATTTGGACAAAGGTAGTTTAATTGTAATTGGACTCTACTACCTTCCTCTATTATAAATAGAGGTTCATTTACTCTAATTACATTAAGTCAATGAAGTATTTCTCTTTTCCATGAATTCAACAAAAAGTGACTTATTGATTGATCAGATTAATCGATCAGTATTTGATTGTTGGCTAACAAAAATAAGTTGATCGATAAGTGCAACAGTGATTGATCGATCATGCTTTGCAATTCCTGGTTGTACAATTCAAGGATGATCAATCAATGTAAGGAGGCTATTAATCATGCTTTATGTCCTCATATGGCATTGTTCTACCTGACTGATCAATCTACAGGGAATGATAGATCATGCTTTGCAATTTTCATATACCTGGACAACTATGATCGATCAATCCAAAAGTCAATATCGATCATGCTTTATAGCACAATTTGCTATAGTTCTAGTTGATAGATCATTGAACAGGTATTGATCGATCATGTTTTGTAATTCGTACCAATGAACATTTTGGTTCATCGATCAATCCAATGCCATTTTTCATAATTGACATTCAAAGCATGAGAGAAGGGATTCCTAATTAATTCTAACATGTTTTAAAGATAGATATGTATGCATGAAACATGTTGAAGATGCAAATTACCTAAGACTCTAAAAATTTCAAGTTGTACATCAATTTTGAAGTCTTGGGGCTATTCTCTTTACGTGTATAGAGACTTTAGATTTTCTATGTAACTTGGACTTTAATCTTCAATTCTTCTTTCCTTTTCTTGTGGGTGCTTCTTTAAGATGACTCGACACACGATTGAAGCTTGTGGTCGTGATTTGACTATACCGGTTCTTTTACGTAGACCTTGGTTTTTTTTTTTTTTTTTTTGTCTCTTGAAGGATATGCATCTTCAATAGTCAATTTTCAATTTGTTAGAGCAATTAAATTTTGTTATCATCAAAATATGGATGGGAGTCAACACTTGGTTAACAATCTCCCCTTGACCAAACCTAATATGCAGAAACTAAGAAACTTAACAATCCCAAGGATGGAGTGAGAATTTTTCACTTACTTTTGGAATTAGCTCCCCTTCATTTATGCATTATCTTTTAGATGTTCAATTTTAGTTTTAAAATTCAAAACCAAATTTCTCTCCTTCTTTTTTTCATAAGCAAAAAACATAAGTTAAATAGATAAAAAAATAATGGCTCAAAGGCCTATAATATAAAAAGTTAAGGCTGATTACGAAGTATGAGTGGATACAAAATATACAAAATGAATCAAAATAAAAAAGGTCTACTCGATCAAACTGTAGGCAATGAGCCTAGCAGTCTAGAAGTAGAGAAGGTGCAAGATGGTTGAGGATCGCCTGAAGGTTTGAGTGTATCTTGAGCTGACCCTATTGGAGCTCGCGAATCTCCCCTCTCACATCCTCATATGAAGCCTTTAGTTCCTTAAGTGCGTTCTCAAGTCATAGGTGGTCAGTCGACGAGGAGGCTTTTTCGGTCCTCTTCCTCTTTACAAACTCAAATTGGCCTGCATCGGACGGATTTTCCACTGGGTTCTCCACATGAGTTGGCTTGTTGTATATATGCTTTGGTTTGACTCTTGGAGACCAACTCACTTCACCACTTTGCAAACCCAAACTTTGCAACTTTGTTTTCCCTAATTGATATCTTCTTTGTGAAGTTGATGCACTCTTCATCCATAAGGTCAATCCATAAGGTCAACCCCATAACGCCACATCAAAATGGTAATCAATTGAGCAAAGGGAAGGTCGTCAGCTATAGTACTCATGGCGATGTCAAACATCCTCATGGCCATGAAGTACCCAAAATCAACTTCCATTTGTTGTGTGATCGCCCATATCTAAAACATGCCGGCTGTGGTAAGTCGTGAGAAAGTACCCTTCCTCAGATTGAGGATATGGGAAACTATCTCCATAATGACTTGTTGCTCCATTTTTAGGTTTATAATCTTGACTTCATAGAAGCTTCCTGCCATCTATCTAAAGATGAGGGAAATAGCGTCCTGAATGGACTAGTGCTACTCTAGAGGCATATCCTGAGGCCAATTTTCCTTAAATCTTGTGATGCCAATCTTTGTTGTGTCTAGGATGTCATTTATGTTGCTCAAATGAAGGAAATGAGTGTCTTCTTCACGTAGGAGGTGAGTTTCAAAATATTAAGTGACACTTCTTCAATTTCTAGGTTAGTATAGAAAACCTTCACCAGCATAGGAAATACATATTGCTCTTGTTAAAGAAGATTCATGTAAGGTGCAAATGTGTCTTCAAATCCTCTAATTTCTTGGTTACAGAAACCGAGGTCAACCTTAGATATTCTACTAAATTTTTGGAAGAGAAGGGGTCTAAAAACTAACTACTTTGGGACCTCGTCCCGAAGTGATCCTTCCAATTCAGCATTTCCTCAAATATATTGTTTTCCTGTGGTAGTGCAGTCCTTATTGACGTCCTCTTAGTGTAAACCATGGCTGTAAGTGGGGCTTTGAATGTAAAAACAAGTTTGAGAAAGACTTTTTATGGGTGACAATCAATGTGATTTGCAAAGGCTTGGTGCAAGGAAATTGAAAGGTACTGGGGATTTGGAGGAGTTTTGGGCATTGGAGAAGTTTAGGTTTGATTTGGAATGGTTTGAAATTAAGATTTTGTGGGAAATCCCACTTAAAACCATTCAAAATGGGTTATGGAACCATGAATGATTGATCAATGCTTTAGTTGATCAATCGATCCAGTGTAGATTGGTCGATCATGCTATATACAAAGTGATATAAATGCAACCTTTTAGCTCTCTAATCACTCTCATAGAATGAAACTAGTGGGATTGTATCCTTAACCTCGTGTTTATTAGATGAAATAGACAAATGTGGATTGCGCATGCCTAGTTCTCCTTGAAGCTTAGAGAACTGCTCAAATCCAAATGGCTTTGTGAAAATATCCGCTAGCAGATTTTCTGTGGGAACCAATTCAATTCTAATTACTTTGGTTTGAACCAAGTCTCTAATGAAATGATGTCTGATTTCAATATATTTTGATCTAGAGTGGTGAACCAGATTCTTAGATAGACTTATGGAGCTCATGTTGTCACAATGGATTGGAATTTCATGTTTCTCTAAGCCATAATCCTCTAGATCTTGTTTCATCCATAGGAGTTGTGCACAAAAACTTCCACATGTTATGAAATCAGCTCTAGTGGTAGATAAGGCAATTGAATATTGTTTCTTAGAAAGCCAAGAAACGATCATATTTTCAAGTAATTGGCAACTACCACTTGTACTCTTTCGGTGAATTTTTCATCCAACAAAATCGACATCGGAGTAACCTATTGGATCAATGGCTGATGAGTTTGAGTGCCAAAATCCTAAGTTTGGTGTTCCAAGTAGATAACAGAAGATTCTTCTCACAGTCACTAAGTAAGATTCTCTAGGGTGGATTGTAATTAAGCACATAGGCATATTGAAAACATTATGTCCAGTCTACTGGCTGATAGCTAAAATACGGAGCTTATCATGCTTCTATAGAGTTTTTGATCTACGCTCCTATCGAAGTTGTCCAAGTGAAGCTTCAAGGACAAACTCCTGGATGTGCTAATTTGCTTAAGTGCTAATTGGCTTAAATTTTTTAATGTTGAATCTCTTAAGTAAGCCTTTAGTGTACTTGAACTGATTTATGAAAGTTCCATTTTTGGTTTGCATTACTTGGAAGTCCAAGGAAGAAAATGATTTGACCATTAAACTCATTTAAATTCATTCTTCATTACACTAGTGAATTCTTTACATAATGAGGGATTTGTAGAACAAGAAATGATGTCATCCGCATAAATTGGACAATTATCAAGTTTTGATCATAGTACTTGGTAAATCATGTCTTGCCCACACTACCACTCTTATAAACTTTTTTTCTCTACAAGAATTCATTTAATCTTTCATAGCTCTAGGAGGTTGCTCTAACACATATTGTGTTTTATGTAATCTACATACATGGTCAAGCTTGCTTATATCTTCAAATCCTCCGGGTTGTTCTACATATAATTCCTCTTGAATGTACCCATTTAGGAATGCACTCTTGACATCTATTTAGCAAAATTTTAATTTCATATAACAACATAGGCTAATAGAATTTTAATTGCCTCTAGTCTTACCATGGATGCATTGGTTTCTTCAAATTAAATTCCTTCTTCTTAGTAATATTATTTTAGGCAATAACCTATCTTTATTTCTCACTATCTGATTTTTCTCATTAGCTTTGTTTCTAAAGACCCATTTAGTTCCTATGACTTGCTTACTTTGGGGTCTAGGCATTAGAGTCCAAAGTTTGTTTCTTTCAAATTGGTTTACCTCTTCTCACTTTGTCATAATCCAAAAATCATCTTTTTTGGCTTCAACAAAGCATTTACACTCATTTTGAGAAATGAAGGCGCTATTTGCCATGTCTTAATGGTCACCTCCAAACAAATCTAGAATATGACCTTTTTTTTTAAAAAAAAAAGAAAAAAACTAGGGGAGACTATAATGGCAGAACTTAATAAATTAGACCAAGTATAACCTTTTTTGGGCGTGACCACAATTTTCAGAGTTGGCGAAGCGTAAGATACACAACCAAGTAAAAAAAAATGCAAAACTTGAAAACAACATTGAAGTAGAAAATTTTTGTGTACCTTGAGCAAGCACATCATGGAGTGACTAATTCTGATGAAAAATCTCTGATTAGAAGAGAGATTTGGCTAAAAAACTAGGATTCTAGGAGAAAAGGAATCTCAATTCACACCAAATAATGGAGAGATAATAGGAGAGAAAATAAGAAAATGGAGAAATTTTTAGCAGAATTGACTTTTAGTACTTCTAATATCAATATCTCCCACAATATAGATCAGAATCACAAATTGTTTGTTACTAACGATACTAGACTCAAATAGCTTTAATTTGATACTTAATTTTACTTAAAAATCTTCGTTCATGAAATTGTTATGACCTCTTTATTTTCTTCATTCTTTAGCTTGATGGTTTCCAACTCCAATATGAATACCTCCTTACATATAGATTAGATTGACATGAAATTTCTCCTTTTAAAACTAGACTTCGATACCTTTCATGCAAGTATATTTTTTATTCATAAAATATACTTCTTTTGAGAGAAAGGATCTGGGATAGGAAAACAATGTGTATTGGGATAGGAAAGAAAGAAAAAAGATAACAGTACAAACCAAAACTACTAGAGATGATCGATCAGAAAAGGATCACATAATCTCTGTGGGTTGACCAAGTCAACTCATTGAACCTGCTCTAATACCATGTTGCAATTCTTGAAAAGAGAAAAACTTGACTGATTTGTTGTAATTTGAGTACATTGAGCCTCTATTTATAATAGAGGAAACAAGTAGAATCTAATTATAATTAAACTACCCTTATCCCAGTTACACCCAAAGTTCACACTAAAAGATATGTCCTAGAACAATTGAACAGTTGAATTAAAGACTAACATAACTAAAACACAATTATTGATACTCTTCTATGAGACCTCCTCTAGAGAGACTCCAGTAAGAATTCACCATATTAATTCTAGCTTTGTGAGAATACTTACAGTGAGAGTCATGTAGGCTCTTCCGTATATGTTCTTCAATTAAGCCTTGAGTTAAACTTCCCTAATTTTTCCATTGGTTCTTTTAACAAAAACATTGTGCATCCAAAGGTTTTAAAATAAGTTATGTTGGGAAGGGTGCTCATATACAACTCATAAGGAGTTTTGTTGAGAAGGGGCCTTACATACCTTATTTCTGATATAGCAAACGGTGTTTATGGATTTGGCCCAAAATTTGTGGCAAACTGTATGCATGTAGCAAAGCTCTTGCCATTTCAATAAAGGTTCTAATTCATCTCTCAATAACACCATTTTGTTGAGGAGTTCAAAGAGTTGAAAAAGTATGGTCTATACCATTCTTTCCACAATATCCCTCAAAATATGAATTTTCAAATTCTCTTCCATGGTCACTCCTAATTTTAATAATGCTATATCCTCGCTATTTTTAACCTTTTCGCATAGCTTTGTGAAGGCCGAAAAAACACCATCTTTGTGTGCTAGGAAATCTATCCATGTGAACCTAGAGCAGTGTCATCTACAACCACTCTAGTGAGACACTTTCTATTTAATCTTTAGGTTCAAGTAGGTCCGATTAAATCCATGTGGATTAGTTGAAGAGGTCAAAAGGTTGAAAATATACTCTTTGATTTAAAAGAGTTTTTATGTTGCTTTCCTTACTGGCAAGCATCGCAAAGTTTCTCTTTTAATATTTTTTTGATTTAGTAGTCCTCTCACTTGGTTTTTCTTCACTCATTTTTTACAAGGAATCTATTCCTATGTGTGCTAGTCTATTATGTCATAACCAAGATTCATAGTTATTTTCATCCAAATAGATGGCACTAGTTGAGGGTAAATCAGTTATGTTCACAACATAGAAGTTCCTATTTGTATGATCCCTGTAGCACTAGTTCATCATTTTCATTCTTTACTAAGAATTTGTCATTTTCAAATGTCACTTTGTTTCATTTATCGTAGAATTGACTAATGCTAAGTAAATCATGCATCAACCCTTCCACATATTAGATGTCATATATGAAAGAGTTTGAGGTACTGATTTTACCAATTCCTTTGATATTACATCTGCTATTGTTTCCAAATGTTAAATGATCACCGCCTTTTGGTTTGAGTTCTACGAATTTCTTCTTTATCGATCATGTGCCTCGAGTACCCACTACCCAAAATCTATACATTATTTGGTGCCTTGGCTCGTAGACAAACCTATATCACAAAAAATTAACCCTTAAAGATCCATTTTAAGTTGGATCCCTTTGGGATAATATTTGAAGTGCTAGGAGATTTCGGCATCCAAGCTTGTTAGACGAAGTTTTTTTGCGTTACCAAAACCTTATTGCTTGTCTTGGGTACCCATCATTGTTTGATGTCATTACCATTCTTAATTTTGTAAATGTGGGAATAGAGTCTATTATGGTCCTGGGTCAAGTACTTGGCTTTCCGCTATCTACCAGGCTGGTCTTTTTGGTAGTATTGGCTAGGTGCTTAACATTTGGTATCTGAGCTATACCGCCGTCGCGAGTTCGAATCCTGGCGTGCGCAAACTTAGCGGAGGGGGCGACCTAGCGACTTGTGTAGCACAAAAAGGCGGTCCGGGTAGCTAGAGTGGGCCGTCGCTAAAAGTGGGCCACTGTGGATGTCGACTCATAACGGTGGGAGTATTGTTATGGTCCTGGGTCAAGTACTTGGCTTTCGGCTACCTATCAGGCCAGTCTTTTGGGTAGTATTGGCTAGGTGCTTAACAAAGTCTTACACCATTGCAATAGTAGCATATGATATGAGGAATAGAAGTGAACTTTTTATTTTTATTTTCGTTGTTCTTCCCATTTTTCCTCCTAAATGTGGTTTTTTGTGATAAAGCTTCGAGCTATTGTTCTAGTTCTACGCTCTTCTTCTCAAAGGAAAGTCTATCACATAATAGCTTGTTTATCACACCACATTGCCTTGAAGCATGAACCTCTTTGCTTTCATTTACTTCCTTCAAGGCATTGAGCTCCTCTTTGAGCTTTGCAATCTCATGTTTTTGAGCATTGCGTTTCTCTCTGTATTTTTTTAGACTAGAAGTAGATTTTTCTAAAAGCATTTCTAATTCTCTTTCATAGTTTGAGTTGCTTATCTCTTCTGAAGTGGTGAATTTATCGTTGTCTTTAATTGCCATGAGTTCTGCATCATTTTCTTCTTCTTCTTCGAAATGAGTAGACTCTTCTTCCATTGCATCCCAAGCTGAGATAAGAACTTTCTCCTTTTTGTTCTATGGATCTTTGCTTGAGGATGGGGTTCTATCTTCTAAGTTAGGGCACTTGTTTCTTCTATGACCTGGTTTACCATACTCAAAACAAAAATCAGTTATGAAAATATTTTGATTTTGATTTTTGAATTGAACTTTTCTAAAGATTTTTCTTTTTTCTTCTAGGAAGATGGGCCCAAGACCACACGACCAAGAAAGGCTTACACGTCCAAGTGTGTGGAAGATGGGTTCAAACCCACAGACCAAGGAGAAGGCCCAATGACATGATGATAAATAAAATAGTTATCTCATAAAGATGACATTGATGTAATGAGTTTAAGTTTAGGGGTATTATTTTAATATTTTAATTTTATTCATCTATAAATTGAGCTTCAGGGGAGGGTTAGGACACAAATCCATAACCTCTTTCTCCCTCTTGTCAGAGTATTGATTTTCAGAACTAGTAGGTATGGTATTTTAAAATTTTATTTTTTTTATTATTTATTTTTTTCTTTTTATCGTTTTTTTGTTTTTGTGCTCCCTATTGCTAGTAATTGCCACCATGCCAGTGTGCCTAGAGGAGTTTATCAAGAGGATCACCTCCATTGATAGTGGTGTCCGCCTGAAAGGTTGCGATAGCTAAAAAATAGATAATTGGGAATCAAACCAAAAGGCTCTCCTCCATAAAACTCGGAGTTGTCGAGTTAACCCAGTGAGTCACGCCAACTTGGACCACCTTCCGTTGTTTCTGTTGTCTCCTTACTTGAGATTGTGGTTTCTCCTCAGCCACGGCTACGTCACAAGAAGTCAGGGGCATTGGAGGATCGATTGGATCTTCATATTGTGCCGAAACCGAATGCTCCGGAGAAAGAAAGTGAAGCGACTGTGTGAGAATCTGCCGATCCAACCAGTAGAAATCAAAGAGGCTCTGCCTTAATCATCTTCCTCGGTGACTATTGCGACTGCGGGCCCGACAGCTGCCTCGTTAACCACCCGCGGGAAGATGGGTCTGGCTCCATCTTACTCTCCACTCCCCTGCCCTCAGCTGAAGCCCCCTCCATCTTCAAAAATTTCTTCGAACCCAAACACAGGACAATTGTATTTTTGTCTCATTGCCATCCATCGCCATTGGCACCGCTGTCATACAGAAGTTTTTTTGGAAAGTTGACTCATCAACCAATGCGAGTCGGCTGGTATCTTCGTCTTTGCTGGCGTGATTTATTTCTGGAAAGTTGTCGTCATTAACTTTGGCGACACCTAGAGAGGTGGAGACACAACGAAAACTTTTGGAAAACCATTCTAATGCTGGCATCATGATTCTTGGCAAGTTTTAGGCTGGCGGATTTCTTGTAATTCATTAGCGTTTCCATTTGAAGCTTGAAATCAGCTAAAAAAAGATCTAAGCATTCCAGAGCTGTTTCTTATTTCAAAAAAATTCTCTGCCGGTACGTTGCTGTTTTCAAAATATCGTATCTTTGTTGCTGTTTAAAATTCAAGATATCTTGCCGTAATTGCCATTCGAAGACGTAATCTCTCTGATTAGCTTGATCCCCGCTCTGTTTGGAAGCCAGCCTCACCTGAAAAGACGACTCTATTTCTGTTTCTGATCGCTTAGAGAGACGAGATGAGTGGGTATTACTATGGATCTCCGAGGGAGAATTTAATCAGTCGGGGTAACCCACTGAACCAGTAAGCCAAGGATACTTACAGGTTCTGTTCATGATGGAGTCAACTCAGACAAACTTGGTCCGGGTCAACTCGGTCCCATCAAGTTGACTTGGCCCACTTGTTTTCTGACTCGGTTATACATGTCCAAGTCCCAAGTTCTATACCTCTTTCTTCCACGACTCGACTATATTGGTCTGAAACCTTATTTGGCTCGACTTGGTCCTTGTCTTCGGCTGGATTATTTTCTTGAAGTATTGGTAGTTTATTACTTGGTTCGAGCATATTATTTGGTGCTCTTTCCTTATTTAGTGACGGGCTAGATGCGGATTATTTTATGGGTTATTTTTTAGGATTTCATTATTTGGTACGTGTTATTTGGGGCCCTGACCCATTTAAGGTTATGCTATTGTGTCTCTCTAATTGAGACATTATTATTGAAGAAGGACTTCTCAGTTGTTGATTGTTGTCAACATTTATTCTGATGAAGAAGAAAGCATAGGGTGGCCTCAGAATATTATCTTTCACTAATTACCATTTACTCCCCTTGTTTGGCATTTTTACTCCTACTATTTGAGAGTCGGTGCCCTGCGGAGGGACACCATGATGGAGGAGCTTATTACTATACTTCTGAGCAATGCCTATAGACCCACTACGTACAGAGGATGGGAGTGTGCCCAACATCCAGCATGAGGTAAGTCTATTTTTCACCCAACAGAAGTTTTTTTAGTTACCCTGAGAAAGTGTGTAGACTTTGTGCCCCACAATAGAGCTACTTTTCCGCTTATGAAATTGAGCGGAAATTATTTTTTACTACGACCATTTGACTAGAGCATGGAGCGATGTCTTATGGCTAGAAGTGATATTACTCTCTTATATTATGCTAGTTGGGTCTCTTGGATAAAAACAAAGAGACCACTAGCTTGAGGGGGAGTGTTGGAAGATATGGTTGAATGCTATTTTATACGGGAAGATCTTATACACCATTTGCATCAAGTTGGGTGTTTATGATGTTTTCTTACCCCCCAAATTGAGGGAGAGTGTTGGAAGATGGGTCCAAACCCACACAACCAAGGAAGGTTCACACGTCCAAGTGTGTGGAAGATAGGCTCAAGACCACAAAGCAAGGAGAAGGCCCATAGGCCCACACAGTGATGGGATGATATTAAATAAAGAGTCATTTCATAAAGATAGTATTGATGTCATTAGTATAAGTTTTAAGGGTATTATTATATTATTATAATCTTATTCATCTATAAATTGAGTTTCAGGGGGAGGGTTAGGACACAAGTCCATAACCTCTTTCTTCCTCCTGTTTTTCTCCCAATGAGTTCATTTTCTTATTTCTCCATGAGCTAATCCATAGATTCATGAAACTCAACATTTCTATATATCTTTTGAAGATGTCAAGTGATGAAACTCACTTCATTGGAGCTCTCTTAACTAGAGTCATTTTCATTACCAGTCTTGGCCTTAAGAGCAAGAGTTTTCCTTTTGGGTTGCTCTTCCTCTTTCTCTTGGGTTTCCATCTCATATGCTAAGAAAATCCCTATAAGCTATCCCAAGATCATGGTTCTAAAGTTATCATTCTCATGAATGACGGTCTTCCTCACGTCCCTTGACTTTGGAAGTGCCCTGAAAATCTTGTCATTTTCTTATAGAGGGATATCTCAGTCATTGATTTGCCCGATTTAATTTTGAATTCATCGTATTTGGCAATCAACACACTAATTCTAGAGAATTTAACTCTAGTGGTCCCTTTATGTTTGAGCTTTAGTTTTTCCCAAAAAAATTTCGATCTTGCTAGTAGAGACCCAATTGAATTCATATGGTCCTAAGGCACACAAAAATAAGTTGATGGCCTTGGAGTTTGTTTTGAGTTGCACTTTGTCTTCCCTAGTTAATTCATCAAAGCTCTTTGAGAATGTCATTTTCTAGTTTTTGTGCCTCAAATGGCTCATTCTTAGTGACGTGCCAAATGTCCTAATCCATGGATTGGAGGAAGAACTTCATTCTTACCTTCCAATATCCACAATTGACATTACTGAATAGAGGGGCACATTCAATGGGGCACGGTTGGCAGGTTATCCTTTGGGAAGGAGCATTTTGTCTTGAGATACCATGAAATTAATATATAGGAAATCAAGTAAAATTTTATTTCAAATGTCTAAGGCCTGCTCTGATATCAATTGTTAGTCCAAGTGGCTTCTCAAGAGGATGGTGGAATCGAGTTTTAAAAATTTTAAAGCTAGGTATGTAAGAATTAAAACAAAATAATAAGTGCAATTAAAGCAAATAATTGACACATCACAATAAATTTCACTAATATAAGCTCTAATAGCTTGGAATTTTACAAGAAAGTGATTTCGCCTCTCCTTCAAGCCACATGTATGCTTAAATACATGATTACAAGTATAATTCCTTGAGATTGAACTAAATTCTAGCTCTAGCAAACTCTTCTATCTAGATTCAAGGTTCTAGATGAACTCAACAAATAAAATTAAAAGATTACAACAAAATGAAAAGCTTACACCCGTCTGAAATTTGGCGAGACAACCTTGTCCTTTTAAAGATTCAAGCCTCCAGCTTAGGTATGCACTTTGAAATGATTTGGAGCTTGTCTAGGATGAATGGAAGGAGTGAAATTCAGAGAATTTATAGAGTTGTGCAAAAAATAATTTTTTTCTCTCTAAAAAATAAACTCAATATGAGTTTTCAAGATAAATTGCTTGGAATTGAATAGGATTTCCTAAATGCTCATTAACTTATCAACTGATCATTTAGTGGTGTATTTATAGATTCCCCAAGCCAAGCTAGCCGTTTCTTACCCATTTTCAAAAAGCTTACCAGACAATGATAGATTAGTGTGAAGTGATTGATCGATCAATCTTATATAAGGGCTATATTTTTGTCAGAAATGACTAATTGATTGATCAGTATTTGAATGTTGGTTGAAAAAATAAGTTGATCGATCAATGCAATAGTGATTGATGGATCATGTTTAGACATTCATGGTTGTGCAATACAAAG
Organism: Aristolochia californica; assembly: GCF_029961685.1. Lineage (NCBI taxonomy): Eukaryota > Viridiplantae > Streptophyta > Magnoliopsida > Piperales > Aristolochiaceae > Aristolochia > Aristolochia californica. The sequence goes on along the minus strand of NW_027181992.1, from coordinate 39,201,457 downwards.
ATGATTGATCAATGTAAGAAGGTTGATAGATCAAGCTTTATGTGCCCATATGGCATTGTTTTACCTGGTTGATTAGTCTACAGGGAATGATCGATCATGCTTGGCAATTTTTGTATGCCTGGATAGCTATGATCGATCAGTCCAATAGTGGATATCAATCATGCTTTATGGCATAATCTGTTATAGTTCTAGTTGATCGATCAATGAACAAGAATTGATCAATCATGCTTTGTAATTCTTACCAAATGCACATTCTATTTGGTCAATCATTGGTAGGTATTGATCGATCAATCCGATGCCAGTTTTTAGAATTGACATTCAAAGCATGAGATAAGCGATTGCTTATTGATTCCAACATGTTTTAAAGATGGATATGCAAACATGAAACCTGTTGAAGATGCAAATGACCTAAGGCTAAAAAAAATTCACATTGTACCTCAATGTTGAAGTCTTGGGGTTGTTCTCTTTATCTTGTTGGTGCCTCTTCAAGATGACTCGACACACGATTGAAGCTTGCAGTCTTGATTTGACTAAGTAGGTTCTGTTAGGAATTAGACGCCCTAATTCCAAACTAACTAGGGCAATAATAATAATCGCAGAAAGAAGGAAAAGCAAACACAAGATTTATACAGGTTTGCCTCAAGGTGAGATTATGTCCTGTCTTCTGCCATTATAGTAATCCACTATAAAGATGAAATAGTTTCCAAAATAAATCACATACACTTACAAGTGTTTTCTCTAACCTCTCTCAGGCTACAGCTCCAGCTCCTTCTCGGTGACGAAAAAATCCTAATAGCGGCGACCTTACCGCGAAGGTCGATTTGCAAACCAACTCAACATATGGCGTTGATTAGGCTCCACAACTTTAAATCTCCCACTTGGAGACTAATCCATCATTAATATCTCCTCTACAGCTGTAAAAACTTCTCAATCCTCAGAGAGAAGTCCAATTGAAGTTGCACACAACTTTTGTTTCTCAATCGTAACAATCTTTATGAACATATCAGTTAGATTCTGACTTCCTTGAATCTTCTCAAGTGCTAACACTCCATCCTTTTGAGTCGATCTGATGAAGTGATAACGCATTTTTATGTGCTTTATTTTGGTATGATAAACATGATTCTTTACCAAATGTATAGCACTAAGACTATTACAATACAACATGTTGAATTTATGAAAAAAGATAAATACTTCATTGGCCTCATTCACTTCTTATAATCAGAGTACATGAACCTCTTGTTATAATAGAGGAAGGTAGTAGAGTCCAATTACAATAAAACTACCTTGGTCCCAATTACACCCAAACTCTAACACTTAAGGATAAGCCTTAGCATAATTAAATAACTCAATATAAATAAAAAACAAACATAACTCAAACTAGAACTCTTCTAGGACATGACCATAAGATAAAGATGTCAGCTCGTGGTTATCTTTGTGAGTCCTTCTTGATCTTCCAACTAGTTTGTGGTTATCTTTGTGAGTCCTTCTTGATCTTCCAATTAGCTTGTGGTTATCTTTGTGAGTCTTTATTGATCTTCCAACGTATGTGATAAGGATGTCAGCTCGTGGTAATCATGGTGGGTCTTACTTCTTATGTGTTTGGACCCATCTTACATTACTCTTAGATATGTGGGCCTTCCTTGGTCGTGTGACCCATATTACAATACTCTTAGATATGTGGGTCTTCCTTAGTCATATGGGTTTGAGCCCTATCTTCCAACACTCAAGCTGGGGGTAAGAGAACAATAAACTCCCAGCTTGCTGCAAATAATGTATATAATCTTTTTGTATAAAATGTCAGTCCTCCAATCTTCCAACACTCCCCTTCACGTTAGTGCTCTCTTCCATGAGGCCCAACTGACCAATTCAGGGGGGTATAACATAGATGTAATAATAATTTCCTCTGTTATGGTGTTCCAACCGTGGACATTTGATATTTTTGACGAGTTATTGAGGTCCTCCGCCATGGAATCCCAACCGTTGACATTTTTTATATTTTTGATGGGGTATTAAGTTCCTCCGTTATAGAATCCCAACCATTGACAATTGATATTTTTGATGGGGTATTAAGTCCCTCCGTCATGGAATCCCAACCATTGACATTTTTGATATTTTTGATGGGGTATTAATTTCCTCCGTCATAGAATCCCAACCGTTGACATTTTTTATATTTTTGATGGGGACAAATAAATAATGGTATGAGGCCACCTCTTCTTAAATAATAATATCCCCAAAGAGACATAATAGTTGTAGCTGAATATAACACAACCATCTTCCAACACATATAACACGAACCAAGTAATAAAATTTGTAAAAGAACCTATGAAATAATCTGATATAAAAATTTCTACATAGATGCACAAGCTTCATTTGTGCTCCCCCTCTCTTGAATATTTTGGTCACATAAACTTTATCCACAACATCTGGAATGAAATACCTCTTTCTAGTACTTCTTCTACTTCTTCCCCTCAAGCTGGGAGGTAATGGCTGTGATCCTAACTTGAACCAAATATCATAGATGTAGCAATAAGCCTAAATAACAGAGATGTATAAATAAGCCCTCAAACCAGGGAGAAGTCAGATATTTTCTTGATATATCAACTCAAAAAGTGATGCAAAATAATGGGGTTAAATTCGGATTTTTCAATGCAATAGAATACCAACATGACCTTTGATTCTTCCAATGAGAATACATCTTTAAATATAGATCAGATTGACAAAAAAATTTCTCCTTCTGAACTAGAATTAAATACCTTTCATCCAAGTATAACTTATCTTCCAACTAGCTTGTGGTTATCTTTGTGAGTCCTTCTTGATCTTCCAACTTATGTGCTAAGGATGCACTCTCGTGGTAATCATGGTGGGTCCTATTTATGTGCTTGGGCCCATTTTACAATACTCTTTAATATGTGGGCCTTCCTTGGTCGTGTGGACTTGGGCCCTATCTTCCAACACAACACATTCTTCCTATTCTTGAGACCTAATTCTTCGTAGAAAGACTGCAACCATACCATCTCTTTGCTGGCTTCAATCACAGTCAGTAGTGGAAATAATAACTATCTTCTACAACTTAGAGACCCAACTAATATTTGTACCACCCATTGTGTATACATATCCAATGGTACTCTTCCTGCCATCAATGTCTCCAGCCATGTCAGCATCTACATAACCCTATAATCCCAAGTCTGACTTTTTGAAACATACGGCTAAGTCTGCAACGCCTCTCAAATACCTGAGAATCCACTTTACTGCTTCCCAATGTTGCTTACATAGATTACTCATATATATGCTCTCAACTCCCACTTCATGAAAAATATCTGGTCTAGTGCACACAATGGAGTACATGAGACTGCCGATAGCATAAGTGTAAGGCACATTGGCCATGTTGGCTCGCTACTGCTTTGTAGAAGGTGACTGCTCCTTAGATAGTCTAAAGTGGCTAGCCAAAGGAGTACTTATTGGTTTTGCATCATTCATGTTGAATCTATTCAACACCTTTTTCAAATATTCTTCTTGTGACAATTTTAAGACATCAATGTTCCTAGTAATCCTCATCCCAAAGATTTGTTTTGTTGCACCCAAATCCTTCATCGCAAACTTCTTGGACAACTCCCTTATCAACTTTTCTATTTTCTGTTTGCAAGCACCTGCTATTAATATGTTATCAATATATAGTAGTAGAATGATATAGGAGTCATCAAACTTCTTCATATAACAACAATTATCTATTTTGCACCTCAAGAAACCATTACTACTCATAAAGGTGTCAAACTTCTTATACCACTGTCTTGGAGCATGTTTAAGACCATACAAGCTCTTTTGAAGTTTGCTCACAATTTTCTCGTTTCCTTGTCCTTTGAAACCCTGTGGCTGCATCATGTAAATTTCTTCCTCCAAATCACCATGAAGAAAGGTTGTCTTTACATCCAACTGCTCTAAGTGCGTGTCTTCATTTTCCACTAGTCCAAGCATTGTTCTAATAGTAGTCAATTTCACTACTGGAGAGAAAATATTAGTATAGTCAATGCCTTCTTTTTGTTGAAAGCCTTTTACCACCAGTCTTGTCTTGTACCACTTGCTGCCATCATGTTCGTCTTTTATTTGGTACACCCATTTATTCTGTAAGACCTTCTTCCCTTTTTGTTACTCGATCAGATACCATGTCTGATTGGATAATAGTGAATCCATCTTGTCCTTCATGTCCAACTCTCGCTTAATTGATTCATCAACTAGCACAATTTCCTCATAACTCTATGGTTCACTTTTAGCAGTCATTAATTTAGTGTAGGGGAGTACCTCATTGGTGGTCTGTTAGTTCTGGAAGATCTCCTAAGTTCAGTCACAGGAATGTCTTGATTCACTTCTGGAGGTATATTTTCTTGGTCTTCATGAGCGATATTCTCCATTTCAATAATTGGAAGATCTCTCAATTGATTCACTTTAGACTTGTTGGCTTCATCACTTGTGCTCTCAGACTTTGATCTCAACCTGTCTTTATACATGGCACTTTCATTGAAGATCATGTCCTTGCTCTTGATAACCTTACAACTTTGGTCATCCAAAAAGTGATAACCAAACTCTGTACCATCATAGACAATAAAGAAATATATCTTAGTTTTAGCATCAAGTTTATTTTTAGTAAGAGTATCAATATGAATATAAGAAACACAACAAAAAAATTTCAAGAAAGAAAGGTTTACCTCTTTGCCGCTTCAAACCTCTTCTGGTATTTTGTAATCCTATGGTGTTGAGGGACCTCTATTGATCAAATAGGCACCGGTGCTAATAGCCTCAGAAAAAAAAAATCTTTGGCAATCTGTTATGTTATGGTCTTGGGTTAAGTACCTATGTCTTTCGCTCCAAATAGGCCGATCTTTTGGGTAGTATTGGCTAGGTGCTTAACATTTGGTATCAGAGCGGGCTCCTCCGTCGCGAGTTTGAGTCCCGGGACACACAAAGGCCAGATTAAAATACTGGTAGGTCCTTGTGATAAGCTCTGGGTCAGGCTAGTGTCATTGCGCGGGCGCAAAGGCTGGATTAAAATACTGGTAGGTCGCGTCTAGGTATTATCGTGGTTGGGCCAGTGTTGTTGTGCGACCTTGGTCGTCGGCTCGTGAAGGTGGTGTGTGATGTTATGTCATGTTATGGTTCTGGGTTACATACCTATGTCTTCCACTCCTAACAGGCCGGTCTTTTGGGCGGTATTGGTTAGGTGCTTACCACAATCCCACATGCAATCTCATGCTCCTAGCACACTCGTTCAAAGTCCTATTCATCCACTCTGCCACACCATTTTGTTGAGGTTTTCCAGGAATGGTCTTCTTCATCTTGATTCCATTATCAACACAATACCACTTGAAATCATCATCTATGTATTCTCCCCCATTATCTGACTGCAAGCACTTCACCTTCAAATCTGTCTCATTCTCAACCATTGCTCTCTATCTCTTGAATGTATCAAAGACATCATATTTATTTTTCAAGAAATAAACCCATACCTTTTTTCGTGCATCATCAATAAATGTCGCATAGTGGTCAGAACCACCAAGGGAAGTAATAGTTGAAGGCCCCCACACATTTGTGTGAACCAACTCCAATTTTTGTTATCTGTTGCTCCTTTCTAGTCTTAGAAAAGCTAACCCTTTTCTGCTTGTCAAAAATACAGACTTCACACAAATTGTTATTTATAGTTTTCAACCCTAGTAGCTTCCCTTTGGACTGAAGCACTTTCATTCCCTTCTCACTCATGTGACCGAGCCTATAATGCCACAAATTAGAATCAACAACTGCAATTGTGTCTCTACAACTTTAAGTGATGTATAGAGTTCCAATTTTAACTCCTCGTGCAACAACCATGCCTCTCTTAGTGACTTTTTAGGTAGCACCTTTAAAAGTCACATTATGACCTTCATCATCAAGTTACCCTACTGAGATAAGATTATGCATAAGTTTTGGTACATGTCTCACCTTGTGAATCTTCCACACTGACCCGTTTGAAATCCTCAAACTGACATTACCAATACCGACAATATTCAAAGGTTCTCCATCAGCATGATACACCTTCTCGTGATCTCCAGTAACATAGTTCTCCATGATCTCGTGGTGCATAGTGGTGTGAAAAGAAGCTCCTGAATCTAACACCCAATAATCAATAGGGCTATCAACAAACAAGAGTAAAGCATCTTGTACCTCTTCAGTCATTGCATTTGCTGCATCATTTTTCTTTTCATCCTTCTTCGGTGCTCAACAGTTCCTCTTTATGTGACCAGACTTACCACAATTCCAGCACACCACATTCCTTCTAAATTTGGACTTCTTCTTCCATTCCTTGACTTCCCTCTACCATTGCCCTTGTTGGAATTCCTCTCGAAGTTCCTGTCCCTAGTATCGACACTTAGGGCAGAATTAGATGTTGACAATTCTCTGGAGTCCTTTCTATGGACTTCCTCCATGAGAATGGTATCTCGAACATCATTAAAAATCAACTTCCCATTGCCTAAAGAGTTTCTAACCGCAACCCTCAAAGGCTCCCAACAATTTGGTAGAGATCCCAAAAGAATTAAAGCACGAACCTCATCATCAAATTTAATTTTAACGGGGCAACTGATGTATTTTCTGTCATCTTTAAATTGAAGATTTTTTTAATGAGATGTACCTTATTATTTGCATAAGGCTTATCATACATATCTTACAAAATCTTCATCATACCCTTTGTGGTTTTCTCCTATGCCACATTGTGATCGACGTTCTTCGATAGTGTTAACCGGACTACTCCCAACACCTATCTATCGAGGAGATTCCACTCATCATCTTTTTTTGGAATATAGGCTCAAGCACACATGACCAAAGAAGGCCCACATATCCAAGTGTGTTGGAATATGGGCCCAAGCCCATAAGACCAAGGAGATGCCCCAGGCCCATACAATTATGGCATTATGAGTCTTACACAAAAAGATGTCTTACATAAGAAGAAATCTTACATCGCCACAATTATTATGGAAGCAAATCTCATAGAGGATTTTCAGTTTAAAGGTATTTTAGTCAAGTTAATCTTCTATTTATATTTGGTTATTTTATTATTCTAGGACTTATCTTTAAGTGTTAGAGTTTGGGTGTAATTGGGTCAAAGGTAGTTTTATTGTAATTGGACTCTACTACCTTCCTCTATTATAAATAGAGGTTCATGTATTTCTCTCTTCCATAAATTCAACATGGTATCAGAGCAAGTTCTGTGAGTTGACTTGGTCAACCCATAAAGATAATGAGATCTTTTTCTCTAAACCCTAAACCCTAAGTCTAGGTTCGTAGTTATATTTTTTTCAATCCCTACATTCATAGTTTTATTTGCTTTTTTCACCTCTATAAGGAGATTTTTATATTTCAAATTATATATTGAAGGAAAGATATTTGAGTCTACTTTCCAAGGAAAAACTATTTTTTTTTTCAATCGGAGTTATCTACAAAGAGAAATCAATATTTGAATGAGCAAAGGTCAGATTACAAAAGAGGTTTAGCAACAATAGAAAGCTTCAGCTTCAAAAGTATTTTATGCCATCAAAAACAAGAATTTATAAGGAGCCATATTTATCAAAATAAATATCTGTAAGGCTATTCTCTTAAATATTCAACCAATTTTCAATCGGATTTATCTACAAAGAGAAATTGATATTTTAAGCAGGGAAGGTCAAATTGAAAAAAAGGTTTGAGCAGCAGTTGAAAGCTTCAACTTCCGAGGTATTTTATACTATCAAGAACGAGACTTTATATGGAGTATTATATATCAAAAGAAATATATGTAAGTCTATTTTCTTAAATATTCAATAAATTCTCGATCTGAGTTTTTTAAAAAGAGATATTGATTTTGGAAAGAGTCAATGGTCATGCTGAAAAAAAAGAAGACACGATGCTTAGTTTGGCCAAATAACAGAGACCTAAATCTACCAGATTATTTATCTTCTGATAATTATATTTTATGAAGATATTTTATACTTGGGTGAAAGGTATTTAAGTCTAGTTTCATAAGGAAAAAATTTCATGTCAATCTAATCTATATTTAAAGATATATTCACATTGGAAGAATCAAAGATCATGCTAGTATTCTGTTGCATTGAAAAATCCGAATTTAAGCCCATTGTTTTGAGTCACTTTTTGAGTTAATATTTGCATCATTTTTTGAGTTGATATATCAAGAAAATATCTCACTTCTCCTTGGTTTGAAGGCTTATTTATACATATTTGTTATTTGGGCTTACTGGTACATCTATGATATTTGGTTCAAGCTGGGATCACTACCATTACTTCCTAGCTTGAGGGGGAGAAGTAGAAGAAGTATAAGAAAGTGGTAATTTATTCCATATGTTGTGGATAAGTTTATGTGACCAAAATATTCAAGAAAGAGGGAGCACAAAAGATGAAACTTATGCATCTAAGAAAAAATATTTATATCGGATTATCATTATTTGATGGGTTCTTCTACAAGGTTTATTATTTTGGTTCATGTTATATGTGTTGGAAGATGGTTGTGTTACATTACAGCTGTTGTTATTATGTCTCTTTGGATGAGATATTATTATTAAAGAAGAGGCGGCCTCAATACCTTTTCTCATACCATAATTTATTTGACTCTAAAAAATATCACGGTTGGGACACCATGAGAGTCGGTGCCCGGATTCAGACACCATGATAAATTTAATTCTAAAAAATATCACGGTTGTGAAGATACCATGAGAGTCAGTGTCCGGATTGGGACACCATTATAAATAAACCCACTACGTTCCTGTAATGCCTTTTTTGACTCCTACCGCTTGAGACTAGTTGTCTTGTGGAGGGACACGGTGGTGGACACTTCAAAACAATGCCGATAGACACACTACCTACAGAAGACGGAGTGTGCCCTACATCCAGCATTAGGACTGGAGTATGGAGCAATGTCTTACCGGCTAGGAGTGTTTTTTACTCTCGCTTATATTATGCCAGCAGGACCTCATGGAAGGATGCAACAACATGAGGGGGTGTGTTGGAAGATGAAGGCATATTGGAAGATGTGCCATTTTATAAAAAAATATTCTATAGATCATTTGTCGAAAGATGGGAGTTGATGCAGTTCTCTCACCCCCCAGCTTGAGGGGGAATGTTGGAAGATAGGCCCAAGCCCACACGACCATGGAAGGCCCACATATCTAAGTGTGTTGGAAGATGGACCCAAGCCCATAAGACTAAGGAGAAGCCCCATGCCCATACAATTATGGCATTATGAGTCTTACACAAGAAGAAGTCTTACAGAGCCTGTTATGCACGCAATAACATTATTAAGTTATTTAGAGTCTAATTAATTTTTTTATTTCAGTTAAAGAATTATTAGGCCACATGGGCATTTTTTAATATTTTATCTATAGGGGTATTTTTATAATATTTTATCTTAAATCTTGTAAGGGTGAACCCTATTTAAGGGGTAAGAGTAATGAGAAGGACACACATTGATTTAGATTAAACAATGGTTTTGAGTTCTCCTCAACGAGCTCAGGGATGTGCGTTCACCTGAAAGAACTTAGGGTTTTCAAGCTTCCCTTTGGCTTGATTTTTCGTCTTTCTCTCTTTCTTCCATACGAATCCATGTGTCAGATCCGGGACCATAACAGAGCCACAATTATTATAGAAGCAGGTCTCATAGAGGAGTTTCAGTTTAAAGGTGTTTTAATGAAGTTAATCTTCTATTTATATTTGGCTATTTTATTATTCTAGGACTTATCTTTAAGTGTTAGAGTTTGGCTGTAATTGGGACAAAGGCAGTTTTATTGTAATTGGATTCTACTACCTTCCTCTATTATAAATAGAGGTTCATGTACTCTGATTACAATAAGTCAATGAAGTGTTTCTCTTTTCCATAAATTCAACATCTTTTATACCTTTTGGTTTCATATCCAGAAGTGGTACATGCAGCTTATTATTGTATAGATAATCTTCGATCTGTATCCTCTAGAACACAAAATTTTTACCATCAAACTTGTTGATTCCAAGTGTTGATCCTTCTCCACCAGCCATTGCTCTCATTCACGAACTAAAGCTTTGATAACTTGTTAGGAATTAGACACCCTAATTCCAAACTAACTAGAGGAATAATGTAGAAGTTAGGAACCCATGAGAATGACTCTAGGTTAACGAAGAAGAAGGAGAGAAGAGAGAGAAGAGGGAGAAAGGAGAAGGACGTTTGAGAGGAGAGTTTGGATTAAGGGAAGGAGATAATGTGTCAAGAGAGAAGAGAGGGTGGTTGGACGTTTTTCCAAATAGAGGAGAAGGATTGAATTCCTTACCTCTTAGCTAATGCTCTTATTTATAGTGTTACAAAGCCCTTAGGGTTACAACTCAATAGATTAAAATACATACTAAGACAATGTATTTACATATCCATGCCATCCTTATAGAACATATCATAAATAACCACTTTGCCACTCCTTTGGCGTGTGGGCTTCTAGCCTTGAGCTTGTGGGCTTGAGCCCATCTTCCAACACTCCCCCTCAAGTTGGTGGAGAAAATACATCATAAATACCCAGCTTGCCACCTATATAAGATAAAACTTTGGACGTTACCGGTTTGGTGAGGATATTAGCTAATTGCTCTAGAGATGAAACATATTTAAGAGAAATTATTCCTGCTTGAAGCTTTTCCCGTATAAAATAACAATCCAATTCAATATGTTTAGTTCTTTCATGGAAAATTGGATTTGACGTAATGTGCATAGCTGCTTGATTATCACAATGTAGCCCCATAGAACCTCCTTTATAAAATCCCAATCAGTAAGAAGCGTCTTTATCCATAAAAGTTCACTTACAGTGTGGGTCATAACTCAGTATTCTGCTTCAGCAATAAATCTTGCAACCATGTTTTGCTTTTTGCTTTTCCATGTGACCAAGTTTTCTCCAACAAGGGTACAATACCCAGATGTAGATTTTCTATCATCGGGTGATCCAGCCCAATCTGCATCTGAGAAGCCTTCTATATTGAAGTGACCATGTTGTTTATATAGCAATCCTCTTCCTGGAGCACCTTTTAAGTAACGTAGTATTCTCTCTAACGCTTGCCAGTGAGTAATTTGTGGTTTGTGCATGAATTGGCTTACCACACTCACAACATATGATATATCTGGCTTGGTTATCGTGAGATAGATCAATTTTCCCACAAGTCTTTGATATTTTTCAGTGTCAACATCTTCTCCAGTTGTGGCACACAATTTTTCATTCGCATCCATAGGTGTATCAACTGGTCTACAACCCTTCATTCTTGTTTCTTCAAGAAGATCCAAGACGTATTTTCTTTGAGACAATATTATTCCATGATTTGACTGAAGGACTTCTATACCCAGAAAATATTTGAGTTTACCCAAATCTTTAGTCTTGAACTCTTTACATATTATATTCTTCACTTCTTGTATACTATGAGCATCATTTCCAGTCAAAATAATATCATCAACATACACGGCCAATAATATCTTCCCTTTGATAGTATCTTTTACATATACTAAGTGATCAACCGAGATCCTATGAAAGCCAAATTGTAGAAGCGCTTGACTGAATTTATCAAACCAAGCCTGAGGGGACTGTTTAAGCCCATATAAATATTTCTTTAATAGGCATACAGACACCCCCTCAACCACATATCCTGGTGGTTGGACCATATAAATTTCTTCACGTATATCACCATTTAAAAATATATTTTTTTACATCGCGCTGATATATTGGCCAAGATGAGTTAGCTGCAATAGAAAGGATGATACGTACCGAGTTCAATTTTGCAACTGGAGAGAAAGTCTCTTCATAATCTATCCCATAGCATTGAGTATAACCTTTTGCAACCAAGCGTGCTTTAAGGCGAGCAACCGACCCATCTGGGTTGTGTTTCACTGAAAAAACCATCAACAACCAACCGGTCTTTTACTTTTTGGGAGCGATGCCAATGTCCATGTTTGATTTTCATATAATGCATGCATTTCTTCATCCTTAGCCGCCTTCCATCCTGGATACTTTAGGGCCTCCTGATAGGATTGTGGTATGGAAACAGACGAAAGGGAAGCAAGAAATTGAACACATTGAGAAGATAAGTGATGAGAAGACATAAAATTGGCAATTGGATGAGACGTAGTGCAAGAACGGGTTGCCTTTCGTAATGCAATAGGCCGAGTATCAAATTCAGGCCCAAACATAGGAGGAGAAAGACTTACCTCAGGTGGATCAGACAACTCCACAGGTGAGGGGACGACCGGTGCTTCAGGGGGTTGAGTAATATCTTCATGAAACGGCACAAGCAGACATGGAGTGGTAGGAGTAGATGTAAACCCTGGAGGAGCCTCATGTGAGGAGTAGAAGGAAGTGTCTTCAAAGAAAGTCACATCCCGAGATACCATCAACCTTCGAAGTGTAGGATTATAACAAATATATCCTTTATGAGTTTGAGAATACCCCAAAAAAATACACCTCAAATACCGAGGATCAAGTTTACTTTTATGTGGTGAAGTATCATGAACAAAACATGTGCAACTAAATACTTTAAGAGGAAGACAAAATAGATCTTCACCATGAAACAAAACAGAATACGGAGTTTGATTTCTAAGTACTGATGAAGGTAACCTATTGATGAGAATAGCATAAGGCCAATATAAGTAGGGTACCTTCATGGAGTAGAGGAGGCCCTGAGCAACCTCAAGGAGATGACGAATCTTTCTTTTAGCAATACCATTTTGTTGAGGGGTATAGGCACATGATGTTTGATGAAGAAGCCCATTACCCTCACAAAATGATTTGAACTCATTAGAAAAATATTCCTTAGCATTATCGGATCTAAGGATTTGAATTTTTTTTCCAAATTGCGTTAGAACCATTGCATGAAAGTTTTTAAAAATTGAAAGAATTTCTCATCGTTCTTTAAACAAAAACAACCAAATCACTCGGGTAAAATCATCCACAAAAGTAACAAAATATTGAACCTGAGAAATGTTAGAGACCTTTAAAGGGCCCCTCAACAAAATTAGAATGCATTAATTCAAACGGAGCAGTACTAGTAGTTGTAAGACGAGGAGAATATGTACTCCTAACATGCTTACTTAATTGACATGCTACACAATTAAAATTAGACAAATTTAAGAGTTGGAACTAAAGAACGAAGTGACGAGATAGATGGATGACCAAGCCTGTTGTGCCACATTTGAGCCTCAAATGTAGTGGATGAAATAGCAGCCACTGGTGGAAGAGTAAAATAATATAATCCTAGAAAGAACAAAAAACAAGTACGAAATTAAACACAAGATTTATACATGTTCGCCTCAAGGTAAGACTACATCTTGTCTTCTGCCACTATAGTAATCCACTATAAAGATGAAATAGTTTAAAAGAGAAATCGCGAACACTTACATGTATTTTCTCTAACCTCTCTTGGGCTACAACTCTAGCTCCTTCTCGGTGATGATAAAACCTTAATAGCGGCGCCCCTCAATTATAAAGAGAAAATTAGGGCAACCGCAATACAAGAGTAAATTTCCAAATTGCCTTTAATAAAATAACAGTTAATATATCATGGACCAGGTGGGGGCTCCGTCCCACACCCCTGGAGGGGGGTTTCCTGTCCCCCTTCCAGCCCCCACAACGACCTTACCGTGAAGGTCGATCCGCATACCGCCCCAATGTAGGGCGTTGATTAGGCTCCACAACTTAACAGGTTCTTTTGCGTAGACCTTGGTGTTTGTGTCTCTTGAAGGATATGCATATGAAATACTTGATTTTCAATTTGTTAGAGTAATTAAGTTTGTTTATGGATGGGAGTTAATACTTGGTCAACATAAGGGTGTTGTTAAATTCTAGGATTCCATACCTGAGAGATGTAGCATTTAGTGGAAGAAGAGAAAGAAAGTAATGAAGAAGGAGAGAAGGCAAGAAGAGAGAGAAGATGGCGTGAGTGAAAGACTTGGAGAGGAGAAAGTGCTCATGTTGGTGTCTAGCCCCCACAATGTTGCAATTTATAATATTAGGGTTTATACCCTAGTACATGCTAAAAAATACAAAAACTAAAGTACATGAAATTTACATCTTGTGCCACTTGCTCACTTAATTACAAATATGTCACTCATATACCTTTTAACACTCCCCCTAAAGTAGGAGTGAAAACTTCAAATATACCCAGCTTGACACATGTGTTGATGGGAGAACTCACAGGGATATTCTTTGTGACAACATCTACTAATTGGTTCATGGAGAGAATAAACTCGGATATAATACCAGCTTGCAATTTTTCTTGAACAAAGTGGTAGTCTATTTTGTTGATTTTCAGGACTCTATGAATTTAGCTCATGGAGAAAAAGGGAAAGAAACCCATTGGAAAAAAAACTGGAGGAAAACGTGTTATGGAATTTATTCTTAAAGCTCCCCCTGAAGCTCTATTTATAGGTTTATGAAACTACTATATTATAATAATACCCCTAAACTTAGGGTTTAGGGTTTAGGGTTTTAACCCTGGAACTTTAACATAATTACATCAATACCATCTTTATGAGATGACCATTTACTTACCATCCTGCCATCACTATATGTGGGCCTATGGGCCTTCCTTGGTTGTGTAGGCTTGGGCCCTGTCTTCCAACACTCTCCCTCAAGCTGGGGGTGAGAGAATAGTATGAACTCCCAGCTTGCTGCAAATGATGTATAAAATCTTTTTTTGTATAATGTGCCTTCATCTTCCAACACTCCCCCTCACGCTGGTGCTCTCATTCATGAGGCCCAACTGGTATAATATCAATGAAAGTAAATCACTCCTAGCCGCTAAGACATTGCTCCGAAGTGTCCACCTCCACTACCGTGTCCCTCCATAGGACAACGACTCTTAAGTTGTAGAGTAATATATTATATTAATGGGGGGAAGTAACATAAATACAACAATAAGTTCATCTATCAAGGGCTTCCAACCACAAAATTTTTGATAGTTTTGACGGGAATGAAGTTCCTCCGTCTTGGACTTCCAACCACAAAAAATTGATATTTTTGACAGGGATGAAGTTCCTCCGTCATGGACTCCCTACCACAAATAAATTTGATATTTTTTACGGGGATGAAATTTCTCCGTCATGGACTCCCAACCCAAAAAAATTGATATTTTTGATGAATTTGATAATAAATAATGGTATGAGGCTACCTCTTATTCAATAATAATATCTCATCAAAAGAGACACAATAGCAGTAGCCGAAATAGGCTTGACTTGAGCCCATTTAACATGACCCAAAATAATCCTTGTAAAATGACCCATGAAATAATCCAATGTACATATCAGACCAAATAATATGTTGACCACGGAATAACCTATTAATTCATCAAAAATTTATCGAGTCATGTCGAAATCTTGGGCACACATACCGATGCATAAAATAAGTGGCTCGGTCTGGTTTGACTCGGTCTGGCTGGTGCAAAAGCAGTAAGTGGTTGCTGGGTTGTTGGGTTGACCCGGTCCGGTCCGGTCCGGGTTGGGCTGGAAGAGGTGCTAAATTAACTCGGCGGTTTCCGGGTTGGAGCTGACAAAACAAGATCAAGGGACTGACGGAACAGTCCAAACATCCACAAGAGAGAGCGTAGCTCTCTGGTTTCACGGCGAAACGAAACACACGAAGAAATCCAAAATTCTGTCCGTTGGGGATTTTCCCCCTTTCATTAAGTATATATCCTTTAGGTTTTTCTGTTACAAAATGGCCCATGGGCCCAAGACAATACCCCCTTATCCCATTAAGCCTAATCAAATAACCCTATATACATATCCCAAATTATACAACAATTATAAATATAAATTACATTTAATATACATTTTAATATATCGTAACATCCCCCCTCAAATTGATGATGGTGAGTCAACCGGCAACAATTTGCCAACCAAAAAATTATGTCGGGATTGAGACAATGCTTTGGTGAAGACATCGGCCACTTGAAGATCCGAAGAAATGTACGGTAGAGATATTACCCGGCACTCCAAAGTATCGCGGATGGAGTAACAGTCAACCTCAATATGCTTGGTACGCTCATGAAAAACCGGATTGGTTGCAATCTGTATAGCACTTGTATTATCTGCATGAAGCGGTGTAGAGGAGGGCTGAGAAAACTGGAGCTCAGCAAGAAGACCACGGAGCCAAATAACTTCTGAACACGCAGTAGACATAGCACGATACTCGACCTCGGTAGATGACTTGGACACTCGATCTTGTTTCTTACATTTCCAAGAAATCAGTGCATCGCCTAAAAACATACACCAGCCTGTAGTAGATCGACGGGTATCGGGGCACCCTGCCCAATCAGCATCACTATAGGCAACCAGATGTAGCGCGGAGCCAGTAGGAAAGAATAAACCACGAGCAGGGGAGCCGCGCAGATAGCGGATGATGCGCTAAACGGCCGCAAGATGAAGGTGTCGAGGAGATGCCATATATTGACTGACCTTATGAACAACATAGGAAATGTACGGGCGAGTAGTAGTCAAGTAGATGAGACTCCCGACTAGTCGTCGATAGATAGTCGGATCATCAAGGAGAGTCCCTTCATCTTTCCGATATTTGACATTGACCTCCATAGGGGTAGCCACCGAAGATGTGTCCTCCAACCCAGCGAGTGTGATAAGATCTTGAATATACTTATGTTGGTTTAAGAAAATACCTTTAAGTGTGTGATGGACCTCCATCCCTAATAAGTAGGTGAGGCGTCCAAGATCCTTCATATGAAAAGTGGCATGCAACACCTTCTGAAGTGTGGGAATCAGTCCAGAGTCAGTGCCAGTAATGATGATGTCATCCACATAAACCAAGAGAATGACCATGCCTGCAACAGACTTATGATAAAAGAGGGAGGAATCATACTGACTCTGGGTAAACCGGTGGAGGATAAGAGTGCTACGAAATTTCTCAAATCAAGCCCGGGGGGCTTGTTTAAGCCCATACAAAGGACGTCGTAGCTTGCAGACGTGATCAGGAGAGGATGTAGACATACCCGAGGGAAGCTTCATATAGACATCTTCCTGCAGATCACCGTGGAGAAAAGCATTCTTCACATCCATCTGATGCAATGGCCAAGATTGAGAGGCTGCAATGGCTAAGATAGTACGGACTGTGGTCATCTTGGCAACTGGGCAAAAGTTTCCTCATAATCAATCCCATATTCCTGCCTGTTCCCTAGGGCCACAAGGCGGGCTTTGTACCGATCCAACGATCCATCGGAACGCAGCTTGACAGAGAAGACCCACGTACATCCAAGAGGCCGAATAGTGGGAGGGCAAGCCACAATGTCCCAGGTGTGATTCTCCTCTAGCGCTTGTGGTTCAGTTTGGATGGCCTTTTGCCAACACGCATGTGCTATAGCCTGTTTATATCCAGAAGGAATGGAAATAGAAGACAAAGTAGCTACCAGAGATACAGGGGAGGGAAAACCATACCGGTCAGGAGGGTGAGAACTATGTGTGGATCGACGAAGATGGAGGGGAACAGAAGCAGAGGGAGGATCAGGAGCAAGCGCTAGGTCAGAAAGGGAAGAGGGCAGCGAAGCAGTGGATTGAGGCTCATCAAAGCTCGGCAAACTAGACAAAGAGGTAGACAGAAGTGTAACTTAAGAGGGAAAGAAATATTGGTTTTCAAAGAAGACCACATTCAGA
Organism: Aristolochia californica; assembly: GCF_029961685.1. Classification (NCBI taxonomy): domain Eukaryota; kingdom Viridiplantae; phylum Streptophyta; class Magnoliopsida; order Piperales; family Aristolochiaceae; genus Aristolochia; species Aristolochia californica. The sequence continues at coordinate 39,183,798 of NW_027181992.1, read as the reverse complement.
GAAACACGGACTCGACGCGCCTAAGGATCATAGCAAACATAGCCCTTTTGAGAACCGGCACACCCAAGAAATGCACACATAACGGATTGAGCTGTAAGTTTATGTCGTTCATGATCAGGTAAATGCACAAAACAAACACAACCGAACGTCCGAAGAGCTATGTAGGACGGAGAATAACCGAATAATTTAACAAAGGGAGAGACATGATGCAAGACAGGCGAGGGTAGGCGGTTAATTAAATGGACGGAGGTAGAGAGAGCTTCACACCAAAACCTAGGAGGAACGGATGATTCAATGAGAAGGGTGCGGACCATATCAAGAAGGTGACGATTTTTGCGCTCAAAAACACCATTTTGTTGGGGTGTCGAGGGACAAGAACGTTGAGAGATAATGCCATTGTTTTGAAGAAATTCTTGAAATTCTGCCGACATGTACTCGCCCCCAGAGTCAGAGCGGAGTACTTTAAGGTGAGCGGAGAACTAGGTTTCAATGAGTGCAAGAAACCTCTTAAAAACGACAAAAACGCCAGACTTAGCTCGTAGGAAGTAGACCCAGGTAAATCGACTAAAGTCATCAATAAAGGTGACAAAGTACTTAAAGTGTGCATGCGAGATAACAGGAGCAATTCCCCAAACATCACTATGAATAAGGTCAAAGCAGTGGGAAGCATGCGAGGCACGATGCGGAAATGATAGAGTTTTACTTTTGCCAAGTTTACATGATGAACAGTCAAATGATGTGTCACGAGACGTACAATCTTGATTGCCTAATAAACCTGATTTAAATAATGTACGAAGTACAGCCGAGTTTGGGTAGCCTAGACGTCTATGCCACAGCTTAGGGCCAGATCCAACAACATTACAAGCAAAAGAAAGTACAGGAGAACGTGGAATAACAGTGGATAGAAAGACTTTAAGTGGAAATAGCCTGCCCACTTTAGGCCCCTTCGAATCACCTTCCCCGACACTTGATCCTGCACAACACAGCCAAAGCGAGAAAACTAAACATTACAGTTTTTATCAACCAATTGACCAACAGACAAAAGGTTTGTCGATAGGTCAGGAGACACAAAGACATCAGCTAAAGATGGAGAGAGATCACCAACAACACTGATAGGTAGAGTGCTGCCATTAGCAGTGTTGATGTGCAGATTGCCATCATACTTTCGGACATTCGAAAGAGATACCACATTGTTGGTCATGTGGTTAGAGGCACCAGAATCAAAATACCATGGGTGAGTAGAAAGGTTCTGTTTACCTGAGATACCAAAAGTAGAAAAGGCAGAAATGATCATCTGTTGTAGCATTTCAGGAGTGAGAGTGGTGGAACTGGCAGGTGCTGGTGGAACAGGAATGATAGGAACCAAAACGGCAGGTGGCAATGTGGTAGAACTAGATGTACCAGTGGATGCATGATAAGCTATAGGCTTCCTCCGTGGAGGTCGTGTAGGGCAAACGGTGATGTGATGACCCGGCTTCTTACAGTAGCTACAGAATAGAACCGACTTCTTGGGGTAGTCCCGAACAAAGTGACCATAAGCCTTGCAGTGGAAGCACTGAACAGAACTGGTGTCCCGACCTTGAGGCCTTCCTTGTGCTACATAAGCTACAGGAGCCGAGAGATCATCCTGAACGCGAGGTGCCATGCTAGCCTGAGTAGTAAGGCGCTGCTCCTCCCGGAGAAGGTCACTCAAACAGGCATCTAGGGACAGCATCGGATGATGATTCATCAGATGTGATCGAGCAATCTTAAACTCAGGACGAAGCTTCATCAAGAATTGATCCCGTTTACTAGTGTCATGGACAGCTTGCACAGCAGAGAGAGCAGCAGCAGGGACATCCTCATAAACAATGTCATTGTAGTCAGCCCATAGATTTTGGAAGCCCGAGAAATATTCTTCAATCGAACGACTGCCTTGGGTGAAATTTGCAAGTTCATATTCAACTTGAAATCGATGAGTCGTGCTGGTTTGACGATAAACTTTGTGGAGGTAATTCCACATATCGGCGGCAGTTTTGTAGGGCCTCAGATTTGGGACTAGGTGAGGCTCAAGAGATCCAAGTATCCAAGTCATGACTCTAGCATCCATGATGATCCATTTTGACAATGCGTCAGCATCGCCAGGTGCCGGATCACTCCCATAAATATGACCCCATAAACCTCTTCCCTGAACAAATAACCGGAACTGAAATTCCCAAGTACCGTAGTTCTTGCCCGTGAACCGAATAGGAACGAAATCGGACTTATCTGCTGATATGATAAAATTGAATCTAGCAAAATTCCTTATGCACCCCCGCAAGATAATAAATTCCAAATATACCCCCACTTTTTGGAAATTACAAATAGACCCCTACACTTACAGAAATCCAAGAGTTGCCCCTAGGTTAACAGAAAGTCGAATTAGACCCCCAAACTTTCAGAAATTCGAAAAGCACCTTCGTACCTTCAGAAATGCCAGAATGGTCCCCCAAGCTTCCAGAAATTTCAAACCGACCCCCAAACTTTCTGAAATTTCAAAGCGGCCCCCAAACGTTCATATATTGCAAGCGGCCCCCAATCTTTCATAAATTGCAAAGAGGCCCCCAAAGATTTTCAAATTGCAAAATGACCATATGCCAATTAATCACCCGAAACGAACGCGCGGGAGAAAAAAAAAGTTTTACCTTCGTTCCCCCTTCCGGCGAGTTTCCACCGAGAACCCCCGTCCCATTGTAGCTTCTCCGGTAACGAAACCACCGATGGAGCTTTTCCGACGACGGAACCACAACATTTTCGAGCTCGGAAAATACTTTCCAACAACCCCTTTCGTTTCCCCTTCTGGCGAGAACCCCCTTCCTGACAACGGAACCCCCGTAACTCGTCCTGCAACGGAACCACCCAACAAGTATTTCCAACAGCGCCCGAAATCAATGCCGAAAGCGAATAGAAAAAAAAATTGGTCGGACAACGCAGGTCGTCGGACGAGAAATACGTCGGGGTTACTCTTCAGAGCTCTGATACCATGACAAAACAAGATCAAGGGACTAACGGAACAGTCCAAACATCCACAAGAGAGAGCGTAGCTCTCTGGTTTCACAGCGAAACGAAACACACGAAGAAATCCAAAATTTTGTCCGTTGGGGATTTTCCCCCTTTCATTAAGTATATATCCTTTAGGTTGTCCTGTTACAAAATGGCCCATGGGCCCAAGACAATACCCCCTCATCCCATTAAGCCTAATCAAATAACCCTATATACATATCCCAAATTATACAACAATTATGAATATAAATTACATTTAATATACATTTTAACATATCGTAACAGGAGCTGGCGCTCGACCCGGATTTAATGTTTCCTAAGGAGGGGGGGGGGGGGGGGGGGGGTTAGTCCACAATGAAGTGGAATGAATTCCCCCCGCATTACCTAGTTCATTTGAAGTTGATGTTAGTGTAGAATGAATTGAATTAAAGTGAAATTACATCACTTCATTCTCTTAGGCAAAAATCTCGGAATTTGTATTCAACCCATTTTTCCGAAGCATCCACTTGAAGCGCGCGACACACATTGCTTCATTCCCTCCCCCTCGATTTTTGACATTTAGGCATCAATTTCTTCGATTGGGGATAGATTTCCCCATTCGTCGGTGGTTTTCCCAAAATTTCAAAAGGTAAGCCGAAACCCTAATTTATTTTTCAACTAATTTTGTGTTGTATTTGATTTAATATTAATTTATGTGCGTAATTTATCTTGATTTTGGCCTAATTGTGGGATTTAGGGTTAGGGTTTATGGGATTTAGGGTTCAATTTCGTCTTGATAGGGTTTAATTTCGGGATTAGAGTTGGGGTTTGGGACTTTTAGGGGTTTAAGGTGTAGGGTTTAGTCTTTAGGTATGGAATTAGTTTATGGTTTTTTTTTAAAAAAAGGGTTCTCGGTTTTTGGGTTGATAGTGTTTTAAGGGCTTAGGGTTTAGTGTTTGGGGCTTTTAGGGGTTTTAAGGTCTAGGGTTTAGGTTTAGGAGTTTTTAGGGGTTGTAAGGTTTAGGGTTTAGGGTTTAGGGTTTATTTTAATTTTTTTAGGGTTCTCGGTTAGGGTTTAGGATTTAGGGGGTTTAGTCCAGTTGAAACAAGGTTGAGTCGCCTACACTGGCGTCCATTAGCCAACGAAACCCGACCCCCATCACTGACGATGTACGGTTCGTAGTGACCGCAGAGTCATATGGGGATCTACCAGGGGTGTTTGGTTAATTTGGACTTAGGTGTGTTTTGCGTTGGTAGGGCTAGTAATCTGTTATAGAATTAGTTCGATTAATTTTTAAATGTTGTAGAATGTTGTTGAATAATTTTAAAGTGCTATGAAATGATTTGGCCATGTGGTGAGGAGATTTGGTTTTATAAATATCCACCACATGGTATTTTTTTTTTGTTGGTTGTGTTTCTGTGTGTCCGTAGTTACTACGACGGGTAATGGTTGTCTGATAATTTTTTTTTCCATGAGGACCACCTTGGATTTAGATTACAAATGGCTGGAAAAAGACAATAAACTGCTCGATCATATGACATTTGGACCTTTGATGATGACAACAAAATGTTCGATCTCTTGGTTGAGCAATGGGGTTTGGAAGCATGAGGTGTATTTGGACTGTGTCAATAGGTTCAATGAAGACACAGTTAATAAAAGAATTGTTGATCAGCTCAAGAATCGAACAAGATCATGGAAGAAAACTTACCAAGCAGTAAAGAGCTATCTCAACACTTGGGGTTCAGCTGGGATGCAACCACACACCGAGTTACTGCATGTCATTCTGTATGGCAAGAGTATATTAAGGTCATCTACAAGAATTTGGAGACAACCTTCCTAGAAATGATAAAGAGTTATTCAATCGAAGGCACTCATCTTTGAGGAATACTATTGAATGAACGTTTTGGTGCTTTAAAAGCTTGATTTCAAATGTTGAAAGGTGCTCCTCCGTTTTCTTATAACATCCAAATGAAAATTGTAATGACTTGTTACGTATTACATAATTATATACGTAACAAAGATTACAATGATATGTTTGAATTGGAAGATGATGATTTGGATAACGAGCTTCGATTAGCAGGTGTAAATGAGGATGAAGATAGCGATGATATCGATGATCTTGGGGATGAAGACAACCTATCAACAGCCATGCAGAGGCGGTGTGCATTACAATCCATTAGAGCCGTACAATTTCGAAATGCCATAGCAACTAGCAAGTGGAGTGATTATTGATGGTTGTATTTTATTGTTTGTGAACATGTATGTTGTTGTTCGTATGTACTAAACTAGTAAGTTGATGATTTTAAATGCACGAACTCATTGTTATATTCCAAGGCATAAACGTTTGCTTTTATGCTACAAATTGTGGACTATTACGAGTAACTCGGTTCATTTGGAAGCATGGTTTTTTTTTCAGTTTTAATTATATATATATACATCTAGAGATATATATTATTTATTTAAACTAACCATTTTTATAATTATTTAAACAAATCATTTTTATTTTATAAAAATATATTATTAATAACGTAATTAATATATTAATTTATAATAAACTGTAATATTTAATTGGTATAATTATCCCATTGGTATAATTAATTAAACCAATGGTTTTACATTTTGTGTCAATATGTTATTAATTAATAATACGTAAAAATATACATTATGTTACTGATAAATTAATAAATTTATTTATTTATTATCTTTAATTTTTTATTGCTATATTAAATTAGTGAGTTTTAATGTTAAAATATATCTTATATTATTACAAAATATTTTATTTCTTTATTATATTGGCTTCTATTATTTTTTACTTTTTTTATTAATTTTTAATATTATATTCTAGTCACACGTAATTATTGTATTAATTTATAATAAATTGTAATCATTAAGTAATATAATATAATTTTTCGTTAATTAGGATATTAACTTATTTTAATACTACACGATTAAAACACTATTAAGTATAGTAACCATATTTATTTTGGTTAATTATTTGTTAAGATATATGTTCTCTTTAAGTATATAATAAAAGGTTACTCATTCTCTTGATAATATCATACTTTTCATTTGGGGGCACTAACACTGGAATCTGTTTTCTAGTATACTTAAACTCATCTACACTAACACCCAATGAATTGAAATGGAACCAATTCATTTAAATTTAATTCAATTCTTCACTTCAATTCAGTTCAATTCATCGTATTCAATTCATCGTGGAATAACCCCTCCTCCTAAGTTAGGAAACATGAAATCTGGAACATTGTCATCTTCTTCTGCCTCTCGGCGAACAGAGCGGAACCAACCTCTCAGCGAACAGAGCGGAAACAACAAACCTTCGGGAGGAAATTTTCCGACAACGCAGCACGCTTCCTAACAGAGAGGACTTTCCGAAATACTTCACTCCAGACCTTCCAGAAATATCAGAAAAATTACCTCAAGAGGCAAATATTTTAAATGACAGCTCGAGCCATCGATATCTCACTCATCAACAGCCAAACGAAGGACAAGGATCGTTCTGATTCATAAAACTTCCGGAATCCCGTCCAAAAAAACCCACCTTACCCTTTTTCCAGAATCAACAAAAAAGACAACCGTGAAGCTCAAAACCAGCAGAGTTTCCGAAATAAAATTTCTAACAGCTGGTTTCCGATTCTTTCTACATTCCAGCATATGACTTTCCAAGATGAACTACGCCGCTGGATCCTGAAACTTTCCTCTGTTAATGGAGCAGCAGAAACGGCAAGATTTAGCTGAGAATCAGCAACTACGATATGATTTTCTGAAGGCAGCAATGTTCGAATTTAAAACAGTAACCTAAGCATAAAAATAGAGATCGCCCAATTTCCAGAATCTGCAATGGAGTAGGAGACTTATTTGTTGTCCAGAAACGGCAACACATCAACGATGAAGACGTGAAATCAGCAACATGAGATTAATCAGCAACCGAAGATAAATTTCCAGCGAAGAGATAGCCAGAGGTTTTTCAAAAAAGGAAATAGCAGCTGAACTCGGAGATTAAGATCGAGTAATGTTCCAGAAATAAACCCGATGCCTTTCCAAATTGGAATTGGAACTTGCTGTAATTAATATCTGTAATATTTCCGAAGATACGACCACCTAGTAAAGGAGACAAGCAGAGAATTTTCCGAATCCAGCAGGGACTGAATACCGAGAAACAGGAGCGAAGGAAAATTTGTTGACTGATGATAAACTTACGCCAGCATGTAACAGGTAGTTATCCCGTCGAGACAGCTGAATTATTTTTCATCTCTTTCTTCTCTTCTTGGAATTTCTTTCTAATGGGAATTAAGGGCTTGACCAAGCTTTGAGAGGACACTCTGAAGGGCATCGAAGAGCAGGGATCACTGGTCGAATAGATTCACAAACACTGGTAGATTCCCCATTCGGTGAGAGAAGGGATAGCAGCAATTGGATTTTCACGGTGGAAGGGAGAGGACATAAAATACTAGTAATTGGAAGAAGTAAAAAAATTAATATGGGAGAAAAAGAGCAACAAATCTAAAAACTAATATTCAGCAACTATGGGAAATAAACCAAAGGAGAATGAAACCTAGAAAACCATTTAACTCATAGAGAAAAAGGGAAAGAAACCCATTGAACTACAATATTATAATAATACCCTTGAACTTAGGGTTTTAACCCTGAAACTTTAATATAATTACATCAATGCCATCTCTATGAGATGACCATTTATTTACCATCCTGTCATCACTGTATGTGGCCCTATGGGCCTTCTCCTTGATTTGTGGGCCTTGAGCTCATCTTCTATTTCTCTTGGATCCATGGGTCTTCCTTGGTCATGTGGGCTTGGACCCTGTTTTTCAACATATTTCAATGTGCTTGGTCCTTTCATGAAACAGTAGATTTGTTACAATATGGATGGCTACCTGGTTGTCATAGTGAAGTTGCCTGGAACCCTTATGTTGTCATCAAGGACCTTAGCCACAATTTGTTAAGTTGTGGAGCCTAATTAACGCCTTACGCTGAGTTGGCTACGGATTGATCTTCACAATATGGTCACCATGGGGGTTGGAAGGGGGCAAGGGTGGTGCCCCTGTCCGATCCACGATATATTGATTGTTGTTTCATTATGGGCAGTTTGGGAATTTTACTCTTGTAATGCGGTTGCCTATTATGGCCTCGGATCTGACACAATGATTCGTAGGGAGAAAGAAAATAAAGACCAAAAAAATCAAGCCAAACGGAAGCTTGAAGACACCCTAGGTTCTTTAAGGAGAATGCATACCCCTGAGCTTGTTGAGGATAACTCAAAACCCTTGTTTACTCTAAATCAATTCTTGCCTTTTTCTCATTACTCTTACCCCTTAAATAGGGTTCACCCTTACAAGGTTCAAGATAAAATATTATAAAAATACCCCTGTGGCCTATTAATTCTTTAACTGAAATAAAATAAAGTAAATTAAAGAAAATAATTAATTAGACTCTAAATAACTTAATAATGTTATTGCGTACATAACATTACACTCCCTTGGAGAAAGAACTTGTCCTCAAACACGAAGGTAGGTCTACTTGCCGACGTCTCTACTTGTTCCCAAGTAGCATCTTTGGTATCTGTGTCAACCCTCTGGACGACACGATTAGAGCATTCCACCTGTGAAGCAATTTTTTTTTTTTTTTTTAGCCGACACTACCAGCATCACTTGCTGTAGCACACGCCAATACAGATAAGCAACCAAACAACAAGTTGAACTATCACTGGCAACTTCTGCTTCGACTATAACAGCCATTCTGTGATATGCCCCAACGGCTTCCTCTTGGCTAAAATCTCTTTTATGTTGACTGCTGTCATTTTTCAACAGTGAGGTGAAGGATGCATGTGCACAAGCAACAACAACTCGGGGTCCCACAGCAGATGCCAAAAATGCTACTAAAGCCATGACTGGATCCCCTGTGCTTTCAAACGGGATTTTGTTTTCATAATCAATGATTTTTGAAAAAGTCCCTTGAATATCGCAGTTACCATTTGACAATGGATTTTTGGAATCATTGGAGGCATTAGATGAAACAGGAAGTTCATTGTTTTCCAATAAACCATCTTCCATGGGCAGACGAATGAAGTGCCGAATGCATTGTGCTTTTGTTTTTGTGCCAACAAGATCTGCACTTTCATTCCAGTTGGCATTATAAATCTCCAATGCTTCAAGAAGCAATAGTGTTTCCTGATCAGTCCAACTGTCCCCCTCAAGCTCATTGTAATCCCTCATGCTATATACCCTAATGAAATCTATGCTTGCATGACCAGCTACAAACTTTCCATCATGAAAGCACTCAGAGCAAAGTGTTATATCCACCTCCTTGTGTGATTGATAAAAGGAATGTAGCAATGTTTTTGAACAAAAATTTCAATGGTTCTCTGACAATCTCTCCCGAATCCTTCCATCTAAGTCAGAAGCTCCAACATCCACACTCATTGAGGGCACAAAATCTGGACCACATTTTTGTAAAGCATTTCAAGGAAAAGATTCATGCAATTACATGCTAAGCCATTTACATTATATCCAGAAATTAGTGCATTGCAGGTAGATGTATTTGTTTTCTTCATGGATCTGAATATCAAATTGGAGGCTTCGATATCCGAACTCTTGCCATATGCATCAACCATGGTTGTACCCAAAACAACATCCATGCATAAATCAATACCACTTTTAATAGTGAACCCATGTATTGACTGGATAATTATTAAATTCATTAAGCTTGCATACGAAGGAATGAGATTAGCCATGGTGACTAGATCCGGTTTTAGGCATGAATTGATGAGCATTTGACGGAAAAGAAGAAGCGCCTCATAATCATATCCATTTCGTGAGTAGCCAGCAATTAATGAGTTCCATGAGACCAAACTTCTGTCTGGCAACTCTACTTCGAAGACGGGACGCGCACAATCAACTCTGCCACACTTGCAATACATGTCAACAATTGAAGTCCCCACAAGAAGGTCCCCCAAAATTCCCAAGCGGATTAAGTGGCCATGGATAGTCTGCCCAAGATTGAAATCCAATGCCTGGCCACAAGCCATTAACAAACCCAAAAAAGTCACATGATTTGGAACGATTCCTTTTACCTGCAAGGATGCAAAGACATCAAATGTTTCAGTCCAATTCACGCCGCTTGCATAACCCATAATCATAGAATTCCACGACACTATATCTCTGAAAAGCATGTCGTCAAAAACCTGACGTGCTAAATCTACTATTCCCAAATTTATGTACATTGACATTGGCGAGTTAGCAACAGGAAGAACTGAATCAAACCCTTTATGAACAATGTAGACATGAATCAACATCCCTTTGTCCAAGCAACGCAATTCACCGCAACCCATGAGTGCCTGAGCAACCGAAGCAAAATTTGGAGAAAAACCGGAATGTTGCATACGCTCAAGAGCCACCAAACCTCTTCATGGAAACCACTAACCCCGAAACCCAGAATTAAAGAAACATAAAAAAAGGAATCTCTACAAGGAATTTGGTCAAATGCTTTCGACGCATCGTTTATTTTACCGAACTTCCTGTACATCTGGATGAGAGAGTCTCTGAAGGTCACCGAACTCTGAGATGCACGCTTTATAATCAATCCATGAATGCTGAAAAACATTTGACTGTATTCATCCCACAATTTGCATATACCGCCATCAACATTGCCCCATTATCCTGGTTGGCAGCATCGAGTATTGCTCTGGCAGTACCCAAATTTGCCACCAATAAAATAAAGTCAGACTTTCCAAAATAAAGAACGGACACCTGCTGCATCCAAATCATGACTGTCAGTTTGCATTTTCTGATGTTTTGCACATTTCTTCACTGCAATAGCAACAACAATTTTAAATTTCAGCATCATCTCAGTCTCAAGAGCCCCACAAATGGCACATGCAGTAAAAATAGTAATTACATTTGTTGTTATCCCTTTTCGGCCAGAATTAGCTACATCCTGTAGAGGAGTATCTGTTGTGCCCACAGTAACAGAGAATTGTGTTTCATAAGTCATTGCTGCTTCTACTCTCAAAACTGTCAAAACTGGTTTCTGCAGTGCCATAGTAGCAACACAAAAAAATTTGTTGAAGAACCCATGAGTGTAAGCCCAAACTGTCCATCTTGATAAGTGAAAATGTTCCTCAACACAATCCTTCCGATGGTTGTGAACACGTTTGGTCAGTCTGTGCTCTACCACTAAGCTATGGACCCACGTATGAATTAGAACTGCAATTGCACCAAGTCGCTCTCTAGGAGCTGCTCTCAACATATTTTTGTTTTCTTGGTCTTTTGCACCACTGGAAATTGATGGCCATGGATTAGACACAAAATTAATATGCCCAAACAAAACTGCAGCACTTATACTTAGTCCAGACTCCGCCCAAAATTTAATTCAGTCATAAAAACCATTCCCCACAGCATATTCTCCACCATTTCCAGAAACATCAAACTCCTTGGCATAATATTCCATTACTCCACCTTTATTTTTGACATTTCATCAAGCAGCTGCCCGACCTCTTCCATTTCCCTTATCTCCTCTAGATTAGCTCCAACCAATCTATCTACTTGAGCCCCTGCCCTCAGCCCTTTCTTCACTGCAATAGCAGCAGCAAATAGACAATTCGTTAGACTGTTTAACCCAACAGTCTCTCCAGGTTTTCCCACCTTGGTTACCATCTCATTTCCAGAACTCTGACCTGGTTGAAGAATTTTGACAAACAGTGGCTGAGCAGCATACATATCATCCAAAAAATTAAACACAACGTTGCCAAATTGATAATGAACAGACTCACTGCAGCTCGGTGCGGGAGGAAAACGATATTGTAGATATATCGACTTTCCTAAGTTAGAAAACTTGATTTAATTGAGCGCTGGGTCGAGTACCTGCCCAGCAAACTAGCCATCCCAGCCGACCCAAGGGTGATGCTTTTGCACCAGCCACATCGAATCAACCCAAACCAACTCAGACCGAGTCAACTCGGTCTGCATCAACTTGACTCGTGCCACTTATTTTCTACCTCGGTATGTGTGCCCAAGATTTCAGCCCGACTCGATAATTTTTTTTCCTCTGGCTGGATTATTAATTTTGAAGAATTGACAAATTATTCCTTGGTCAACATATTATTTGGTCTCAATATGTGCATTGGATTATTTCATGGGTCATTTTACAAGAATTGTTTTTGGATCGTCTTATATGGGCCCAAGTCAAGCCCATTTAAGCTGCTGCCATTGTGTCTCTGTTGATGAGACATTATTATTGAAGAAGAGGTAGCCTCATACCATTATTTATTGTCAAACTCATAAAAAATATCAAATGTTTTTGGTTGGGAGTCCATGACGGAGGAACTTCTTCCCCGTAAAAAATATCAAATTTATTTGTGGTTGAGAGTCCATGACGACGGAACTTCATCCCCGTAAAAAATATCAAATTTATTTGTGGTTGGGAGTCCATGACGGAGGAACTTCATCCCCGTAAAAAATATCAAATTTATTTGTGGTTGAGAGTCCATGACGACGGAACTTCATCCCCGTAAAAAATATCAAATTTATTTGTGGTTGGGAGTCCATGACGGAGGAACTTCATCCCCGTAAAAAATATCACATTTTTGGGGTTGGAAGTCCATAATGGAGGAACTTATTTTTGTATTTATGTTACTTCCCCCCATTAATATCATATATTACTCTACCACTTGAGAGTCGTTGTCCTGTGGAGGGACACGGTGGTGGAGGTGGACACTTTAGAGCAATGTCTTTGCGGCTAGGGGTGCTTTACTCACACTGATATTATACTAGCTGGGTCTCATGAACGAGAGCACTAGCGTGAGGGGGAGTGTTGGAAGATGAAGACACATTATACAAAAAAATATTTTATACATCATTTTCAGCAAGCTGGGATTTTATACTATTCTCTCACCCCCAACTTGAGGGGGAGTGTTGGAAGACATGGCCCAATCCCACACGACCAAGGAAGGCCCACATATCAAAGTGTATTAAAAGATGGGCCCAAGCCCATAATACTAAGAAAGACCAATGGATCCAAGAGAAATAGAAGACGAGCTCAAGGCCCACAAATCAAGGAGAAGGCCCATATGCTCACATATAGTGATGGCAGGATGGTAAATAAAGGGTCATCTCATATAGATAACATTGATGTAATTATGTTAAAGTTCCAGGGTTAAAACCCTAAGTTCAGGGGTATTATTGTAATATTATAGTTTCATAAATCTATAAATAGAGCTTTAGGGGGAGGGTTAGGAATAATCAATTCCATAACCCTTCTTCCTCTAGTTTTCTCCCAATGGGTTTCTTTCCCTTTTTCTTCATGAGCTAAATTCATGGAGTCCTGAAAATCAACAAGTGGGTAATGGACGAATGGAGGACTACATTAAGGACTTCATCTTTTGAAATGTGGCATAGTCTTCAGCAGTGAGAGTCACATTCCCAGAGTGGGAGTCAACCTTTTCTTCCCATTTCTCAACATTAATGGAGGTAGGGTTAACTGTGGCCCAATCAGGCTTACCATGAAGTTTACAGCATGTTTCCAAGAGTGGTTCTAACCACTATAGTAAGTGCAAAGTCAAGGCTCAACACGGAAATTATTCGGACCCGTTCAACCACCTTTATTGCGACCCCCTCTCATATTTCTGTCGTGTCCTCGGTATGAGGATGATGTACCACGATTGCCGGAGAAAATAGTAGATTGAGCCTCAATAGTAGGAGGAGATGGATCAGGGATCCGTAGCAAGCCAATGAAGAATAGTAGTAACGAAAAAATAATAGCGATGATTGTAGAATGATTTCTAACTTCCAAAGTGGCCAAATACCAAGCATTGGCAAGAATTCTTCCGCTTTGTTTGTGCGTGTTTCTCTCTTTCACCAGTCTCTAAGATGGCAACCAACATCTACATGATAGATTACGCTTACTTCATAGGTCAGATGGAGATCCTCGCATGGATCAACTCCACTCTCTAACTAAATCTCTCAAAAGTTGAAGATGCAACGTCTGGTGCGATCCAGTGTCAATTGATGGATGTGGTCCACCCAAGGATTGTTCCAATGCACAAAGTCAATACTGATGCCAAGAACGAGTATGAGATGATCCAGAACTATAAAGTTCTCCAAGATGTCTTCAATAAACTCAAAAATCACCAAGCATATTGAGGTGAACAAGCTTGTGAAAGGACAACCCCTTGGTAACTTGGAATTCATGTGGTACTATGATTCAGTCGATGGTGGGCAAATGCATTGCTACAACTCCTTAGAAAGAAGGGAAGGTTGTAAAGGACGAAAGTAAGAAAGCAAGCAAACTGCGCCTACTCAAGCGTCGTCAAGGTCTTCTGCTACCATCACCACCCAACAACTGTAGTAGAACCATTCATCAAATACCTCAAGAAAGATTGACTTGATTTCTAGCAATATGGGTAAAGTACTAGTAATTGGAAGAAGTAATAAAAAATAATGTTGGCAGGCCAAAGCTGAACAATCAACCGAGACAGCAAGATAAAAATTCTAATAAACAATTGTTAAGCACCTAGCCAATACTACCCAAAAGACCGGCATGTTAGGAGCGGAAGACATAGGTACTTAACCCAGGACCATAACATCACACCCCTCCTTCGCGGGCCGACATCCACGACGGCCCACTTGTGATGGCCCTCTCTAGCAACGGCCCACTCCGCCAAGGTCGCTCCCTCCGCACGTGCGGTGGCCTACTCCATCAAGGTTACCCCCTCCGCAGAGGTCGCCCCCTTCGCAGTCGCCCCCTCCGGGATTCGAACATACGATGAGGGAGCTAGCTCTGATACCAAATGATGTGAACGTATAAGAGAAAATACCTGGTGCAAGTGCTGAAGATGTTCTTCCCAGCTGTTGCTATAGACCAAAATATCGTCGAAAAAGACCAATACATATTTTCACAAGAGAGGGGGAAATACCTCATTCATGAGGGCCTGGAAGGTGGAAGGCGCATTTGATAGACCAAATGGCATTACGAGGAATTCAAAATGGCCGTGATGCGTGTGGAACGCTGTTTTCTCCACATCTGATGGATGAACTCGGATTTGATGATAGCCAGATTTCAAATCGAGTTTAGTAAATATAGTAGCTCCATGTAGCTCATCTAACAGTTCATCCACCACTGGAATAGGAAATTTATCTTTGATTGTATGGGCATTGAGTTGTCGGTAATCCACACAGAACCTCCATGACTTATCATGCTTGCGCACTAGTAATACCGGTGAAGAAAAAGGAGACCTGCTGGGCTGAATAATACCCTGTGCTAACATCTGCTAGCACTGCCTTTCAATCTCATCCTTTTGTAAGTGAGGGTAATGATACGGACGTACCACTACCGGCTCGGTCCCCGTTTGCAAAATGGAGACGGTGATCACAGTGCCTAAGTGGCGGTAAGGCAGTAGGGTCTTGAAAGATATCCTCAAATTCTGTAAGTAAGTGAGATAACTGGCATGTATTTGTGGACTGGACCTGGGCAACTTGTAGTGCGCAGGTGAGTGGTGCTTGTGTGCCATGCAATATAATCTGATGTTGGTCCTCTATAAAAGACATGGTCAGAGCTTGGAAATCCCATAGTATTGGTCCCAACAATTGTAGCCATTTAATTCCTAGCACCAAATCGAATCCTGATAGTGGAATCACCAGAAAATCTGCAACAAATTTATATCCCTCAATATCAAAGTGTGTGGCTGGTGATATGCCTACACTAGTAATTTTAGCCCCATTGGCTACTGATACAGAAAGACCATTCTGTTGCTGTACTACTAACCCAAGTTGTTCTGCCGCCTGCTGACTGATGAAATTATGTGTACTACCTGAGTCAACTAAAGCCAGTAACTGTAAATGATGTAATTGGGCTTTAACCTGCATTGTGCTTGCACTGCGTAGACCAGTCATAGCATGAAGGGAAATCTCTGGATCTTCTTGGTCAATTTCCACAATTTCTTCCTCTTGTGGTATTTCGTCTCCATCCTCCCACAGACATATACTGAATAATCGTTTGCAGTGGTGACCAAAAACATACTGTTCATCACAGTTAAAACAAAGGCCCTTGGCCTTTCTTTGCTCCATTTCCTGTCTAGTAAGTTTTTTGAAGTAAGGAGCAGGTGGAGCTGAATTAGAGATGTCTAGGCGTGGGGCTGCACTGTCTCTAAATCTTGGAGGTCCATAGGAATGGTTTGGCGTAGAGGCATTGTGCCTTCCTGGCCAAGCTGGTTTTCTGACCAGTGACTCCTTTAGAACACGCTGCTTGTGCTCAATTGCTCTGGCTAAATTCATAGCGTGGTCTAAATCTGTAGGAGCATGTAATTCAACTTCTAAACGTAGAGCTTCTGTCAAACCAGCAGTAAAAATATGAACATACTGTGTGTGGCTAACAAATTGGTTTACTCGGGCTAACCTTTCCTGGAAGGTCTTTTGGTACACCTTTAGTGCTCCAGTTTGTTTGTAATTGATTAATTCGCCCAATGGATTGCTACTAGCAGGAGGACCAAATCTCATCATGCAAGACTATCTAAAAGTTGCCCAATCCTGAACCACTTGGTCATTTCGGAATTGGTGGTACCATAGAAACGCTTCATCGAGCATGTGGTAGGCGGCCAAATACACTTTCTCATCCGCAGGTGTTTTTTGATGGTAAAAGAACTGATCACACTTAGCTAACCAAATCAAAGGGTCATTAGACCCATCATACGTAGGAAAGTCAAGTTTTAAATACCTGGGCACAGTGTTTGGTCCTTGAACTGCAGGCCACAGATGGGAATGGTGTTGACGCATTGGTGGTTGTGGGGGAGGTGGTGGGTGGAATGGATGGTGTTCGGCCGGTGGAGAGTAGGCAGTTGGAGGTTGGGCTCGTGTATCATGGTCCTCTTGTCGCCGGAGGAGAGCTTGGATGACAGCATCCATTGATTTTATTGCCTCACGCAAATCAGAGGTTGTTTGACGCACCTCTTCCAGGGCATGAGCCTGGTTATCTGTCCTTTGCCTATTATCTTCCACTAATTGTCTCAAATCGTCAAGGGAAGAGGAATCCCCAAGGGTGGACCTGTCTGATACCAAATGTTAAGCACCTAGCCAATACTACCCAAAAGACCGACTTGTTAGGAGCGGAAGACATAGGTACTTAACCCAGGACCATAACAACAATACTACAATTTTTGAAAATCAATGCTCTGATACCATTGTAATTTTCAAGACTCCATGGATTTAGCCCAAGGAGAAAGGATGGAGGGACTCATTGGGAGAAAACAGGAGGAAGAAGATGTTATGGACTTGTGTCCTAACCCTTCCTCCTAAAGTTCGATTTATAGATTAATAATTCTAAAATATTATAATTATACTCCTAAAACTTAAACTAATTACTTCAGGGCTTTATGAGATGGTTCTTTATTTACCATCATGCTATCATTTGTTGGCATGTGGGCCTTCTCCTTGGTTTGTAGGTCTTGAGCCCATCTTCCACCTCTCTTGGATGTGTGGGCCTTCTTTCGTCTTGTGGGCTTGTGCCATCTTCCACTCACTTGGACTTGTGGGCCTTCCTTGGTCATGTTGGGCTTGGGCCCATCTTCCATAGACATGTATCTCTTCAACAAATTATATTTTTATGCCATCTTTATGAGAAGTCTTCTTATTCACCAAGATGCCACTTCTTGGACATGAGGGCTTGAGACCATCTTCTAATAGGCATAAAGCATGATCAATCATAGAAAAGTCATTCATTACATACTTGTAATGCATTGCTAGAGAGAATTCTGATTAATCGATCATACCATTTACATTGATTCATCAACACAAAATATCAGAACCATTAGGAAGATATTCATCGATCATACCATCAATCAATAAGTTGAATTCTGAGACAAAAATAGTCATTACACTTGATTGGTCGATCAACTACTTTACTTTGATCGATTAATGTAAACTCTAATGTTTGCAAACATGCAAAAATTGACTAGTTTTTCTTGGGAAGCTTATAAAATACCACACCAAACCTCCTATTGAGAAGTTAATGAGCCTTTATTGGTTTATCCGCAAGCGTTTATTCTTATTCCTTTGCAAATCTTCCTAAAGTGCATTGCTGAGAGAGTGAGACAAACTCTAGAAAACAAAATTCTTTTCTCATATCCTCTCCATTGCATACACATTAGACAAACTCCAACATCTTTAATTGCACTACAAAGGCTGGAGGTTTGGATCTCTCAAAGGAGAAGGTTTATCTAGAACTTGATTGAATCTAAATAGAAAGGGCCTTGCTAGATCTAGAATCTAGCCAATCACTTGGGGAGATGATTTTGTAAATCATGTATTTGAGCTATACATGGCATAAAGAGAGCCAAAACCTCTTTTATGTAAATTCCAACTAACAGAGCTTGAATAGTGAAATTTCCCAAGCACGGCTTCTTGGGTGGTGAATACCAATAGGGGAACATCGATAACGAAATATTTGGTGTCAACTATTGTGGTTTGTGAATCTTTTATACTTTAATTTGCATGCTTCCATGATTTTATATTCTAGGACTTAAGATTTTTATAATTGTGATTATCAATTCACCCCCCTCTTGAAAAAATACTTGTTCCAACAATTGGTGCTAGAGGAGGCCAAAACTTGATTTGAGTCAAAATCTACTTGATTTTGAAATCCGATTAAGATGGCATCTCAAGACAAATTGGTTCTTCCCAAAGGAAAATCCACCAATTGTTCCCCATTATTCATTAGCATTAATTATGGAATTCTTCCTCCAATCCATGGATTGGAACATATGGTGTTTCACTAAGAATGGACCTTTCGAAGCTGAAAAGTTGGAAAATAGCAATGTAGTCATAAAGGACTTCATAGAGCTGACTAGGGAAGATAAGGAGTAGCTCAAAACAAACTCCAAGGCCATAAAACTATTGTTGTGTTCCTTAGGACCAAATAAGTTCAATAGGGTCTCCACATGTAAGACCGCAAAATAAATTTGAGACAAATTAGTGGTCACACATGAAGGGACCACTAGAGTCAAAGACTCTAGGAGTAGTTTATTGATTGCTCAATATAATGAATTTAAGATGAAATCCAGCAAATCAATAGCTGAGAGGAAGTCTAGGTTCATTCATATTACAAATGAATTGCACATCTTAGGAGAGAAGATTTCAATTTATAGACAAAATGCAAGCTTCTCAAGACACTTCCAAAGTCATGGGACATGAGGAAGACCGCTAACTTTAAGACAATGAGCTCGGAAGTCCTTCTTGGAATTCTCCTTAATTTATAAAATGGAACCTAAAAGAAAAACTCTTGCTCTAAAGGTCAAAGCTAGTGCAGAGAACGATTCTAGTGAAGAAAGGTCTAATGAGGTGAGATTCATCACCAAACATTTACAAACAATGTATAGAAATAATAATGTTTTTAGAAAAGGCTAAAGCAGAACTCAAAATGACAAATCTTTTAAGAAAACTAATATTTGTTTTGAGTGTGGAAAACCATGTCATAGAAGGAACAAATGCCCGAACTTAGAAGGAAGAACCCCATTCTTGTTGGAAGATATGGTGTAATTAGGGTGACACTGGTGTAATTAGTTTCATTTTCTGTCTCTTATTCACTTTTATTAGGGTGAAGGGTATACTTGTAATACTGATACTTTTGATACATATAAATATAACTTATGGGGGAGGATTTGGACTATGTCCAAAACCATAATTTCTTTCCTCCTATTTCCTTCATGTACTCTTCTCTTCTCTCTCTTGGACGTGTAACATATTATCTCCATTTTCTTCTTCCTCCTTCCTTTTCTTGTTTGCTTAACCTTACTTATGGAATCCTAAAAACTAACATGGTATCAAAGCTGTGATTTTCAAGACTCCATGACCTAATCTCTTTGCTCGATTCCAGAGCCACCAGAGATGAGTAGGCCAAGATCAGATCTCTTGTCTCGTTTGATTCAATTGATCAATGAAGTGAAAGTGCTTATGGTGAAACAACTTGTGAATTTTTTGTGGCAGTTATTTCAAGTTGGGAGGTAAGTAATTTGAAGTTGATTTCCTTTATAGTTTTGGTTATGTTCTTCCTCTTGGTTGACAACCTTGTTACGTTCTAGAACTCAAAACTGTTCCAATCATTCCTTGGACATCATTACAAGTTTTGAATGGTTCAATTGAAACCTTAGCCAACGGAGGAAGATTCCTAGATTTGGAAGATTTCCGAGTTATTCTCTATCTAAAATTGGAAAGTTTCTAGTTCAGAAACTTGGAAACTTTCTAGTTTCAAATCTCACACAGGAAGCACGACATAGAAGGAAATTTCTATTATTAAAAGGTTGCCAAACTCAAGTAAAGAAAACTTGGTGAATTATGGCATTAACTTGTTTTCTTCTCTATTTTTTTAAAAGTATTTGCAGGAGTCATCAAGTAGCAGCAGAGTAAGGAACTCTCTAGATTATAATCTCATCTCTATTTTGAAAAATATCTACAGTAGCATTACTAGTTAACCTCTACAAGTATAGGGAAAGAATTCCAAGTTTCAACATGGTATCAGAGCAGGGAAGGATTTGAGGTGGAAAATGAGAAGAAGATGGAGAAGAAAGGGAGGAGGAAGAAGAAGAAGAAGAAGAAGAAAAAGAAAAGAAAATAGAAGGAGTTTCTCGTTTTTCTTTTAGTCTTCTTTCCCAATTCATGTTTTTCATTAGATTTTTAACTCTTTTACCGTATGTATCATATATCAAATTATATATTGTTGAAAAGATACTTGAGTCTAGTTTCCAATAAAAATAATCGTTGATATCATATTTTTCTAGAAAGGGAAATTGACATTTGCAGCAAAGGTTAAGGAGCAACAAAACATTCATACAACAGAAGAAAGCTTCTATTTTTGAGCCATGTTATACCATCAAGAACGAGGCTTTACATGGAGAATTACATATTAAAAAAATATATGTAAGTTTATTTTCTTACATATTCAACCAATTCTGATTCTGAGCTTTTATTAAGGAGATATCAATATTAGAAGAGTCAATGATCCTGCTGGTAAAAAAAAAAAAAAATAATCAGTTTGGCCAGATTACAAAGTTTGAAATCTATCATATTATTTATCTAAAAAAATGGTTTATTTTATGAAGAAAAGTTATACTTGGTTGAAATATATTTAAGTCTAGTTTCATAAGGAGAGAATTGAATATCAATATGAACTATATTTAAGGAGATATTCACATTGGAAGAATCAAAGGTAATGATGATATACTGTTGCATGTGAAGATCCAAATATAAGCTGATTTTTTTGCTTCACATTTTGAGTTGCTATTATTGATCAACAATATTAGAAAAGTATCTCATGATCTACCCTTGGAAATATTTTGTTTCTTAACTAACAATATTTGGAAAGAATCTTTAGAAGACCATCTTTTTTTTAGAAACTTTCCTTGATTTATTTGTTAAGAAAAGGTGTTTTATTTGATTTCTTAGTTGGCACAAATTGAAGGAGGAAACTACCTTATTTAGAAGATTTTTCTAGCCACAAATTTTGTTATATTTTGGTTGTATTTTGAAAGATTACAAAGAATTTGATTTGGTATTCTCGCCTAAGGCAAGAAAAGATTGAAGTATTTGGCTTGGCTTGAGTTACTTGGTTTACAATATTTGAGCTAGTGAAGTTGTTGATACTAACCTTCTTTTACTTGATCATCCAAGAGGCGGATCAACACTTAAGCTTGCAAAATATTTGTTGACTTCTAGCTAGGATCATTGACACTATCTCCTAGCTTGAGGTGGAGAATAGAAGGAGAAATATGAAGGATGAACACATTGGAGATTGTTTGCTTTATTGATTATCAAACAACACTTGGTTCGACTTATAATTGGCTATCTATTACTCAGCTTAACTTACTTACTCACTGTCAAAGCTACTATCTGCTACCGGCTTGACTCCAGCTTGTTTATTACCCAGGATTATTACCTTGAATTATCCTCAGCTTATTACTTGGTGCATAGCTTCCTTATTCAATGTTGAATTTATGGAAAAGAAAAATACTTCATTGACTTATTATTATCAGACTTCATGAACCGCTATTTATAATAGAGTAAAGTAGTAAAATCCAACTACAATTAAACTACCTTTATCCCAATTACACCCAAACTCTAATACTTAAAGATAAGTCCTAGCATAATTAAATAACCCAATATAAATAGAAGACTAACATGACTAAAACATCTTTAAACTGAAAATCCTCTATGAGACCTACTTCCATAATAATTGTGGCTCTGTTAGATTTCTTATTGTGTAAGACTTCTTATGCCATCTCACGTGATCATGGTGGGTCCCATATCTTATGGGCTTGGGCCCATCTTCCAACACTCTTGGATATGTGGGCCTTATTTGATCTTATGGGCTTGGACCCATTTTCTAACACACTTGGATATGTGGGTCTTCCTTGCTGTGTGGACTTGGGTCCATCTTCCAACACTCCCCCTCAAGCTGGGGGTGAGAGAACATCATGAACTCCCAGTTTGCTGCAAATGATGTATAGGATCTTCTTGTATAAAATGGCAGTCCTCCATTTCTTCCAACATTCAAGGATGGACTTGTTGCAAATTATCTTATGTGTCCTTATTTCTCTTAAGGGCTTACTACCCATTGGTTATTTGTTGCTATACAACTACCTATTTGGTTATTTGGGCCAAAACCCATGTCTGTTGGTGCTATTGTGTCTCTCTGATTGAGATATTATTATTGAAGAAGAACTTCTCGATTGTTGATTTTTGTCAACATTGGTTATTATGATGAAGAAGAAAGCACATGGTGGCCCCATAATATTATCTTTCAGTGATTATCCTTTACACACCCCCCACCCGCTTTATTTCTCATTTTTACTCCTATTTGAGAGTCGGTGCCCTGTGTTGGGACACTGTGATAGAGGAGTTTATTACTACACTTTTGATCAATGCCTATAGACCCACTACCTATAGAGGATAGGAGTGTGGTGTGTTGTCACAGACAACCAAAAATAGAACCTATACTCCTAAAAATATATGTAGTAGTGCGAGTAACGATCGATCCCACAAAGAGTGATTAGTTTACTTTTATGCTTAGTGAACAAGGATGGGGGGATTGAGTATAACGAAAACACTTTTAAGAAAAAAAACTTAGAAACAATTCAAACTAAAAGAATCAAAATCAATCAAAAGAACAAACCTTGATTTAAGTCAACATCCACCATCGAAATTTCACAACCGATCATCAATGCAAACATATATCAATTCGCACTTGAATATTCACCATTGGAACTATCTTTCTATCTCTCCTCTTGTAGTTAATTAAAAAACAAGCGATCCAATTAACCCTAACTACCAAACAACCCAAGACAAGTGTGAAAGGTTTAATCTAGCAGCAGCCTTAAGAATTAGAGAGATGATGAAGCTAAACAACACAAGCACATGCGGATGCATTTAATTTAGTTCAACGTTCTTCTCAAGATCTAATAATTCCTGAGGCATCAAAGCATCAAATCTCGATTGCTTCACATGTAAGAGAGATCAAACAATTACGGATTTGACATCTAACCTAGCAGTAGATTGCAACGAGTAATAAACTAGTAGGTCTCCTAGTGATTAAATGAGAAAATCATGAAAGAAAATTACAGAATAACATCGGATACTCAAAACATAAATTGAACGATGGAAACAAATCAGATCTCACAGTTGTATTGATACCGAGGCTTCAGTTTCCTTTGACCAAGTTTGAAAGTTTAGCCGCGCATGGCCATGAAGAAATATGAAGGAAAAAACTAGATAAAAGAGAGAGGAAAAGTTGGAGAAGAAAAAATGAGGTTTGGGGCGTCGAACTCCTTTTCTCCTTTTTATTCCCCATCTTTCTCCCAGTTTAGGGTTTTTCTTTTCGTGCATCCGGTCCGGGTCACAATGCATGTGCCGCGACTTCAATCCAGGTTTCGACCTCAATTCAGCCAGTATTTCTCAAAAGTCAAAACACAAAAGTTGTAGAAAATTTTATTTTAATTCAATAGAATCTTTAATCATCTCCATCAGAGCTCGGATTAGAGAGTTATGCCCATATTATGAAGCAATGTGGAAACTGTCCAGAATCGCCCAATTAACTTCGTTTTGCACTTACGCTTCCATTTGCATCCTAAATCAAAATTTAAGAATAATGAGTACATTTGGGCACCAAATAATTATAAAAACATAAGCATCAAGGGATAAAAATATGACATTTTGCATTCTCATCAAATTCCCCCACACTTAGCTTTTGCTCGTCCTTGGGTAAAACTCAAATTCACTTTCCCAAAAACACCGAGGTTGTAACGCCATAAAAAAACAACCAAGCTCTTCCGATCTCATAACATATCATGAAAAAACATTCTTAAACAACTTACAATTAATTATTAACCATTTTCATTCAAAGATGGAGTAAACTAAATAAGTAGACCCTCACAAAAATAAACACTCGACTCTCATGTGTTTGAAGGGTATGTGTTTCTCTCAAATTCATTCCAATGAAAATGATCTACCATAGGCTTGCATATCTTC